>NC_079430.1:8492656-8640156 GCF_026213295.1 Gadus chalcogrammus
AATCTGTAGTCATCCTGCCTAGACAATGACGTGTTTTAATGACATATGTCTGTATGCAAAGTCAGTCGCTGTGGGTATAAGCCAGTCAATGAGTAGAGAGTAATAAACCTCTGACAACACTCAAGAGGAAAGGGAGAGTCGATAAACCCAGGCATGAATATCTGTATTCACTGTCACTCACTTTAGAATGAATAAAACAGCCTGCTCTATGACTGCGTACCACTAACGCTGTCAAAACACTCCAGATGCAAAGAGGAGCGCCAATAACAATGATAAAAGAACACTTGTGTTTTATACATTTACATAGGTTAAGCTAATGCAATAAACAGGCGGGCGTATGTATGTGTGTGTGTGGGGGGGTTCCATGTTTGTGGGTTAGAGCATTTGTTGAAGACATGTGTGCGTGTCTTTGTGTGTTTTAAGTTTTCAAGCAGACCAGGGGCAAAATCTTGTGACAAGCTGGTGGATGTAGGGGGGGGTCAGTGAGGTCACATGATTCCCCCTCCCTCCCATCCAGCTGGTTTCTCCCTTCCGGTCGGCATGACACTTCCTCACAGTGGCTGGTCCCGTCAGACGCTATGGTTTAGTCATGTAGTGCTGTATTTGAGCCAAGTTGGCCAGGGATCAAAGGATTTGTCCTCGTTATTATTTCATCAGAATCGAATTTGCATATATTTGAATACTTTTTTTCCTTTGTTTATTATTTTATTGTATTTACAGCATGCTCTTTTAAAAACTTACTGTTATAAATTTGACACCACTCCATTGTATTCATCAACAATGAATACAAATATAAATAAAGAGTCTCTTTCATTATATTTCCTTCTAAACGATCTGTCCCTCATGACATCATCCACTGAATAATCAACAACAATACAGAATCTTCAAACAATAGTCTTCGGGACATCACAACTCCCTGGATTAACACATCTCTGTGATAACACAGGCGGTCATTACCTTGCATTCTGAGATGATGATAGTTATGAGTGATCCCGGGTAATGAGTGTCAACAGGGCCTGGCTTAAGTTGCGGAGGAATTCATTCCTCCTCCCCTGGGCTCTGCATGCGGCTCACCGTTCTGCTAATGCGTGATGAAACCAAACGTCCCCGTGTGTGTTGTGTGCGTTTCATCATAATCTCCGGGGCCTGAGCTTGTAGTGACAGGTAGAGGAGCTCTGCATGAAGACGAGTGGAGAAACAACGTCACACAGGGTGGGCTTGTGTGTGTGTGTGTGTGTGTGTGTGTGTGTGTGTGTGTGTGTGTGTGTGTGTGTGTGTGTGTGTGTGTGTGTCTGTGAGTGTGTGTGTGTGTGTGTGTGTGTGTGTGTGTGTGTGTGTGTGTGTGTGTGTGTGTGTGTGTGTGTGTGTGTGTGTGTGTGTTTGTGTGTGTGTGTGTGTGTGTGTGTGTAGGAGGGATTTTCTCAGTACAGCACACAAACTATTGTTCACAAACACAGAAACTATACTCGCAAAGCTTTGGACAACTGACCACACAATTGATAAACAGAAGACCGGGCGAATATTTGGCTACTCCAATAAATGTGCTGTTTATGTATTCAACACTGTTAGTGTGTGTGTGTGTGTGTGTGTGTGTGTGTGTGTGTGTGTGTGTGTGTGTGTGTGTGTGTGTGTGTGTGCGTGTGTGTGTGTGTGTGTGTGTGTGTGTGTGTGTGTGTGTGTGTGTGTGTGTGTCTGTGTGTGTGTGTGCAGGAGGTGCGGCTCTGCCTTGCGCTATCTCTACATTCCAAACCACACCAACCCCTTTATTTAAACACAGTCGCCACGGCAACCCAGCTAGACAGAAACCAGCAGCAAGCACCTTTCCCCTGCTCGCGTTCTCACACGCACACACACACCGACCAACCAAATGATTACACACTCACACACACACGTACACACATTCACACCAAGAATACACACACAGGCCAGGCTATTTCACACACACGCACACGCACACGCACACACACACACACACACACACACACACACACACACGCTTGGTGCCCAGTTCCTATGAACATAGCCACATTTACAGGATGCAAGAGCTCTTTGAATCTAGAGACTTTATGAGAAGCTACCTGCTGGGATGAATAGCGCTTTAAGCACTGAACACCAATAGTGTTGGTTTTACACATCGCTCTTTTTAGCTGCACCGATCGCGCTTACTTTACGAGTGTGAAAACGCAGACTGAGCTGACAACAAGCCACAAAAATGACTTGGTTCCAAGATGCTCAAATGGACAGCTTATCTTATTCTCTTTCTCAAATGAAGTGGGTTGTGTGGGTCCATGTGTTCCCCTTCCTTGGCACCCTTCAGTCTTGGCGATGCCTCCTTGGCTGGCTGACTCATTGAGGGTATTCTCGCTCCCCCACTGGAGTCCTGTCGGAAAGAGCACCCAACCTTTTGGTGGTGTTGTAAGGGGATATGCTTTCACGAGGGGCCCTCCTGGGGTGGCTGGAAGCATCCCAGAGACTGGGACTATAAAAGGTATAAAGCTGAGCAGCACAATGTCGCGGTTTGTTTTCAAGTCCAAACAAACATATTGAGGGCATGCATTCCATTTCCCATTGTATTTTTATAGTTTGGATAATTACTAATGAATAGCAAGGAAATTAAAGACACTTTGCTGAAACGGAATGGTTCCTTAACGATTAAGGATGTTCCGTTCATTCGAAAGTATGTTTAACACATGTTTAAGAACCTCCCTCACATTTTCAGAAGCACATTATGCAGTGTGACCAATTAGAAGTTCTCCATGGGGCACCACATCCGTGAAACATCTGACGCCCATAGCAAGTGTTCCCTACCTTGTCTTCTTCCCTTGTGTGTGCTGTAACATCTGTCTGAAACACACAAGGATCAAAGTGTGTGTAAAATAGATGATGAAAGACGAAAACGTTCGTCGCATCAGAAAATCAGCCATTACAGGTTAGTTCCCTTGGCTGGTAATGAAACGCAGAACTAACACTAATCTATTGAGTCCTCATTGTTTCCTAAGATTGTGGAAGGTTTACCCAACCAGCTAACCAATATGGCAGCTGGGTGATAAGGGACATTGGAGGTTTTGTTCGTGTTGAAGCAAGAGAAATTAACAAACTGGAATAGTCAGTTTAGCAATTTAAGTGCGCTATAAGCGATTCTAAGGAAAATGGGTGGGATCTATGAAATTAAGATTGATAGGCCTACTGACTCAGCACTTGGGAAATGCATTACTTTATATTTAATGTATTCCCTGATGATACTAAATAAGTCATTTACCTAAATTTGGGATTTTGGCATGAAAAACTGTGCAAACACAATTTTTTCGTTTGTATGTTTAAAGAAGCCTCGACAATTAAGAAATGTCCTTCAACGAGAAGGCCAATGTTTTACTGCGTATAAACAACTGGGAACACGTGTGTTTGACGTTTTAGCGTAAAACCTCTTACTATCCATCCTCTTATGACACTTGTCTTCTTAGACACTCCACCAAGGCCTGAATCAGATCATTGTGTCAAGATATTGGATGTAGTACGTAGTCTAATGATATGTAATCTCTGGTCCAGCAGTCCTACCACGTGACAGCAGAATTTCTGGGAGGAGACGAAAGAGAGCCTGGGCCTGAAACCTAAAAGGGCAAGATTTGGAATGAGAAGTTCTAAACTAATTTGCGCCACTTTATGGGGACTTTCAAAAGTGCTGGGTGCAAGTGCTAAGTCATTGTGACAGAATGTGTGTTCTCAAAGAGTACGCTGGTACCATCTCACTCTTGGGTGGCGTCTTGTACAGTAGGGGATAAGAAGCGTGTCTCTACTCCAACATTAAAATTCAGCCCGCTCCCTCTCTCCCTCTCTCTACTGAGTTAGATTCGAGATGAGCTCCCGCTCAATAATTAATCACACCAACCGACGTGAGAGAGACAGGACACGATTGCTGGCACAGCTCTTGAACACTTTGGTGCGCTTACTTTGAAGTTATTAAATGAATCCTTTTTAGTTATTAAAACTACACATTATTATAGATACAAAATGGGATAAGGTGGCTCAGAGTTTCCATCACGGTAGAGCATAGTTGAGGGCAGGGTTGTGTTTCATTCGGTTTTACTATTTACCTGCTCTGGGTTTAGCTTCCTCTTGCAATGCTAAAGCAAATAATGTGTAATTATATGTTTGTCTTCATGACAGTCATGAAGGAGAATATTTCAGTTGTTGTTATTAAATGTTGATAACATTTCAGCTATCAGAGAAAAGGAATTTGCTGCTGGCCTTGACTTTGTAGTTGGAAGTTGCAAACCCCCACTCTTTGCTGTTTCAGACATGAACAAAAACATATTCATGTCAACCCACTGCAAGTTCACCAGTGTTGAACAGTGTCCAGGGACACCACAACGTGAGGCTGTATTTCCCCGACCATTCTATAATTCACGCTAACAACATTATATAAAAACATTTGTAATTCCTGTGCTGGGTTGGCCATGCATGGCCTGAACCTTCCTGTCAGTGACTGACATACTGTTACGTATTACATTATAAGAGGAAGTAGCAGAACATACTCGACGTTGTCTCACCAATTCATTCCATTCACCTAGTCTCCTTCTCATCATCCTCCCTGTTAATAGTATTTTATATTTGATAGGAATTTTGCCAGGAACCTCAACAATCCAAAATCAGAATCGAAAGTGCAAAGTTCTCTTTCTGTTGTTTTCTGTTTTGGTTTTTGTTATTTTAGCCATTTCTACATAATCTTAGGGCTTGAACGATTGAATTGGAGCCTATAAGGCTGATTTTACACGTTTGAACTAACTTCCAATGTCCAATACCAACACAGCAGATGTTGATTGATGTTATTTAGTGGTTTATGGGGTTCCCCCTTTCCTGTGAAAGCGTCTTTGAGTGTCTAGAAAAGCGCTATATAAATTCAATCCATTATTATTATTATTTACTTTACTCAGATACACGCTTTATTGGAATATAGAATTGATCTTTATAGCATTGTGGTCTCAATGGATGTAACCGTTAGCATGTATGGGCCAATCAGTAGCCTACAAATCCATATATTACACATATGACACAACGTGTGTGTTGTGTCTCCAAATTTTGTGTTTGAGACTCCTCCTTTATGTGCTTTGTAGCAGGTAGTACTTGCTGCATGGTATGGATGGTACCATGTAGCAGTACTCCATGGTACCATGTATTCTATGTGTATCTATGGTAACAGGTGGTAGCATAGGTAACGTCAGCAGTTAATGAACCACAATATAAAGAGGTGGATTTGCAGTGGTTCAACACAGGGGTATTTCTTCCAATGCTGTTGACTGAAGTAGGAATACAATTCCAGTGCAGGCTGTATCTAATCTGAGCGAGGCATGACTAATGCTATACGGCATCAATTACCTGTCAGAGAACACCGACTTTCTGTCATCAATTGATAACGGTTAGTGCAGGATGAGTGCAGGATGAGGGCAGGCACAGGCAGAAGTAGACAAACACCCAGTATTGCTTTGCTTATTTTAACAAACATTGTAGACTCCAGTCTAGACTGAAACACGTGTCTAAAATTAGAAAAGCGAAATAACAAACTTTACGCATCCTCAACAGGGGTTTTGTTGGTTAAACAAAAGGATACAATCCCAGAAAATGGCTCCTTGCCATTGGGGTGTTGATAGTGTATTAGTTTGGGGAGCTCCGCCCCCCTCCCTCATTCCGCGCGCTGCAGGAGATTCACCCTCGCGCTGCCCGCTCCTACACCAGTCCACCTCTGCACCGCGAGACAGCAGCAGCAGCACGAACGGGGAGTATCCGCCGCCTGTCTGGACTTAAAACCCCGCACATACCTTCACAGTCGAGGGTCTGTCATTTTCTGTATGTGGAAGACACACGGGGGATATTTACCTCGATTTATGCACTCCTAAAACAGAACAGTTTACGGTTGAGTTTTTTTTTGGGACTGGTTCTGTGTTGCTAGGCAAGCGAGAGCACGAGCAGGTAAGCCCAGTGTATTCTCCAGAATAACCTTGCACGCGTGTGTGTGTGTGTGTGTGTGTGTGTGTGTGTGTGTGTGTGTGTGTGTGTGTGTGTGTGTGTGTGTGTGTGTGTGTGTGTGTGTGTGTGTGTGTGCGTGTGCGTGTGTGTATGTGCGTGTGTACGTGCGTGCGTGTGGGTATGGTGTATGTGTGGGTATTTCATGGCCCCATTGTAATTATGCAACGAGTGACTTTAAAGGAATGTTTTTTTTAATGAGATAGAGATAATGTTGGGTATTTGTTGACGGAGTCATTGTATACAAAAAACGTGTGATTCTCATAATTTCACATTTATTTCTCATCGGCCGTCCATTGGCTAAAGCTTTCTAACCCAATACGAACCGCAGGGACGGCCAATATTTATTAATCGGATACAGAGAAGCAGGTCCCGATCCGGTCTCGTGTTACCATAAAAACACACAAGATTCGGAAGCTTTGGGCTTCGTTCATATTTTGCTTGTGAACAAGTTTACCGTTTTCACCCTAAACTCTGCGACGCAGATTGATCTCGGCGTTTGAAAATGAATGGATAGCCTACACTGTGTGTGTGTGTGTGTGTGTGTGTGTGTGTGTGTGTGTGTGTGTGTGTGTGTGTGTGTGTGTGTGTGTGTGTGTGTGTGTGTGTGTGTGTGTGTGTGTGTGTGTGTGTGTGTGTGTGTGTGTGTGTGTGTGTGTGCGTGCGTGCGTGCGTGCGTGCGCGTATGCGTGTGTGAGTGAAGGAGCTACTCACACACAATAAGAGTGATTTCTTAGAAACCCAGTGTTGTTACTGTAAGTATAATATTTACAGTGGTGGTGGAACGGTAATGCGGGTGAGACTCCTTCCCTTCCTCACCTTATTCCTCCTGACTTGTGGGCTAAGGGAGTCGTTGGCACATGTGTGGCGACAGGATTGGAGATCCTGTCCAGGCTATGTTTGTACAAATACATAGTATTTTCTCTACTCCATCGGCCTACATGTCAGATGTATTGATTGTTTGTGGAGACCCCCAATAACACCAGCCAGTGTTGGTGGGTCAATGAAGCTCTGTTTATCATAGCCGCAGGTGAAACGTTTCGGAGCACCGTGCTACGTGAAGGGGCGTTTGGTTAGTTCGGCGCATTTCAGGTATTATGAATCATAAAGGTCGTTTGCCAAGTGGGATTTACACTCCTTCATACTCTTTGCATTTCAATTATTTACCAAACCAAAAAGAGCGTTCTTGTGATTCGTTTGTGGTTCCTCCATGGCGATTTCTCAGATATATTCATGGCAGCTATGAAAGGCCTATTATAATGTTATTATACTGCCTATATTGATATCCTGTTTCTGCATTAAGGCATTTATGGTTGTAATATTATAACACATAGTGGAATGTCACATATTCATTGTGTCTTGCCTGGTTAAATGTCCATAGGATGAACTACGAGGTGGCACATCCATGTCAAAAAACCCTAACACACACCCTAGAGAAAATCCATAGTTCGGTGAATATTTATTTAAGGCAGAACTTGAATTTGTACCAGGGCTACAACCTGCCAGGTTTCTACGGGAGGAAGTGAGAAATATTGGACATCGACCTGTAGCCAGTGTGGGGAATGTGGCCGTTAGGTGTTTAGGTGGACTCAGTTCAAACCTTGAACTGAACCTGTCCAAACCCCCACACAAATACCTCCAGTTGAACTGTGGTGTTGTTTCGGACACGTCTTCTTGCTTTTCTGCCTACTCTGGAAAACTCAAGTGACCGAAACCTCTTGAGATGCATCTCCCAGATGCCACAGTCTGTTGTTGTTGAGCGAGTCCCTGCTGTGAAGGGCTAACAAAGGTATACATCGGCCTGTTCCTGTCAGTTGGTTTTACCCAAGGAGGCCCCTGTGTAGTGTGTACCATCTGAAGTTAGTCGTGTAGCAAACTATCTGAACCGTCTCGGGTCACCGGTTGCCTGCCATATATATGACTCATGCACCATCATGTGGATTGCACCATGGCTCGGTTTCCCTGTGTTTCTGCAGTATCTGTTAAACAAACAGCTCGCGGCCCGGCCGGGTGCTTTCCAAACCTAAACTGAGTCAGAAAGAACAAAGGGTAACAAATGTAAGCATGCACTATCGTTCCTCCCAGGAAACCTCGATTCCGGTGGCCTGCGTTACTCTCTGTGGTGGTTAAACTCAAGGTCTAAGTTGCAAATAATCTTGGGAGAATCCCTGACCATTCTCACCCTTTTAACTTAAAAAACAGTAACCCTTAAAAACCTGACTATGGTTTTTATCTACTGAATATGTGTGGATATTGAAATACTTTAAAAATGACTTTAAAGCTATTATATATACATTATCTCTATGTTCCATATAGTCAATTAAACCAATTAAACAAAGAAGTGTTTATTGATAGGATTTTAAGTGTTTGGCCCAGATGTCTTTTGTTTCTCTGAGGAAACTTCCAGAACAACAAGTCTTATATGGGCGGTAGGGACAGTGCATCCTACTTCTCAAAGCTTGTCGTTAGGTCATTAGAACCGTGTAGACGTGACACCGAGATGCAAGGAGGGGGTACACTCACATCCCCCCCGAAACCGGCGTTGGCTTTCTCACTGTCACACCAGTTGAACAGGACTTCCAGAGGCGAGAGGAAAAGCGTGTGTTCGTGTGTGAGAGGCAGGAGAAGGGGGGGGGGGGGCACACACATGAAAAAGATGTCAGTGCAATGTGTGTGCCGGGGGGGTGCGAGTAGGGTCTGGGGGGAGGGGAGGGGAGTTTGTCTCATGAGTGTGAGATTCACCCCAATGAGTCTTCCGCCTTTACACATTCCTGGCATTCCGACCTCTTCAGATGCTCAGGGCTACTCAGACATCTTCTAATGTGTCCGTGGGGGGGGGGGGGGGGGGGGACATTCTTGAGGGCCCTTTATGTCGCTCGCTTCACCCCGGCGGGCCTTTGGTTGGACGGAAACCCAAGAACCTCTAATTTAGGATGCCATGGGAACGAAACACAGGTCGAAAGATGAACGCAATCTGTCTGAGGTTTCAGCGTGCAGATGACAGGCATTTGTCGAGGTCTTCAGGGGATCGGTGTCTGTCGAATTTCCCTTTCACTTGTAGTCCTGCTAACGCTCCCTACTTGATTAGTTGTTGTTGTTAAAGGCCCACTGTGCTCAAATCACTGGGGGGGGGGGGGGGTACTTGCTGGTTTACACAGGGAAGGATGTTGATTCTGTTTGCCTCTTGCTTGGTTTTCATTTGAAGTTTTTGTAATAATTTCATTACACTTCTATAATTGTTATCTCTTTTATCTCTTAATATCTCTGACCATCTGATTCCTTTTCAAATATGCTAGACTCCATTTGTGTAAGATGTGGCTGTAGATATGTGTATGGTAACGTGATTACAATTTACTTAATCCATTTACTTAATCCAATTTAAATTAAATCTTAAATCTGTGATTCTGTATTTCTTTTATCACAATTGATCCCCTTGTTTTCTTTCCCCAACTCCCATGTGACACATCACACAGGTCAACAACCACTTGACAAATCACACGATTTCAACCCGCCGACGTCAGCAGCCATGTCAGCCCTGACCTTCACCCACAGAGCTTTCAGCCGGCGCTTCTGACCGTCCTCGGATCGAAACCAAACATGTCCGCCTGCAGTGACTTTGCAGAACACGTGTGGAAACCCGGCTCGTGCAAGAACTGCTTCCATCCGTTCAGCGCCCACCGTCGGTCCACGGCTCGAGGCCCGGCCGGGGGTCTGCCCGCGGTCTGCCTGACCAGGACCGGCCTGGGAGGTGGTGATGAGGAACCGGGCGTCACCTCTCCGTCACCCTACAGCAAGCCCACCATCGCCGTCAAGCCTACCATGATGATGAACTCCAATGACGCAAACGAGGCCATGACTGACGTCAACATGAACGGCGGGCAGGTGAGGACACGTTGAGGGTGGATGTTTTTATATTTGAGCTTGATTACTGCACTGTTTAACTTCACCGGAATCCTCTGCTGGATGATTTGAACTCGAAACCGAAATGATTTGGAGAGAAAACAAAATCCCAGGGTTGATTGGCCAGTTGGAGACATTGGTAGATGGGTTTTATTCTTTCGACGTTCTTTATTCAAAATAGTTTCACTACAGTGAAGAGGTGACCCAGGGCAGTATTTGAATGGATGTATGTCCTGCGATTTAGAAATGCATCGGATCGTTTGTTTCAGTTCTTCGTCATTGTTTCTGTTCTCTAAAACGTTTGTGTGTGTCCGGTGTGTGTGTGTGTGTGTGTGTGTGTGTGTTAGGAGAACCAGAAGTCCACTGTGGAGCGTCTTGACCTTAAGAAGCTCCTGGACCTGTCTCCGCTCTACATCGACGGCTGCGCCAACGGCCTTCGCACCGCTCTCCTCCAGAGCCCTGGCTCCAAGACGGACTGCACCAACTACTACACCCCCCTTCCCCATGCGCCAATGTCCCCCATGGGCCAGTCCACCGCGGCCAAACACTCCAACACCAGCAGCATCTTCGTCTTCCAGGAGGCGGGGCGGACTTTAAAGGAGAACGGCAGCGCAGAAACCTTTAGGCAACTTAGTTCCTCCACCACCACCACCTCCATCGCCACCACAAGGACAACCAAGAGCACTTATAAAGGAAATGGTGGGGTGGGGCTGGGCAAGGCCGCTAGCCGGGAGCCCTGTGGGCCGTCAGCGGGAATACCCTTATCCCCATCAGCAGGAGTACCCTCCTCCACGGAGATCCTCCCTTCCAGCCCCGCCGCGGTCCTTAACCCCCGCGTCAACACTGTGAGTCCCGTGACCCTTACCGCAGAGCCGTCCAGCACTTCCCCCTCGTCGTCCTCCACCGCCTTCACCGTGGACTCTTTTACCCACAATGCTCCAGCGTCCTTCCACTCCCCGCCGCCCGTGTCCGAACCGGCCAGCGTTTCCGATTCTTCTTGTTCGTACTACAGCAGTACCGACTCCCTCCCGGGGCCGGAGAGGACCCCAGGAGGGCGCTTATCGAGTCCAGAGCACCCCCAAAGCCCGCTCACCCCAACAAGCCCCCGATCATCTCCCGCCACCCCCAACGGACCGACGGACACAGAGCCCATCTACGCCGAGAGCACCAAGAAGAAGCGAAGGAACCAGAGCAACGGGACACACGCTCAGACCACTGCCAAGCCAAACAACCAGGCCCAGAGGTCGGCCCACTCGGAGCCGCCTTCGGGCGAGGGCCAGCGGGCTACCATCAGCGTGGTCGCGGCGCACACGGAGGAGAACAACCGGACCTTCTTCCTGACCAGCCCGGACTCGGCCGTCAGCACACAGTGCCACTTCAGCCCCAAGGCGCTCAAGGACCCCGCCAGCCCCGCCTTTAGCTGGCCCAGCCCCGGCCACAGCCCGGTGGATCCCAGCGGCCACGCCTCCCCGCTGCCGCACCACAAGCCTCAGTCCAGCCCCCCTATTCCGCCCAAGAGGAACATCCGCTCCCCCAAGCTGGGCGCCTCCAGCCTGTCGCCGTCCTCCTGCTCCCCGGTCCCGCTGCCGGACCTGCCGGCGCTGTCCCTCCTCTCCCCCAAAGAAAGTCCTCCCAGTGGGGCCGGGGCGGCAGACCGCCGGCACAAGCTCCCCCAACACGGCTCCGCCTGGAACTGCCGCATCGTGGAGGAAGAGGAGGAGGAGGAAGGCGAGAGGAGGGATCGGGACACCAAGAGGGAGGCGGTGAAGTCGGCGAGCACCTCCCGGCTGGTCGGCATGGCCAACACTGCCGCCGTCTGGAGGGAGGCGAGAGATTGGAGGAGCCAGGGAAACCTCCCACCGGCCGTGATAGGAACGGGCACGGCCCCAGCCCAGCCGCCGACCTCCCCCAACAATGGAGTCAGTCAGGGCCAGCGGGAAGCCACTGGTGCAGGGGAGGAAGCGGGGCATACTGGGAGCATGCTGGCCAAGGCATCGCTGCTCGCCGCCTCCACGGAGCTGCTGCTGGGAGTGGGGAAGAAGGCCGCCAGCCATGAGTCCAACACAGCACCGCCACCGCCGCCGCCCAAGAAACACCACAGGTAGGACGGTTCACAGCCTCTCTCGGTGCACGGCGCTCTCTTGTTGCCACAGTCCAGGGTGAGGTTTCCTACGGGGTGAGATCTGATAGGGGAATAAGGAATGATTGATGTGGTGTATTTTTTAATGGGTGAGTTATTTGGAAGCGCTCTAAATGGGGGGTTTAGTGTTTCGTTTGCTGTGAGAAGCTATGAAATGAGAACACAGAGGATTTGAGTTAAATCATCAAGATGCATTACTGTTTTACTAGGCACCTGTTGATCTTAGCCTTTCCTGTTTCCTATTTAAGTGGGTAATGAGGAACATGAATATCATGCCTTTGTATAATCATTTCATAAGTGAAGGGTAGATTATAGAACAAAACATTCTACACACATTCTATTCACACCGGCATGCGAATGCTTTAAGCACATTCAGGTCCAATTTCAACTCCTAAAATGTCATTGCTGGCTGATTCACATTCGGTTTTAGTCGTGAAACATATTTATGGATGATTTATAGCATATTGAGTTGTAACCCCATATCACACACACACACACACACACACACACACACACACACACACACACACACACACACACACACACACACACACACACACACACACACACACACACACACACACACACACACACACACACACACACACGCCTGTGTCCCCCCCCACCCTTATTCCATGCAAACCCCACTGTGCCCTCTCCTTTCATAGCAGTCTTATTCAGTTTTTGCGTCAGCCTCCATTGGAAACCCTTGCGGCAGTACCAGGGTGCTCCTCCAATGAATCGCCTGTTTATTTCAGCGTAGGAGTGTGACATTTTCAGTTGTCTTTTACACAAAAGTCGGTTAAATGGACCCCCACAGTGCCATGCTGCAGTGCATTTGTCTTGGCTGCTGTACAATAGACACGAGCAGTGTTAAAAAAGACATCCCGACGCCCCACTGATATTGACACACAAAGACAGAAGCCTCTTTGTTTCCTGCCGGCGTTTCTCTCCAACTGATAGAGTCGTCTTGAGTTTATTTTTGTGAATCCAATATTAATCATGTTTAAATTGATAGCTCGATTCCTCATTGAACCATTTATAATATATCACACGTTGGATCAATCGCCTGTTTGAGATTTGTTTTATCTGAGAATGCATTTTTCCTAGTGCTAAAATTCATGCTTGGCTAGCATTGTTGTCATTGTAGACTTATCTGTTGTTTTAGTATGCCTATCTTGGCAGCACTGGCCTCCAGCCGTCAACTAGAGTTAATACTGATTTTTAACAGTCAAAACAAACACTTTGCGTCAACACTAGACTAACAATACATCCTGCGGAGGATAGCGTTACACTTCACTTAGAGGATTAAAATGATCTGCCACTAAATAAAGCTTTGGGTTATATGCCTAAGGGCTGTGGGGTAGAGCCGGTACGTTTTGTGGGCTTTGCGGACTTATTTATAACCATACGCTGCTCATAAACGCTGTGTTCCCATGACATTCATATAGTTTATAGAACAAGCATGGAGACTCTTTTATTCAGATGGTATTTGCTCAAGTTTAGTGTTTAGTGTTTTCTTTCAATGAAACGTGCTTGAAGAATTGTATAAATTACATATTGATTATTAAGTATTAGTTATGGTACTATAAGTATTAGTAGTAGTACTGTTCAGCAGAAGTGCAGGATCCGGTGACTGAAAAGTAAAGAATAAAGCTTAAAACAAAAGTCTTAACGTCGGCAAAATGCAAACGATCGAGTCTTCTCCGACATTGATTCTGCAGACGTGTTGTGTGTTGATATCTGAGCTCAGCAGTGTGTCTGCGGCAGCAACGACCTCCATACCCACCGCCTGCCAGTAGCGAAATAACACCTATGGGCACTCATGTTTCAGGGGGCTTAATGTGCATGCTAATCCTAGCTGGGATAAGTCTCGCTCCACACTTTAATATTGCTGGTGTTCAGCAGTCTGATTAAAATACACTTAGTGGAGATTCACGTGGGAACGTCTCCTCAGTCCACAGCCGCCTTAGTGAGGGATATGATATTATTTTATGTTTAATCAACAAGTGCACACACACAGACAGGCAGGCTTGGAAGTAGTGGAGGATTAATAATACAAAAGCACACACGGTCGTGTCATCGTCAACGTTTTAGGCGTCGGATTGACTACCTTGGTCTAAGGCTTAACATTGACAGCTACTTCAATTTCAGTATTTAATTCAAATGTTGGAGGACATTGGTTAATAGATTAATAGGGAATGAAGAAAGTAAACAAAAAAATATTTATATATCTATAATATGATAGAATATATACCAATAAATAATAGATACAAAATACATATTAAAAGTATTTCAATCATAAATTATAAATAAATTCAAAAGATACAAACAGATATTTATCTAATAGTTATGATTATTGACTAGCTGCCCTGCTGTACTTGTGCACTCACCCACCCAGTTTTAGAAAGCATTTAGACGTGCTGAATCATTAAAGGACCCACAGATGGCTGGTTTTGGAGGATCATCCTCCTATGATGCTATCACAGTGTTGGATCAGTCAGAGGAATGCTCTCCATCTCTATCTGATCCTGGTTCGCCTGCTTCAGAGCTACCGTATATTACCCTGAAGGTATACGTTGCCACTGAAATAGGTGTGTGAATGTGCGTTTGTTGAATGCTGCATTAATGTACGTGCGTGGATGTGTGTGATTCATGTCTGTGTGTGTGTGTTGTAAGACAGGCGTGTCAGCCAGTCAAGGAAGCATGCCCGGAGGGGGGTGTGGCCGCTCTAAGGAACAGATTGTTGCCCGGGGCAACTGACAAACTGTCCCGGGCTTATATTCCGTTGCCACCCCTAGATTTCGAATTCATAGAACACCCATGCCCTTACAAAGAGCGAGTTGGACACTCTGCTAAATGATGTGCTAAGACTTGCTACTAAATCGCCTATCCCTCCCACAAAGCCAACCTGATCTCCTTCTACAACCCAGATAGCATCTTGTTGCTGCCCGACCGAGGGGGGAAAACCGCACTAAAAGCCGTGCGCTAGCAGGTAGTCACATTCTATTCTTTGCGGTGCTATGCTTAAGATACATTTTCATTCGGTGCCCTGTTAAAGTCACCCGTAGCTTTTCCTGCTGAGAGGGACTGTAAATACACCTATGACCAGTGCCGAGGCCAGGGTTGTGTTACTAAACCGCGCGCCGGTGCGACGATGAGCCAATGCTTCTGAATCGGGAGCGTTAATCTTTCCAGCAGCCTCACACAGAAACCTCCGATGCTCTCTGATGTGAGGTAGGTGCGTGACGGCAAGCTTGAACTTTTTCAAAAGTGCAAGTAGTTTGAGATGCAGCCAATGTTTTTGATATCGAGCATTAAAGCTTAAAGCAGCAATAGCGGCTGTCATTTCTGCTTGGCAATTGCATAATTTGACCTAGTGGGTGTGAGAATATACTAGACTTTCCTGGCCAGTTCTTTAAAAGGTGGAGAAGTTGGCATGGGTAGGTGGGGTCAAGGTGTAGGCTGAAGAGATAATGGTTCGGTAACGCTGATGCAAGGAAGCTGGTAAAACGTTTTCTTTTTTATCACTCACCCTTTCTTTTGTGCATTTGTCAGTTTTACCGTCTATCCTGTGCACTCTGGCCAATTGTTAATAACTCAGTGTTATCTGGCAGTTGGAGAGACTAATATTTTTGTTATTATTCTATTATTATTTTGTATAATATGCCTTTCTCTTTCTCTATATAGCTCGGTTCGTTCAAACTTTCTTTATCGAAACGTCTCTCTGTTTATCTGTCTGCAAGTGTAAAGTGATAAGTCACATTGCATATTTTTAAATAAATAATAAAATAGTATTTTTTTAAGTAGACCTCTCTATATGAATGGATTCAACCACATGGACTGAGATGCAGTATCTTTTGGTTAAACATTAGTTCAAAGCCGGGTTGTATATGGCTTTATAGATAACGCAGTAAACATGTTATCTAGTAACAGGAAGAGTGGTTTCCATCCCCGCTGATGGATAAGCTTTCTGCACTATTTAACAACGTGCAGCCCCTAGTATGGCGGATTTAGCATGCATTTCTTATCTAGAAAATACATGCTAAATCCAATGCAGGGGAAGTGTTAGCATATTTGCTGAGGTATTGTATCTACTTTAATACACATATTCCTATTCAGATCTAATGTATTTGCAGAACCCTCTCAAATAAAAACACAACAAGAGTATGTATACCATGGCCATAAAAGTAAATATTGTTAATCTTAATATTGATTTAGTTCATATTAATTATATGTACTTATGCTTGTGTGTATTTGAAATACCAAAAAGTATAGATGTGTACATATTTGTCTAAAATGTCTCCGAGGCCCCACCAGACTGCTGCAACTTGACCTTACGTTTAGTTTAGTCACCGTGACACAACTATCCCCAAGCTCGTTAAAGCATCCACCCCCCCTCCCCATCCTGTTTTAACCTCCCCCACCGCTTGTCACTCCCGCTTTATTAATACCACATACCATAATAGCATGTGTCCACACAATATGCCGGCGTGCTTGTTTACGTTCTGCGAGGGCCAGAGCAAACCGTGGTTTCGGGTTTGTTATTAGCAATATTATACACCACCCATTGGGCCAGCCTGCGTCTGAATAGGCTTCTAGCTATGATTTTGTAATGCCTGTTCTGTGCATGAAAAACACAGCATTATAGCACAGAACATTCTGCCCGGCGGGCCTCTCGTGTCACCATGCATGCGTTGGATTGACCCACAATGCAATGCAATGCAGTGCACTGCCTGATCCTGTCATCTATCATTTAATATCTTACGCATTTTAGAGGGGTGAGCAACACCATGCATGCACACACAATCCGTGCAGGCGTCCCATTAGATCACAGTTCAGGAGAGCGCTATTACGGTATTAAATCAAGAGAAAAGCAGGGGGAAACCAATCTAATATTTCCAAGGAAAAATCTGCAGGAAATAGACTTAAACCCCCACACAAACGCACGTGCACGCACGCACACACTCAAAAATACACTCGCACACACACTAACACACACACACACAAACAAGCTTACACTTACGCGAGCACACACAGACTCATGCACACACATGCACACACACAGAAACGCACACACACACACAGCTACTGTCATACTGTTGAATTACCATTTCACCCCTGAATCTCCATTTGCGCTGTCTTTCATTATTCTGCCATTGTCTACCGCTATAGAGTATCCTGAAAGCTCAAAGAGCATTAAGACCTTGATCTACGGTCTTTCCCTTTCTTTCCCTATGTTTTCCCATCTCTAGCTGTCTCTTTGTTATGCTAATTTATGTTGGTAATGAAGATATAGGCTTGATGATTGCTTGATTACTTATGAAAAAGTGGTGGAATAATAGGAGCCAAGTTCACCTGTAACCAATCCTATGAACAATACGCCTTTTTAATTGATTACCTTGAGCGTGGTTATTTAGGCAGAATATTCTGGGCATGTCGCCTTGGCAACAGGGAACACAGGGAACGAGCACATTAGCCTAGACCAAAAGATTTCTTCAGGTAGATAACTTTGCGGCATTTCCTTAACACCGGCCCGATAAGACCAGAGACAACACACCGCATTGTTCCTGGCTTAGGGCGGATGGGCCAGGGGGAAAAGTACAGGGATCACATCCACCTATCTGATGGATTCTGAATCACGCCCTTGTCATCCACCCACATGATCAGCCTTTATTTATGGAGGGCTTTAAGTCTGTTGAGGTTCGCATGCAGGGTATACTGTGTTTACTGTTTTAAACTACAGGAAGAGCAAATTGAGAGAATGGAGATTAATCAACCATTCAAAGTGACTAGCTCCCATATAGTACCTCCTCTATACTGTCTCTTAAGAGGTGCTGTAGGTAAGATTTAAGATGTTATTTGTTAAAAATTGCACAACAATCAGCCAGCTGTTAGTGAGTGAATAGCGCTTTGAGAATATCTGTTTAGAGTTGTCTGCGTCGCCTCTGCATGAGACAATTAGGTTTTAGATGGCTCCCAGGGTAATTTCTGACCAATCAGACCTCTCTCCTCTGATTGGTTCAGAGAAATCTTGCTTTTCAATCAAAGTTGCGTGAAATGTAACACCTTTCAATGGGTGAGAAAAGCAGCGAGGGAGCTATTTGAGGCTCTCTCTCTTCACAACTCTCGAATCTTACCTGCACAACCTTTAATTCCATATAGGATTGCACTCGTACGGATAGAAGCCATGAAAACAAAACAATCAAATCAGCTAAATTGCGATGAGTTGATGTTGGACCGGTTTGCTTACATTTCTGTTTTGTTTGGAGGGCTATCCCACATTGCGCAATAATCCATCTGCCCTGTGACACCAGAAGACAAAGCTGTCTTTTGGTGCAAACAGATGGCTGTAAATAATTTCAGTGTACATATTGTTTTCTCATTACCCTCGACTAACTGATTACATTGACTTAATGCGGTTTTCATCTAACCTCTCTCTCTCTCTCTCTCTCTCTCTTTCTCTCTCTCTCCACTCAGTGCGAATGGACAAGATTCTGCAAACAACACACACATGCATTGAAAACCCCAACGACAAAAAAAATTGAACAAATTAGAGCAAGCTAATCCAACAAGATCCAACCAATTCAATCAGCAAATCACGAGCACCCAAATCAGGGGATCAAGCATTAATGCCTGGTATTATCAATGTTGGGGTTTGCACTATTAATGCCTGGTATTATCGTCGTTGGTGTTTGTGCTACCAATCTACAACAGGAAGAAAAAAACGACGGATTACTCCAACGCATTCACTATGGGAGCCGCGTCCCTGTGACCAAACGGTGGACGCCATCTCCTAACCATTGGCTGACCCCGGCTCTCTCTCTCTCTCTCTCTCCCCTCTGCAGGGTTTGTGGGCGTCTGAGTGGCAGCAGCATGGAGCTGGAGCGCTCCGCCAGCAGCCAGCCCGGGTCCGTGGAGAGCCTCACCCAGTCGTTAAGAGGAGGGCTGGGCAGCCCCACGCTGCCCTCCGCCTCCACCGACAGCCTGGCCGGGGACGCCGCGGGTGGGTACTGCTGATGATGGGGGGGGTGGTGGTGGTGATGGGGTGATGAAGTGGAGCATGAGATTGTTTGAGGACAGTCGGGGACATGAGCAGCATGCATGAGTGCAGAAAGGGATGGTTATTCTTGGTCAACTGAAGAGAGGTATTACAGGAAGGAGAGGAGATAAGGAGTGGTTTAAAAATACGAGGACGTTTGTGTTTAGGGTACTGCTATGTACTTACGTAGTACTCTATGCTTACTAATAGGTGGCTGCACAGCAAATTAAGATTTTACATGATTTGAAACCTCTCTCTCTCTCTCTCTACAGTCCCTCAACATTCACTGTGCCAGTAGAATCACACTGAGGCTTATTTATACTTTTGGACCCGCTATTATTAGCATCTGGAACATGGCTGAACCCAATTTTGGTTGTCAGTCTGAGTTTTAGTTTTCCTGATTTGGAAGTTTTTTAGAAGAGTCATTTGAAAGAGGAAGGAGGATTTGTGTCAAGCAGAGGTGCGTCTCTCTTCTCTTCCTCTTTTGATGTCTCTGTGTCTAAAATAGTGAACTGCTTGACAGTTTCTGACAAATCCCTTTTGTTTGTTGCTTTTCAAAGATCCATCGTGAATTAGTTTGAAATCCGTTCCTATGGTTAAATTACATTTTAAGGAGGTTACGTATACAGTACCATAACTGTCTGAAGTAAATTACATCAGGAACATCATCTTTAACTCGAGTTCGTGCCTCTAGCATTTTCTTTTTAATTGCGAACACTTCTTCGGGAATGTCGTTTTTTAGGAGATAATTATGTAGTCCGATAATGAGCAAAGAGCGTGGCTTAATCCTACTGTGAATCATTTTATTTAGTCTCCGCCCGTACCACGAAAGCGCTTATTTTCGGCGATAACACGCAATTATCTCTGCGTGCATCCCCCATCCACGTGGACTCCCCAAACCCCGGCCTTTCACTCACTACTCGGCGGCACTTGAACAGGAGTCGCTCTGTATGCCACCCTGGAATCAAGACCTTGTAAGCAGAGGTTGAGGAAACTCATAGGTTGGAACACGATAGTTGAAATAATTAGCGGGGAAAAAACAACAACTTTCTCAGCCACTTTCAGGTATAGGCCACCCATATAGGCAGAAGAAAAATAGGGTCAGGGTCAAGTACGTGTCACCGTACTTGACTTTCTCACTCTACTTCTATGTATGACCGCTGAATGAATCAATTACACATTTCAGGAAAGCCCAAAAATCGAAGAAACGCAAAAACTTTAGTCCGATGAACTAATTATTTTCCCACGTCGCCGACGTCTCCCTCTGCGTTCCCCAGGTTCCCGGGACCTCTCCAGGAAGACCTGCTCCTCCCCCTTCGCCCGGAGCCCGCTGGCCTCCAACCCGGGCTCCCCCCAGCCGGACCCCCCCTTCAGCTTCGCCCACAACACGCCCCCGCCGCTCCCCGAGAAGAAGCTGGTCAACCGCACCGTCTCGGCGCCGGACAGCGCCGGTGGCAAACCCTTCGTCCGGGCGTATCCGCGGCTACCGTTCACCGGCTCCGAGACCAACGTGTGCCAGTCGGCCGCCGACCCCGGCGCCCTGGGCCCCGCGGGGCCCCCGGGCTCCGTCTCCCGGTCCAGTCTGCCCTCCAGCCCCCTGGACCCGCGGGGCCCCCTGCTGTTCTCCTCCAGCGAGTCCCTGGAGCGCTGCCACGCCGCCGCCCCCTCCGCCCGGACCTCCCGCTCCAGGACCCTGGACGAGCCCCCGCCCCCGCTCAAGGCCCGCGGCCTGGCCGGCGCTGGCGGCGGCGGTAGGGGCGTGGGCGGCGGCCGCCTGGGGGTCCACCCTCGGGGCAGCGTCACCTGCTCCTCGTCGCCGCAGCTCAGCACGGCCCCGCCGTCGGCCCCGGAGGCGGGCCCCGCGGCGGGCTCCTGCATGCAGCTGCAGACCCTGCTGAGCAACATGGACAGCAGGGAGGGGGTGTACTCCAAGCTGGGGGGGCTCTACGCCGAGTCGCTGCGGCGGCTGGCGCTCAAGTGCGAGGACCACTTCACGCGCTCGCAGCGCAGCCCGCTGCGCTTCGACGAGAGCAACTGGTCGCTGTTCAAGCTGACCTGCAACCGGCCCAGCTGCAGCTCGGGGGACGCCGTGTACTACTCGGCCGCCTGCGCCTCCGACACCAGCAACCTCTACGCCGTCAAGGTACGCCTGGGGGACCGCTAGGGCCAACCCTCGTTATAGAGGCTGAGTGGGGATCAAATGGGGCCCTTATGTCCGTCTGTACTGCAGCGTAGTACATTCATTTAGGGGGGGGGAATGAAGGTGCCCTATTTCTCTTGATGTATATGTCTCAAAAAAGGTACTCTCTTGCAATACTGAATTTCAAAAACAGAAGAAGTCAGCTGAAACCATGAAATGGTAAACACTGCTCCCTAAGGGGACATAGTTATTAGTGCTTTATTGAACTATTATGTTTAATCTGCTTGTCTAAGGTCTGATGGGTCTGATTTGATCCCTGAGGCCTGTGTGTCTGTGTGTGTGTGTGTGTCTGTGTGTGTGTGTGTGTGTGTGTGTGTGTGTGTGTGTGTGTGTGTGTGTGTGTGTGTGTGTGTGTGTGTGTGTGTGTGTGTGTGTGTGTGTGTGTGTGTGTGTAGCCCGCCTATCAAGGCTGTGGATAGATTGATGTTATGGGCTAAAGACATTTAACCAGAGCTGTGACTGCCTCTGCAGCAGTCAGCCAAGAGCAGCAGCCTACAGGTCGTACAGGCTGTTGTTAGAGGAAAGTTGCTCAGGGGCCACCATTACGCAACCCCCCAGGGCGAGAGAAAACCAACACAAATAGGGTGTGCTGTGACCTTTGTCCTTTAGTCATTAGCAGTAGCCATTTGTGTGTGTGTGTGTGTGTGTGTGTGTGTGTGTGTGTGTGTGTGTGTGTGTGTGTGTGTGTGTGTGTGTGTGTGTGTGTGTGTGTGTGTGTGTGTGTGTGTGTGTGCTGTATGTGTGTGTGTGTGTGTGTGTGTGTGTGTGTGTGTGTGTGTGTCTGTGTCTGTGTGTGTGCCCAGACTCTTCCTTTATGTCTCTCAAACCATTAATCTCAACATGCCAGGCAGGATTTATAGTAATACCCCCTCTCTCCTGTTGTCATGGACTACACACACACAGACACACACACAGACACACAGACACACAGACACACACACAAACACACCTCCACATCTAACCTAACAGACACACTCGTATCCAGCTTCATCTTTACTGTCTGCCTAAAATCCAAACATAGTACTAACATGAAACGTGGCCGTGCTCTGTGGAGCTCGACTACCGATCTTCATGTTAAGACAATAAACATCAAACAACACTATTTATCCTCGGCAAATGCCGAATCCACTGGTGGGATCTTTTGTAATCGTGTGACATGCAAATGCAGAATAAACATTTGATTTGAGCCGTGAGAGAGAGTTGAAATAACGACTGACTAGAAGAAGAAAGAATGACTAGAAATCAAACTAGATTTGGATTGTGAAACAGTAAAAAGAACAGCAAAAAGAAGGAGAATTGAAACAGCTTTCTACCTGCAGAGCCCGTTCCTCAACGGGCCTAGTATGCATTGAACCTGTCCTGTTGACGACCCCCCCCCCCCCCCCTGCTCTCCGTCTGCAGATCTGCAAGGGCCCGTCGGCGGAGGCGCGGCAGGCCCCCCTGTACGGCCTGTCGGTGCAGCAGAGCGTGCCCTCCCACTTCAACGTGCAGCAGGACTGCGGCCACTTCAACGCCTGCGTGCCCCAGAGCATGCTGCCCGCCGACGAGGCCCCGGGCCCCCAGCAGCAGCAGCAGCAGGCCGACCCGGAGCGGGTGGTGGTCATCACCCGCGAGGTGCCCCGCCAGAGCGCCGCCGACTTTGCGCGGGAGTGGGAGGCGTTCCACCGGGCGCAGCCCGAGGCCTACGAGCGCCGCGTGTGCTTCCTGCTGCTGCAGCTCTGCAACGGCCTGGAGCACCTGAAGGAGAGTGGGGTGACGCACCGCGACCTCTGCCTGGAGAACCTGCTGCTGGTGCCGCACCACCGCCAGCCGCCGCCCGGCGAGGGCGCGGCCAGCGACGGGACCTCGCCGCCGGCGGACAGCCAGCGCCACCTCCCCCGCCTCCTCATCAGCAACTTCGCCAAGGCCAAGCGGCGGTCGGCCGAGGACGCGGCGTCGGCCAGCGCCGACCCGCGCCTCAAGCGGGACCACGCGCGCCTGGCGCCCGAGATCGTGTCGGCGGCGCAGTACCGCAAGTTCGACGAGTTCCAGACGGGCATCCTGATCTACGAGCTGCTGCACCAGGCCAACCCCTTCGAGGTGAGCCCGGCGCTGAAGGAGCAGGACTACCGCTGCCACGACCTGCCGCCCATCCCCACGCTGTCGCTGTACTCGGCCGGCCTCCACCGGCTGGCCCAGCTGCTGCTGCAGCCCGACCCCATCAAGCGCATCCACATCCAGGAGGCCAAGCGCGTGCTGCAGAGCCTGCTCTGGGGCCCGCGCCGGGACCTGATGGAGCAGCCCTGGGAGAGGCCCCGGCCCGGGGGTGGCGGGGGGGTGGTGGGGGACGGGGCCCGCCACGAGGGCCTCCTCAACTGGCTGGACGTGAAGCGGGCGCTGCTCATGATGAAGTTCGCCGAGCGCTCGCTGGAGCCCGAGAGGAACGCCGAGCTGGAGGACTGGCTGTGCTGCCAGTACTTCTCCTCTGCCCATCCGCTGTCGCTGTGCCACACGGCCGAGCTGCTCTACTGCCTCAAGTGAAGCCCTGGCTCCCTCTGTCACTCACGTACCCACGCACACACACACACCAGCCGAGGTGGGGTGGAGAGAGGGAGACCCTTGACCCTCCGGTTGGGTGAAGGGAGATGGAGAGACCAATGACGGCCCCGATTTGTGGATTCGTTCTTCAGACTTTTGAGGGTTCTTTTGTTGTCCAGAAACGCAAAAGAAAAGCGAAACAAGGGAAGACACTGGACGTCATCAAAAATAATGTGAACCTGCCTGCACATGCTAATGCTAATGCTACATGCATGACAGCCCGCTTCCGCCATCCCTGTCCGCCATACATACGCCCTTATATAGTCGTACTCTGTATATTGCTTGGTTTCACTGGACTAACTGGGCTGGCTAACACTCACCATGTGGACTAAAGACACAAGGCCTGTGTGTGCGTGTGCGTGTACGTGTGTGTGTGTGTGTGTGTGTGTGTGTGTGTGTGTGTGTGCGTGTGCGCGCGCGCGCGTGCGTGCGTGCGTGCGTGTGTGTGTATGCGTGTGTCTGTGTGTGTGTGTGTGTGTGTGTGTGTGTGTGGCGCAGCCGTTGAGTGAAAGACTCGGCCGTTAAAACGTTGAAAAGAACACGTCTAATTGAGTGTTGCCATATGGAGCCGTAGTAGTCAGGCCAACAACCGTTTGGTCAGAATCCCGGACACTGTAATCGTATTCATCAACTAGCAACCGTATGTCACCACCAACCCAACGTTATAACATGTAACATTTTACCTATTCGATTTTTTAACACACTATCCAGCTCAGCTAAAGATTTCTTATTATTTAAAATGTTTTATTACGGTAAGATATTCAGTTGTCTGATAGAACCGTACTTTACTTTTTTCAGGCACATTAAGCAGATAAACACCAAACTACACAAGGTCAGCGGAAGTGAAAGTTCACAAAACTGCTTGACAATTACTGGTCACTTCCTTGCAATGAATAAAAGTCGGATTAATTCGGAAAAACATGTCAGATGTCAATGTCAACATAATAGCCCAATCCCATTCAATATTTGATTTGCTAAGACAATATTTGCGTCCTTAGTACATAGGATGACAGTGTGGTTACAGTCCTGAAAATACATTATGTTAATTTTTATAACTTGAGTCCCAGTGCCTTTTTGTTCTCTGTATATGTTACAGTGACTGCAAAACCGATATGTACATGTTTATATTCGTTTCTTTTCTTGACAGATATATATATTTGTGAAACTGGACTTTCACACTGTGTTCTGGAAATAAAAGGCAGAACTTTGTACAGACATTTGTAGATGATTTGAATAAGAGTTAGCCCAAGCAGGTCTTTAAAGTAAAAGAAAAAAACTGTGGATGTAGCAGCAGTTACTGTTAATATTTATGACATATCATTTGTTGTCCTGTAGTAGTCACTGGAGCATTGTTTGTTAAAACTTGACGTATTGTTTGTTTTATATTTCTTTCTGATCTGCAGCAGATGTCCGGGGCAGTTATCTTTGTCACTCTTGGCTCCCTCGCCTACGATTGGCTCGCTAGAAGTATTACTTAATTCATTAATTCATTAATTAAAGAACAAAGTCTTGTGCTGCCACAATTGTAAAAACTAAATAAAGTCCTCATGCTGGGTTTTCATGGCGTATGTTGTGTTGAAATGACATGCCGTTGTGCCATTCAGTACATGAGGACATGTAATTGGTTGGGCCTCACCATCATCAATAAACTGCATATATTTTCTCACAATTACATCCGTGTTTATGTGTTTGTTGGCGAATACGATACCATACTGATAACAAGAGTTGGGAATATATCAGTAGCTCCCGATTCAATTCAATTGCGATTCCTGGGGTCACGATTTGATTCAAAATGTATTCTCGATTGGCAGCGATTCTCGGTTCAGTAGGGGTGCTGATTTCAGGACCTATTTCAGCTCGCTCAGTGCTCAGGAAGGTGGTTCGGTAAGTTATAGCATGAAAGCAGAGTAAAGTGTGTTTAAGATATTTATATATTTTTTTTCATTTGTATAAATTTGTCAACTGATTGAGTAATGTAAACACACAAATGTGTGTTTAACACAAAGGAGGGAAAACATAAATAGAAATCAATCAAATTGATTTTTGGAAGTTTGGAAGAAGATGGCAATCGTGATTCTTACATGAAACTGATAATCTACTGATCTAAACAATGACTTATTTTTCCTAATGATTCGGTTCATAGATCAATACGTGATGTGCTTCAGCAGTTAAAATTTTTAACTTCATGAGTTAGTTAACACTTATTGGGAATATAAATGCAACCGATTAGCCCGGTCCCTTGTGGGGTATAAATAAACTGAATAGATTTTACTCTCAGAAGACATAGACCAGATCCATGCCCTTCATGTTTTGCTTCCGTGTTTTCTTATCTATACCCCATCTTTGATTACATTGCAAACCCTATAAGAGCCAACAACACCAGAATCACCTGCTTCAGGCAGCATTGGTAATCCTTTGGGGGGGAAAAGGCTTTAACAAATGTGCATATTTTGTGCCAAACATACAAAACCTGTAGGTTATCTATTTATTTAGGTTGACCTTTTTTCCGAGCAAATATGAGTTTTGTGCGTAATAAAAAGAAAGTAAGACTTGGAAGATATCAACTAGTAAATGGGCTGTGCAATTCATTATTATTGTTTATCGTCTTTGAATATATAACTTATTGTCATGGAATGAAGATTATCGACTTATCTTGATACCCAGTCTTAGTCCACATTGATTACAATGACAATATATGCACTTAAAATGATCAAATTTGAGGGTGTTTTTTTTATACTTCAATGACCCTCAGTGAGACCATTTACAATGCATTTGGAAATCAACAGCACATCATGATATTTATTGGAATCCTGCAAAGAATTCCCCATAATTATCACGGTAATACGTTTTCCAGGTTGCCCAGCCCTGGTAATGATACAGACAGGGTGGTTGTGGTTGTGTCTGTGTGGAGTGGGGGGAGCACTGACTCCTCCCGTCTAACTTTCTGCTTCACATCATTGCTCCAAAACCACTGGATTTCTGTCCCATCATAGGTGGAGCCTTGTTGCCATGGTGGCGGTTTGACCAATAAAATGGCATTCCTGGGAATAACACGAAGTCAGTCACTCGAGAAACATTTTATGTTTCTCTTTTGATTGAACGCGGGCCTGCACACGCACAACCAGAGAGAAACAGGCTCACAATAAAAAAAAAAACGGACAACTTTTTTCTATCTTTCTCCCAGACAAAGAGCCACAAAAAAGACAATATATAGTGGATCAGCCAATAATTATTCCAGAAACTAAGCCTTGTTTGCCGAGTAAACCCAAAACAATATTTCCATTTGTTTATAATTTTTTCAAAAACCTCTACTTGGCTTACTTTAACTAAAGCAGCCTACACAACCTCCAAGTTCCAAATCAAGTCTCTAACTACAACCATCAGATCCACAGTCTTCTTCTCAAGGACAGACTTGGCGTCTTTATGGTTCTCTGAATAAGTCCCGGTGCGCCATCTGCTGGTTATGAGCCATCGGTAGACCAGAGTCTTTTTACCTTTGTACAGGAACTGGAGTACGACCAATTCACGACTGGGCTCTCACCTGAACACTCAAGGACAATTACCTTGATTTGCTTAAATAAATATAAACACATTCTCAGTAAAACTCTGAATAATTATAACACGTGGGATATTTATGGTGCGATAGTGACACCCATTGGCTATATAGGTTAACTACTATTTTTGTCAACTGAAGAATTGAGTGATTACAATAATTATTCAAAGTGGTGCCATTTTAGCACCAAGTATGACGTAGATTATGACAAACCATTTAAAAATCAATTGACATTTACTCAATGGGAAAACTCATGCTAAAGGAACACCAACACAAAGCTGCTACTCCACCTGATAAGGCATTCAACTCGCAAGTCAAAATGCATGCAGATACACAACAGTGGTATGCCACACGTTTTGCAGAACTCTTGGTGAGGACATCCTGTTCCACCTCAAATTTGTTTATATTGTCAAATGAATGGGAACTCTGACCGTTGTTGACAATGACGTCACATTTTATAAAGGCAACACCTTGTTTTATTGCTTGGCTGGTGTACTCCAGCCATATACAAACGCTTACAACCAGACTGAATGAGGATCGTGGCCTCCTTACTACAAGGTAAAGGTGCTACATTTCCATATAAACTACTTACACAAACAGGTGCCTAGGGGAAACTTAAAAAGAAAAGCACAAGAGTGATGATTTCCCAATTTGCCAAACTTTATTTGAACATCAATTGAAGCACAACGATCATGCTCAACAAGAAGTTCATCTAATACCTCCAACAAAAAGTATAAAAATCAAGCAAAATGAAGTTCGATTCAGACCGTTCTGGTGATCAAATCAATGCATTTGGCCATGACAAAAAAAAGCAACTTAAAACAATAAAAGTCATACTTCTTTATCATCATGCCAAAGCATAGAGCAAGCAGTAAGAAAACACACGTGGGCGCGGTCAGCCTTTATATCGGTAACGTTTCAGCACAAGCGGCGAATCATTCGCTTATGCCGGTCGGAGAGGGAGGAGTCGTTGTAGTGGGGTGCAGCCGGGATGCGGGTTGTTGTACTGCGGTGAGGTGCCAGCGTCCGGATGGGAGTCCGGGGGGCGCTGGCCCGATCAGCCCAGACAGGAGGCAGGACCCCGGGGTGGGGTGGCCTCCTGTAGGTCCCTGGGAGACGGGACGGCAGGGCTGATTTCCGAGGCTTGTGCTCATTTCTTCTTGGGGACTATCGGGTCGACCGGCAGACCGATCTCCTTGCCCCGCAGCTTCAGGCCTGTGGCGGAGAGAGACGTGTGGAGGGTCGCGGGGTCAATGGTCGAAGGTCAAAGGGAAGACAAGAGCTGCGTATTGATAACCTTGTATTTGAAGCTTCTGTAATACGGAGAAGTTCCGTTAAGTCATTTAAAGGGGGTGATATTATCGACCAGGTGGGGCCTAGTATCACTAAAGCACAGGAAACGGGGGATATTAAACGGCTTGTACCGGCTTAAATCACTCACGCATGGCGGTATGATATCACCCCTTTAAATCCTTTGAGGCTGCCACGCCTCTGACGAAACGCACGTCAAACCACACCGTGGGCGGCCTGGAGCTACATAAAGTGGAGGGCGTGCCGCCCTCAGCCCGCCTTGCACGTGCTCAGTGTGTCTCGTGTGGCGGGGTGACCTTACCGATGGCCCTCTCGATCTTGCCCATGACCTGGTTGTTGGGAATCGCTTTCCCGCATTCATAGTCCGCAATGATCTGTGGTTTCTCGTTGATTTTCTGAGGAAGAAAAATAAACCAGTCATTTTCATTGACACACCATCAATGGTTTCATATTTCCTTGCATTATGTACATTTCCCTATCGTCCGAACAATTCCGTGATAAAATCGAGAAGTTATCTCCATCGTTCCCTCATTTCTCCTGTGCCACCCTATAGATTTAGTGTGTTGTTTCAGAGAGTTCATACTAGCACACGTTATGCACCGAATTGCGGTTCAATGCAGAATTTAGCAAGAGTAACACTTTCTAAAGAGCCTGTTTACATTGTCTGCCAATAGCTGTGATTAAATCGCTGGAATGCAGTTAGGCAATCCGTGTGTCGTATCGTAGCACAATAACGCAGTACAGTTCAAACACATGACTAACTCGCAACCAGGAATGAATACAGCGCAAATGTTAACCTTGGCAAGGGGAAACAACAAGCAACATTCTTAAACCCGACCTACTTCTTTCTATCTGAGATGGATTTCCAATGTCTGCAGCCTACCTTTAGGCATACTTGAGCAAGATGTCCAAACTGCTCCTTGAGAACATGAAATCCCTACAGGTCGCTTGGGATTAAAGGGATAGCCGTGTTGTTGACCGTCCAAGCCATTTCAACACATGGGAGTGTCCACCCACATGTGTTGGGCTAGATCAGACTACCAGGGTAGGTTGGTCGGTTTGTTAATGATTAACAAATCTGGGTGGACACTCCCACTTGTCACTATAGGGTTGATATTGGAGCCAGCAGTCCATGTTATGGCAGGACTTCTGGGGCGAGACGGCACAGAGCGAAAACCAGAACGCTATGCCCCGTTTCAGTTTCTATAAGGAGGGTTTCCGAAGAGAAACTCATTTGCACGAGAGGAGGACGTTTTCAGAAGGGGATTTTAATTAGGGGATTTCTCAAGTGTGTAGAACACTTTAGAAAGACACCTTTTAGTTTACGTTCACTGCTAGCTATTTCGGCCCTTACAGAGCCACGCCTCCAGCAACGCCCTGTTCATCAAGATTTGAGCATGTCTGCTTTGTGAGACTACTATAGGGTAGTCTTTGTGAGACTACTATAGGGTAGTCTTTGTGAGACTATTGTAGGGTAGTCTTTGTGAGACTACTATAGGGTAGTCTTTGTGAGACTACTATAGGGTAGTCTTTGTGAGACTACTATAGGGTAGTCTTTGTGAGACTACTGTAGGGTAGTCTTTGTGAGACTACTGTAGGGTAGTCTTTGTGAGACTACAATAGGGTAGTCTTTGTGAGACTACTGTAGGGTAGTCTTTGTGAGACTACTATAGGGTAGTCTCACAAAGACTACCCTATAGTACCCCATTGTTTCGACAAAAAAATGCAAATTGCAGTCGAAACAATGGGGTACTATATCTTAGATAGTACCGTTGTTACTACTTCTACCTCAGAACAGTTACCGATGGCGCAGTCCGCGAGATTGCATTAGGCGGCCCCATTGCCGTGCACTCAGTCGCCTGCATCGGCAGATGGAGCCGTCTTCCAAACGCGAGAAAGCAACAAACTTGCACCAATCGACTACAACGATGGCCTCGACAACATTCGTTTTGATCAGTGATCCGATTGCTGATGTGCAGATCACACCACAAATAAAAAAGGCGTCCAGTGCCTCCATAGCATCTCCCCCCTGGTTGGTTAGTGCTCCCCCTGCCCGTGTGTGGTACTCACAGTGGCCAGGTCCTTCTGGGTGAGGCCGTTGTTCTGCCGGCCCAGCTGGATCACCTTGCCCACCTCCAGAGAGACCCTCTGGTGGTGCAGCTCCTCCGTCTCGCGGTCCAGCTTGGCCGTGTTCCTGGTCACCAAGTGCTGCTTGTTCTGACCCGCCGACCCTGTGGTGAGAAGAGGGATGGGGTGAGGCCGATGGACGTCACGGTGGCATCGCGTCAGCAGAATTCATGATCATGCGGCAAACGTTTGTGGGCCTCTACTCTGCACTCCCACTGTGGTTGTTGTTGTACACCAACGAGGTCACAAAACCCTTGCATACATTAAAGTAATTTTGATTGTTCTTAGCTTTATTTAAAAATGACATCTGAAATAAGGTGTCGACTAAATGGCTTGATGTAAACATGGTGGTAACGCAGTGCTAAGAGTAGTTGCCATATCGCTTCAACACTTTGTTGGTTTTTATACCCATAAATACAATACAAACATGTCGAACACCTTTGGATCTTCGTCAGGTTATGCCAGATCAAATACAAACAGGAGTGCAACTGGTTGGCCATTTTAGATGTTTTGGTTACCATGGATGGTAACTTTTTAAAACAACTTACATTTCTTGGTCGTCTCCAGGTCCTCCCCACGTCTCTGAGCAGCGTTGATGGCCTAGAAAGAACATGGGCAAGTACAAACTTGAAACATGTCGCTCTGCAATATCAAAACTTGTTTCAATGCACCATAATTCGCCGTGAACGGTGATCCGGATGATGCAATATCCTGATCAGACGCGAAAAGGGAGCCTGACCGACCTAGCCACTGAAGCAAAGCATTACATCTGCGTAGTAAACAAGCCATTGCTATCGATAATTTGAACAAACTGTATAATCTAAACTATGAGTCATAAATAATCCCTTAGCACACCTATTCTGTGCTTCTCCAAATTGGATTGCTTTGCTTTGTTTTGCAACATTGACCATCTTTCACCATAGTGCGACACAAACGTGAAGAGAAAGGTTTTTGGTGGCATAAGAGTTGGATGCCATTGTATGGTTTGAGCTGAGGGGCTCAACGCATGGGCCGTTCAAGCATGCCCTTTTGTGTAGTCTGGCTGGGCTAACATGATCGCTACCTATGTGGGTAGATTTTAAGATATTATTGTACCATTGTTTAAGACCCGTTTGAACGACAATACAACGTCAAGACGACATACTCAATTGGAGCCCACGATGTAGATTAGCAGATGGACAAATGCACTGGTTTACGCTCGTAACAAATCGTGCTTATGTGATCGCTGCTCACAGCCCGACGGAACCATGGAGCAAACACAGAATAACATCCCCGTCGTCGGAATGGTTTTGTATGGTTTAGATTCGTGTATCTGGATGGTCTCAATATATACGACATTTTGAGAGCCAGCTATCCGTCCACCCGAGGTATTTAGTGTGTTAAATATTGAACCGTACCTGCTTGGATTTGGCCTGGGCAGCCGTTGGACCCTTCTTCCTCAAGACCGTCACGGTATCCCAGTCGCTCTCTGCCATTTTGACTTGTGGTTTTTAGTCGATATATTACAAATAAGTTATTTACAAGGATAAGTGCTCACTATATGTGCGTATTAACTCGGTTCTACAAGGCTATGCGACGATACTTCTAGAAAAACAATCGCCTCTCCTATTAAGTGTCAGCGTGCTACCGTAGCTTTATTTATAATGGCGTTGCCTACAGTAACAACAACATGTAGGGAAACACAGCGACCCCTACAGGCACAATTTGGTTTATTTTATAACTTATCATGACCTCATCCGCTTTTGTAATAATTTTGGACATTGTCAATAGACAATGTATCTAATGCAATGAAAGCCACTACAAATAAAAAAATCATCAGAAACATTATTCAACACAACATTTTGTTCATTTTGTTTTTGGTTCCACTCTTTACACTTAAAAAACTAAAAAAACGTTAAAGTTAATTGTTTTACCTACTGGTCGATACCTTCATAACCTTCATAAACTCAAAATAGTACATCACACAACCTGCACCATCCAGCAATGTATCTATAAAAGTATACATAAAACTAGCACAACAAATGTTGGACAATTTGTTGTGTAATAATTATAATAAAACAAATAATTAAAATAAAACACAAACCATTGCAATGGCCCAGAAAAAAGTATGACACAATTTATTATGAACTGAGACAAAAGACAACATTTCTCTATCCTCTTTCAACGTTTCAACATGGCGTCCAGAACTCCATTCACCAGGAACACGACATCTCAGAGCCAGCATCACTGTCCCGGCGCCGGCGCATAGTCGGCCAGCCCATCTCTGATTGGGCGTCGTCCGCCAGATGGTAACGCCCCCTGTGGGGGTTCTGCTTGGACCCGGGCTTCCCGCCCCAGGCGCGAGGCTTTGGGTTCATCTGGAAAAGGAGCAGCAACCATTGTTTGTGAGAAAAGGACTATAGCAGCACAGACTCATCGTGCTATAGTGTACCATTCACAGGCTAAGAGAGGAGCATGAAGACAAACCCTTGTAAAACATTTTAAAACGGTGCGGTTCGTTTATTGGCTGAATGAATGTTGTCGGCGATCAAACCCAGTACTTTTTGTATGGGCAACCCCCCCAAACACAATATAAACTCAGATAGCTCTAACAAGCTCTCTGCCAGAGCCACAGTCAGTCAAGCATTTCAACAGAACCAACTCATATACAAATGGACTGCATGTTTCAGCCTTAACACAGCCACGCTAACCCATTACGCATTGGCAAACACCTACAGCAACATGTACCACCCTAGAAGGCACTGACAGGCTCACTGGGAGCAGTCAGGGGTTGGGTGTCACCAACACCTCGACACTTCAGCCAGGAGTAACCCAAGGATCAAACTGGCAACCCACCAGTTGTGAGAGGGCTACTGAGAGGTCCTGAGCTACTGCAACCCGACTGAACCCCGGATGGCCATACATAGTAAAACCATAAACCTACTTTGTGTCCTGCATGTATACGCAGATCTGTGATGATGTTTGATGTCCCTTCTCAGAGACAGTAAACATTCTGTCCTTTTGCATGAGTTATTCATTTGGGGGAAGAATAGTGTAGTCAATAGAAGCATTTGTTTAGTCAGTGGTGGAGTGGACTCGCAGCCGAAGGGGTCCCTGTGGACATCCTTGAGCAAGATTCCCTTACCTTTCCTACCTGCGCTTTCATTACCTGTATATTGATTCACTTTAAGTCGCTTCGGAACAAAGGACTCTCCGAATGAATAATCAAATAACAAGTTCAATAACGACGACTTTCATTTTGGGTTCCCACCACCTAAAGGATTGTTACCTGTGCAAAAATGGTTGTGTTCATCTGAAGAGTCTCCACACGCTCGGACAGATGGTTCAACCAATCGAGATGGTCCGTGATGGACTGGCTCAGATCCCCGTTGCTCTGGGATGAGGGAAAATCATGAAATCATAAAATAAATACCACACAGACCAGTCATATATGGACCAAGTGTCTCAAAATAGGTTTGTGTTGAAGTGAAGAACAACAGAAAGCCATACTGTATTTCCAAATATGTTATTCAGGTTAGTCAAGGTGTTCGTTACTCAAGCATTACAAATTATACAAACAAAATATTTCCTTGTATTTTTGAGGCCCTTAATTTATGAAACTATGGAGGGGAATAACGATCCCTCTAAGGTGATCTGGGAGCCTGCATTTTACATTTAAATGCATTAAAAAAATGCGATTTCACAGATTTGCTAAGAACCAGTTTAATTGTTAACAATTTCTATGTCAAGATGGGATGTTCAACTCCACCCCTCTTGCGGTGAATGTATGTTCTGAATTTGGGCAGTTAGCAAGCCATGGACATCCATTACTTTAAAGAATAACTTCTAAGGATTCTAGCTGCACGCCTCTCAGTCTCTAATGTCTACTGTGAGAATGCGTAGTGGTTTGGTCAAACACAATCAAAACATGTGGTTTGGTGGGTTTGTGGGCACTATTCGAGAAAACTACCTGGTCAAAGCATTTTGTAGGCTTATTTGTATCTCCACATAGACCTTAGCAAAAATTAAGATGGGGTCAAATCCATAAAGAGGAAAGGAGCCTTCATAATCTCCTAACGTATTTTTCATTCAAATTCAAACCAAGCATCTCAAGTTCACCCAAGCAATTTAAACCCACGCCAATTATGATCAGTTGGAAACACTGGGGCTCCCCTACATTAAGGATTTCAGATTTGTTTTATAGTTTATAATAATAAACTAAGGACAATCCATTCCGACCAACTTTGAGATGTATGCATAATAATATGCTTTTCCTGACAATATATTGGGTTATTTTAATTTTTTTTAAGCCTGTTTTCCCTTTTAAGCAATGTACCCCAGATAAGTCTTTCAGCTCTGTGGAGGCCAGGCGGAGGTGCTCCAGTTTGTCAATCTGCTCCTTGAGACGATCGTCGAGCTCCTGCATCATCAACAACCCCTCGTCGGCCCTGACTCCGCCCTTCGTAGACATCCTGCAGTCAAAAACAAGCAATCACGCATTACATCGGCACACAATGCATTACTTTTGAATACATGTAAACACACCTGTATCACACTAAATTAATATAACTTTGTTATTTTTTTATGCAGTTGTTTATTCATGAATAGGCTATTAACCAATCTTGTCCTTGCTTTCACAAAAGCCTTTGACATTTGCATTTGCGATCAGCAAAAGTGCCAAAGAATAACAAATGGTGAAAGTAGTTCGGAATAAGTACTTTAACAAACAATATTATTTACCCCGGGTATTGATCTCATTCATATTTTCTAAATCATCGAATAATACTTTTAGTAAAGGAAGACATAGAAAGTTGGAATTAAGCAAACTGCTTAAAATACCCCCATGAATGTTGGATTGCGGTATAAAACGTGCGAATGATATGCCGAGTAGATAAGACTATAATCGGCGTGTTACTTAAAGGTTGAACAACGTATTTTGATTTCAAGGTGTGTGCGTAAACTGCACACGAAGTCCATACGGAGCGCAGAATGAGGAACAGCGATCCTCTACCTGCACCAGATGACGGCATACGCAGTGTAAAGGTTTAACATTGTGTTTACCTGATCTAGCAACTCTCCGTGATGATTAGCGACTCGATCTTGCTCAATGTGAGCGATATATTTGAAACGTGTCGGGTCTTCCGAGTCGTCCACAAAGTCGGAGAAGAGTTCAGTACGGAGAAGTCTGGACAGGCCCCTTTGTGATCGGAAAAGAAAAAAAAAACTAAGGAATTTCGTCCCTCTGACGTCACTCCAACGCACTGCCACTTTGACAATTGCGTATTGTGTTCATACATTATTTGTAAAATATAACGTTAATATATTTAATCAAAGCATACTACGATATTTATGTTTATAGATTAATATATTTTTTATGTTATTTCAGTGTTCAGCCAAGCGGGCACACAATGGAATCCCAAAATCAAGTAGACTTGTGTAATAAAATGTATGATTTGGTTGCAGAAACACTGGAAACTCTCATCATTTATTTTAAGAAACAAATGGAGTCACCATTTACCTTCTTAACATCAATAGAAAAAAAAAAAAAGGTAAACAGCCTAAACAGGAGTAGATTTGCAAAATCACCACCGCTTTATTTATTTTCTTTAATAAGCTCTTTTTAAACAAGGAAAGGGGCAAGTAATGACCAAAAATATCTGTAAAGGATGAAGATCTGATAGAATAGACCGCTGGAACAGCTCTAGAAAGCGCTGGTCCAATGATAAAATGAAATATGCATCTCGAAAGTACAAAAAAAATATATAGACAGGGCGACATTTTGGTGCAGGTACAATAAAGTAGCATCTGGGACCTCAGCAGTAAGGGTTAAAAGAGGCGAAAAAACACAGCCAAAACAAACTGAAATCTGTTCAATCTGTGCACACATCAGTGACCTTGTATTTTTTTCATTTTAAAACACCCACTTTTAACTAGTGATACAATATCCCAAAAAAAGAGCATGTTTTATAACCTCCCCTTACTGACAAAAAGGTTGACTTTACAGTGGAGTATGGCATTTACAGATATACCAGTGAAACATTTGTCATGAAGGATAAATCATTTTTTTGTAGTGTCTTGGATGACTTTTATACTAAGCAGTAACATTAATAACCAGTAATGACGTTGGCAAAGCGAGGCTCAAAATGAGCATCCTTTACAAAAAAAACAATATAAAAATGAATAAATGATGCAAACGGATTCACATTTTCCAAAGAGAACAGACACTTCAAAAATTCCTTCGTAGTCCACTGGAATCGCAGTGCTCACAAAAAGCTTTAGCCAAGATCATACAGAAAGTCAACAAGCAACACTAAACGTCTCTCCCTATTATGATCAACTGTTAAAAATGAAAACTATAGGTATATATATTTTGGACCATGGTTGTGATTATAGTTGGACTGCATTTATTGCTAGTGCCACTTGGAGCGACCAGAAGCTAAATGATCAAATTTCAGTTGTTTCAAGATGACCTGAATTACCACAAGATCTGGTTTCTACTGGAATTACAGAGCATCCGTCTGAGGCACCCTAAAAAAGGAAAATGCTAACCCTCATCTTGGGACCAAAAGGAAAATATAATGCATTTAATACACTCCTCGTAACAGAGGTTCAAACTCATTACAACCCAAACAGAAAGGTGACAACAAAGCAAACATTTCCATTATCTTTAGTTGGAAAGCCGGGTGAGGGTTGGGGTGTGCGGTCAACATCCATTAGAAATGTGGGTCAATGTGTGTATTAACCGATGTAAGTCGCATTGGATAAAAGCGTCAGCTAAATGCCCTAATTGTAATTGTCAATGTTGTACCCCACCTAATCCCCTCCCCCACCCAGAACTACAGAGCAAGCACAGAGATTTGAGAGTGGATAGAAATCCACACGCTGTCGCATCATGTACACCGGCTTCTCGTCAGTCTTTTTTTCTTTTCTTTAAATGGTTTGCAAAGTCCCGAATGAGAGTCCTGTTATTTTGCATACGTCCAGCCGGTCATGCACACGCTGAATCGATGCCAGTGACGATCCCATGGAAGTAATATGATTGCGCCGAAATGTCCGCTAGATTTTGCAGTTGTTTTTTTTGTGTATTTTTTTTTTGCTTCGGTATACATTAAGAGCAAGCAACAAATTAGAAAATAATTATGCAAATATCACGTTCCCTGGAGGAAAACCAAAAAGTTTTTCTACCGATTTTATGCAGTTCTGTCGGTTTTTACTCGCCAAGTGACGTTGTCGAGGTTCACTTCACTTGGGCCATGAGGACACACATGATCAAAAACTTCGGTTAAGATTTCTTTTATTTCTGAAGAACAAGTCCTCGAGTGAGACAAACAGGTGACATGAAAGAAAGAAAAAAAATCCAACTCCATAATTGCTAAAAAGGGTCAAAAGGAAATTAATATGCAAGGTGTCCCTCTGCTTCGACCGTGTTGTTTCTTGAAAACATCCGACAGACTCGGGGGTCCGGCGGATGACGCGTGCCGGGCGAGTCTGTCCGGAGGGCAAAGTCCACTTAAAAAGACTACGGTTTGGCAAGACGGCTCGCAGAACAAAAGAAACGTGTTAATAATCTGTGTGGTGCCTTTCCCCCCGCCACCGCCACCGCCAACCCCCTCCCCGACTTTATAGAAAGCTAACATAAAAACAAACACATCCTCTCCGTTCCATTAGGCTCCTCTCCGAGAGAGCAGCGAGCGAGGACAGAAAGGAAAACACAGGACATCAGCGTTAATAAATAAAAGATTTTGGGAGGAGGTCTGCATCGAAGAGTGTCTATTGTGTCTGTATACATTTATATATATATATAATCATATATCTCTATACGTTTGGTGGAGTTATATGTGTCCCGTGTCAGACAGTTTTTTGTAGGGGGGGGGGGTTGGTTTCCCGTCAGCATGTGTGGCCTCTGCAGCACCCACACCCATCCCCTTGCCGAAGGGAGGTGGGGTGGGGGGGGGAGTAGCGAGGTTGGGGGGGGGGGTGATGGAGGAGAGGGCTTGGTTTACAGGGAGGGGGTTTGGTCGGGCAGGACGTTGTGGGGGGAGCTGGGAGGACCCCGGCTAGGCCTTTCCCTCCTCTGCCTTGGCGGCCGGTGGTTTGATGGCCCCGGTGCGCGGTGGCGGTGGTGGTGGTGGCGGCGGTGCTGGTTTGGCCTGGCCTGCCGAGGAGGGGGGGGAGAGGGGGTCTTGGAGCCTGCTGGTGGGCCCACCGGCCGGCGGGGCTGGGTCCTGCCCTAGGGCCGGGCGTGGGGTCTCCCCCACGGGCTTACTCTGCTCCAGGAGGGAGAGGCAAGTGGGCTACTGTTAGGACCCGAGCAACAGAACAGGCAGTTCAAGGGACCGGTCAGTGCAGGCAGAAGGGGGGTGGTGGGGTGCAACAAGGGGGCAAAGTAAAGGCTAAGTAACACAAGTGGCAATTAACATTAGCAGATATAAAGGACATCCTTATCACTACATTCTTGTTAGGTTAATCCTCATTGTTATTTTACTGTATCCTGACCACAACTATACTACCTTAAAATAGTATAAGAAAGGCTGATAGTAATTGAACCCACTTTAATGGATTTATGGTCATAATAAGCCACAAATAAAAACAGACTGGACAAATTAAAAACTACCTTCATATTAATGTATTTTTTTTTACATAACACTTAAGATCAACAGTCAGAGGACACAGTGCATGTTTAAACCAGGACAAGGTCAGAGGAGGCACGGGGGGAGAGGCCCCGGAGAGAGAGAAGAGAAGAAGAAGAGAGTAATGGATTAAATCTAGTTACCTATATTTACATGGGGTGGCTCACCTTCACGCAGTCCTCGGGCCCCTTCATCTGGGGCTCGGGGGCCGAGGACGCGGTGGGGTGGGGGGGCTCGCGGCCGGGGTTGGGGTACGGGGGGGAGCGGACCATCACAGGCTTGTTGACCTGCATGACGGGCCGCTGGATGGGGGTGGGGAAGGGGCCGGTGGTGGGGGGCCGCATGTGCATCACCATGCTGCCCTGGGGAGGGGCCACCTGACAGGGGGGAGGGAGGGCAGAAGGATTAGATGGAGACGGGGAGGAGGGTTGTTGAACAGGGCGTGGTCAGACTACCAGCTCGACCTTTATGAGCTCTGGCGCCGCCTCCAGACAGACAGACGGACAGACTTCCAGCAGACCTGGTGTCACCAGTTCCTCCAGCAGGTGTGTGTGTGGCGGGTGTGACTGCACAGAGTAGCGCCCTAGGGGAGCGCCATGCAGGCACGGTCAAGAAACCACTAAGCTGGCTTCTGCCGACGCGTGGTTCCGTCGCTCTGATTGGCTGTCGGTCTGTCCTACTGCGTCCAGAGGCGTTTGCGCCTGCACCCATTGACAACGCGGCTTGAAAATAAATAAATAATACCAGCAAGAGGACCCGGACTATATTATGCATTTGTGAAATGATGTAGCGACGTCAGGCTACAGACGTTTATCTCTGGAGTGGGCCCACGGAGGAACAGTGTGTTGTAGTGCGCTTTACCTGTTGGGTGTAGTGTGGAGGCAGCTGGCCCCCGGGGCCCGACGGCTTCCCACTGGGGCTGGCGGACCCCGGCCTGGGAAGAGACGGGAGAGAAAATAAACACCTGTGGACGCGTCAGCGAGGGCGGGCCAATGGGGAAACCAACAGCGCGGCCACGGGTATTTCTGAATGATCCGCTGAGCTAGTGAGGAGGTAGAAACGTCTCGTGTCCATGCCTTGCCCACCTGTAGGACCCTCCAGGCAGGCCCGGGGAGTGGCTGGGCTTGTCGGCGTACTGGAAGCCCTTCATCTCCATCTGGGAGGGCTGAGAGAGGGGGAGGGGGATGGAGAGAGGGGGGAGGGAGGGCGAGGCAAAGGGGAGACGGCGTTAAGGCACAGCCAACGGAGAATAACCCCGAGCGTCACGTTAATGATAGGAAAGTGATTATCCGAGACCACTGTCTGCAGTTGCCTCCATTTTTTTGTACAGTTTAGATTTTTTTATGGACTTTTTGTTTGCTCTTTAACCACTTTGGCTATTTTAAGACCCGACACGAATCAAGCCGTCGGTGACGTCACATGCACAAGCGTCCGTGGAAACGGATAGAATCTAGTCCCGCGTCACAAGCACAGACCAGCGGCCATCTCTCTCCATCATAGGTCTGGGCGGACACGCCCAGTTGCGTGAGGTCACCAACGGGTCTGTGGTGAAGGGCCTCGGGACGGGGCTCACCTCTCTCTGCTGGGAGCCGGGGGGCATCATGCGCCGCGGGGCCCCCACCGACAGGTTCTGGCCCTGCTGCAGCTGGATGGACTGGGGCAGGATGAGGTGCTGCTGGGCCGAGCCGTAGCGCAGCTGGGAGCCCGGCAGGGGCATGGCCACCTGGGGGCAGGGAGGAGGAGGGGGGGAGGGTCAAACCGTTTCCATGGTGACGAGGACACATGGCTGCATGCCTTAACGAGTGCATGTTAATGGTGTTAGCCCATGGGACTGTCCAATCATTTGAGGGCACCAATCATTTGCCCCGATGAATGGGCTGAAATAAGGTTGATGGTGTCAAAATGGCTGACTAGCCTATAGCCGAATCTAGGTTTTGTTCTGAATAACGTGAAAAGGGGACGCTTTATTCCCATTGAATGTATTTGTATGCACACAACATTTTGAAGATATATATATACACACATCAGCCAATCCGTATTAGCAAAGACTTTGTTCCAGCGGTGCAACCCTGACTGAAGGCCTTTGGGGGGGGGCGCTCACCTGGATGAGCTGGGAGTCCATGAGCTGGGAGGAGCCCATGCCGGGGCCCTGGTTCATCTGGTTGTCGTAGACCATGGGCTGGCTGCCGTTCATGGGCTGGTAGTGGGAGCCCGACTGGGACTTGACCATGTCCGAGGGCTGCATGCCGGGGAACGGGGAATAGGGGCCCTTGAGCTGGCCGCCCCCAGACAGCACCAGGGGGCTGGGCTGGGAGAGGTTGGGGTGCATGTACACCTGGGACCTGTGGGCGGGGAGAGGAGGAGGAGGACTGGTTCAACACTAATCCTGGATGTAGCGGTCCTACTATGTTACAGGCGGCCAGCACAGAGCCTGAAAGCAGAGCCTCAACGGGGCAGAGGTCAGCCTGGTCCACGGTGTCCTTACGGAGACGTCCTACTGAAAAGAAACTCCTTTGTGCAAGTGGACGCAGCTTACAGAAGGGGATCTTTCTGAGTCTTCCTACAGTGGCCCGTGTACACAGCGTTGTACGCACTAGTTGGCCTTTATTAGCCAATCGCCAGCTAACAGATCTCTGCCTCGAGCAACGTGATTTGTCAAAACAAATGAGTGATTTTTTGTATAAAGAAATCTGTTCTTAATAAGTTGTTATCGTGCTTTATGTTGTACAGGACCCCCTAGAGAACGAGATGGATTCATCAAGGGGTTATGACTAATAAAGAAATTTTAAAAAAAATAAATAAAAAAAAAATCGAAGAAAGTAGCCACGTTGGCCGCCTTGGTCTCACCTGAACGGGGGGATAGAGTTGAACATCTCCTGGGACTGGGAGACGGGGAGGCCCCCACGGAGCCCCAGCTGGGCCTGGGCCTGCAGGGAGTTGTGCAGGGAGATGGGGATCTGCTGGGCCTGTTGGGCCTGCTGCAAGAGAAGGGTTGACCCGGTTACCATCGCCGCTGGTGTCAGGAGCGACCCCCTCCCAGTAAGAGGCCAGAGCCAAAGGCCGCCCGGCTATTTTGTAGAATATTACACTTGAAGGACGGGATGTCGTTGAAATTATTTAAATCACTGTCGATCAGCATGGAATAAAGACGCTCCAAGGTAACATCAAGCTTGCACATCACAATGTCACCTTGCTTGTGCACGCATACAGTATCCACAAAGACATTTTCGCTCCGGTCGTACTTGGGACACTTTTTTTTTTTGTCCCATATTTTTCATCAAGTAATACAAAAGGTTGGCTGTGCACACGGTAACATTCGACACACATTCTGGACGGACGGACGGAAACTTGCCTTGTAGCCCTGATGTAGGACGTGTGTAGGGCGGGGCTGTACCTGCTGGTAGCTCTGCTGCTGGGCCATGGAAGGGGGTAGCAGGCGCGGCTGGCTGGGGAACCCATGACCGTCCAGGTACAGAGGGGGGATGTGGTTACCTGGAGGGGGGGGGGGGGGGGGGGGGGGGGGGGCAGGGACAGCGGGGTAAGGGCTCAGTTCGACTGCAACCAGCACTTTAACCCGTTATATACACGCCGTATCTTTAAAGGGTTACACAGGGCTGGAAGAGACCGGATTACATGCCGATAAAACTAATTAACTATCACAGATAAATAAAAGCACGTCGTTAAAAACATACTTTTATTTTACTAAGAACTGCAAAAAGCGGACCAACTGTGAGGAGAAAAAAATCCAACTAAAAAGCAGCCATAAACAGCAATTCATATAAATAAACAACTGCAATGCAATTCAATGATGAACAGGCAGGGGGCAGTGTACCCTGCAGGGACATGGAGGGAGCCACGGAGGCCACCGGCATGGGGGGCATGGAGACGCCCCCGAAGGAGCTGTAGCTAACGCTGGAGGAGCAGGGGGGCTGGGAGCCCGACACGCCCCCCACGGGGGAGCCCTGCTCCGGGAGTGACTGGGAGTTCTCCCACGCCTTGCGGGCCGACTCCATCTGGGGAAAAACAGAATTTAAAATGTTTTAAGAGCCATCAAATGGCTCATTCAACCCTTCAGTGACACCGCCCTTACGGGATAAAAGCAGGGGCCACACACACACTCTAACCAGTGCTGAGGCCTTCTCTATGAAAGGATCTGGGTCCAGTCTACTTGTAGAGTTCTTTGGGCTAATGGACTGCTCAATAATCAACTCCCGGTAATGCACATGTTCTGAGGCAAGCCTCGGCGTACCTTGAGTGTGAGGTCGGCGCTGGGGAAGGACATGGTGTTGAGGTTCATGCCTGGCTGCAGGTGGTTGGAGCGCAGCATGGGTATGCCCTGGTTCAGAGCCGGCTGAGGGACAACGACGACAACGACGGGTTAGTACAACGGCTGTGGCTCCATTCAAACGGTTCAGGCAACGGGGCAAATTAGCATGACGTCTGTCTTCCCCGTTCGCCATTTCAAACCACTGCAAGCTTCATCTTGTCCGCCCATCAGATTCAAGACCATTACAAAACCTTGAGATTTAGAGCCATCACTTTAGATCCACTGGATCTAAACTTAAAAGCCTTTTCGATTCATCTCGCGTCAAGCTGTTGGCGAGGCGGCTCCCGGCTACGGGCGAGCCGGCGGCGGCGGCGGTCCGCTTACGTTGGTGTTGAGCGGGTCCTGCAGCTTGGCGACGGGGCTGGACACGGCCACGGCGGCCGAGCACGGCGGCAGGCTGAAGTCAGAGTCCTTGGCGCTCACGCCGAACTCGATGGGCGGGCCGGGCAGCCCCGGGTCGCCGTGGAGGTCCACGCCGTTGACGGGCGCGCTGATGGGCCCGCCCACGCCCTCCAGCCGCTCCGACGCCTCGGGGCCCTTGCCGCGGTGCTTCAGGGAGCGCTCGTTGCCGATGGGGCCGGGCTTGTGCTGCTCCTTGCTCTGCTCCGGCCCGGCGTCCGAGTCCTGGAGGGCACCAGGCCACACGGGAGTCCGTTTAGAGGGCCGTTCATCACACAGAGGCGCTCTACACGGCGCTACTACCACTGTCTGAGGTGCGTTATACAGGACGGCGGTGAGTCAGGGGTTAGACAAGAAGAAGGTGGCAGACACAATACATGTAAAGCACAAAATGGAACAATTCACGGTGGGAGATATTCTGTAGGTAATCAGCCGATGCTAATGCGGTACCAATGACAGCGCAATCATGCCAGTGATTGCGAGCGCAGACCGTTTTGAGTGCCTGCGATGCATTGTGTGGAATTAAAACCAATGCACGTCATCAAGACAGGCCTTACGTCTGGAAAAGGCATGGGAATTGAGCTGTAGGTTCAGCTCAGAGTTCTGGGTTATGTTGTGGGTGCTTTAAGTGTAGCTCAGAGTTCTGGGTTATGTTGTGGGTGCTTTAAGTGTAGCTCAGAGTTCTGGGTTATGTTGTGGGTGCTTTAGGTGTAGCTCAGAGTTCTGGGTTATGTTGTGGGTGCTTTAAGTGTAGCTCAGAGTTCTGGGTTATGTTGTGGGTGCTTTAAGTGTAGCTCAGAGTTCTGGGTTATGTTATGCGTGCTTTAGGTGTAGCTCAGAGTTCCGCAGTTATGTTGTGGGTGCTTCAGGTGTAGCTCAGAGTTCTGGGTTCTGGGTTTACCTCAGAGTTGGGCTCGCTGCCCGTGTAGGACACTTGTTTGGTCCAGGAGTCTCCTCCTGAAGACTGCACTGACAGAGCTACAGGAGGAAAGTGGCAAACGCAATGCAAACATTGGGGTTAATTAAAATATAGGAAGGAGGAAATACTGTACAATGGCTTATCACATCCAGTCTTAAAGTGTTAGAAAAGGGCTAAAACGACATTGGAAACTAAAAAACTAACCCTATTAATCTAGGATGCCTTTACTTATTATTTTCTAAATCTAGATTCATTCTTAAAATGGCACAAATACCAAGCCAAAAAATGTTTTCCTGGGTCGACACGCACACACACACAGACATGCCTTGTCCTTACCTGAATTGTTGGTCTCCCAGATCTCCGTGCCGAGGTTGTTGGACGACAGAGAGTCCTCCTGCTGCTCCATGCCCATGCCCCCCTGCTTCTTGGCGAAGCGGGGGGGCATCTTGGAGGCCAGCGGTCGGCTCTTGAGTGGAACCTAAAGAAGCCGGAGAAGATTGACCATCAACACTCGTCACACTCGTACTTCATTATCCTGTGTGTGACACGTGGGTACCAAAGAACAGGACCTTATTCAACGAGACCATTGCAATAGAGGCACTGCATGTCAATGCAGAGATCGCCCCTCCAAACCACTGGGTTTGACTAGACGTGGATGTGGGACTAGGTGGTCCCCTAGTGTATGAGGAGGACTTACGGCGGCCTGCTCCTTCCTCCTGCGGTCGTCCTCCTGGGGGCGTCGCTGCTTCTTAGACAGGGCGTCCTGGTACGAGTCCGAGCCCTGGCCTTCACTCTCAACTGTGAAAGGAAAACCAATTCATGTGCATGCTCGAATCCGGGATTCAATTACATATGACCAATTACTGAGCATGGGTTTGCATCTACTTTTTCACTTGTCAAAGTGACCATGCATGCACTTTTCCGGTCATGGACCATTCACACAGAGGACATGGGTCCTCTGTGTGCTGTATGCGTGCACATGTGCCAGGGCACCAAAGGGTAGAATAAACACGTGTGACGGTATCACACATTGACCGTGGGCCACGAGCCCTGGTGCACAAGAGCAGCAGACCCATCATTTGGGTTTGTCATACGATAAATCGATAAAAAAAAAGGTAAAAACATACAATATTTTGTATTCTTACTTGAGCTCATTCATATTCAACCGTATAATCGGGAGTCCTATCAGAATCAAGAGTTGACACGACCCGTCACCTGGGAGGAACTTACTCGGGTAGCTGTTGAGGTCATACTGGGACAGCGGCTCCACCATGTCGGATTTCCCCGAGCCCTGCTTGAGCTCCTTGTCTAGCTTCTTCCCAGAGGGGTCGCTGGGCTCCCTGTCGTCGGGCTGATCCACGTAGGCCTCGGGGCTCCTGCTGCAGCGAGAGAGAGAGCGCAACGGAGGGAGGGGAACGGACCTGTTAGGCTGGAAGCTGGCACGCGGTGTACTGCGGTTTGACAAACCGTTTCACAGCGGTTAAAAGAAAGGCAACGTGGGTGTGTGATCAAGTTTCGTCAGTTGAAATGGCAAAAAAAAAAAACACTTCTGCTTAGCAAGAGGATGAAGGGCACACATGACATTCGCAACCACAGCTATGGATATTTTCCCATAAATAGAAGACCAGATTTGTCACAAGAGATTTTTGTGGAAAGTATCATCTCTGAATATATTGCCTCTTGCTTCACAACGGCTCAAGTAGTGAACGGTACCGTCAGCAATAACACCCGAGTGATACTTTAACTCCAAGCAGGATGTTATACCGCCATCCCTCTGCTTCGAGGTCACCTTGAACAGGCGCACTACGCAACACGCCAAAGCCGTTATTAGGGTCGAATCTGATAGGAACGGCCAAGCCACCCGTCCGAATATCCGTCCCGAGTCGACTTTCTCGGATCTCCCCCTCCTTCTCCGAGGTCCTGAATCTCCCTAGGGGGCGGCACTAAGGGACGCTGAGGGCCCCCCCCCGACACCACTCACCTCTTACAGGGAGCCCCGCCGTTCTGCCAGCTGTCGGCCCTGCCCGACGGCGCCTTGCCGCCCTCCAGCAGCGCCGGCTCCCCCTTGCGGTTCTGCCGCTCCACCAGGGGCCGCTGGCTGGAGAAGCTCCTCTTGGACATCTCCCGCTTCTCCCCGGCGTCGCCGTGCTCCGAGGGGCCGTCGCCGTGCCCCTGCTGGAGCCCGCCCCCTCCTCCTCCTCCTCCTCCTCCTCGCTTCTCCCTCCAGTCCCCGAAGTCGCTGTTCTCCGAGCCCGACTCCCAGTCCTCGGCCTGGCCCCCGTGCTGCGCGGCGTAGTGCGCGGCGGGCCAGCCCTCCTCGCCGGCCGCCTTGGGGCGGTTGGGCCAGGGGTTGGCGAAGCCCCCCTCACCGCCGCCACCGTTGGCGTACTGCTCGCTGTTCCACTGGCCCGAGCCGGGCTCGTTCTCCTGCCGCAGGCGGCGGAAGCGCGGGGGCTTGTCCTGGCGCGGCGGCCGGCGCCGCCTCAGCGCCTGCCGGTCGGCGCTCTCGCCGTCCGGGTAGTACTCGCCGTCGCGCTCCTCGCCGCCGTTCTCGGCGAACGGAACCGAGAACTTGGGCGGGTATTTGAGGGCCTCGCGCTCCGCGGCGGGGGCCTGCCGGCGCGGGTAGGCCGCGTCGGCGGCAGCGGGGCCGTAGCCGTTCTCCTGCATGGGGCCCCCGGCGCCGGTGTACTGGGCACCGCGGCCCCTCCAGGTGGAGATGTCCCTGGGGCCCCCAAAGCCTCTGCTGTATCCACCACCACCTCCTCCACCTCCTCCGCTGCCGCCGCCGGTGGGTGCGGGGGCGGCGTTCATCCTGGGGGGCAGCGTGCGGCTCACAAAGCCCCCGCGGCCGGCCTTGGCCTTCTCCTTGGCGTCGATGGCCGCCTGGTCCTCGGCGTACGTCTTGTTGGACCTCCAGGAGTCCCGGTCCGCCTTGCGGACCCCCTCGGCGGGCTCCACGTACCCCTCGCCGTTCTCGGACCCCTTCTGGCGACGCCGCTTGGGCAGCTCTTCGTACTCCGAGGTCTCGCTCAGGGTCTCGCTGACGTTGCGTCGGCGGGGCTTGCCCCTCTGGATGTCCTCCACTTGGACAAAGTCTCTGGGCGGGCCCCTGCCGCGGCTCACGCCACGACCCCCGGCACCGCTGCCGCTGATGCTGCTGCTAATGCTGCTGTTGCTGCTGCTGTTGTTGTTGTTCTTCCCGTAGCCACCGCGAAGGTTCTCTCCCCCTTTAGCCCCCCGGCCTCCTCCTCCTCTTTCCCCGCCTCCTCTCTCCCTGTCTCCGCCCACTCCTCCTCGTCCACCTCCGCTCGAGTTAAACTCCCGAAATCCTCGGCCCCGCCCTCGACCCGTCCCCCTGGCCCCTGCGAAGGCCTGCTCCTCGTCGATGAAGATCCAGTTGTTGCGACGGGGGGCCTGGGAGTCGCGGGCCTCCGCCTCGTCCCTGGCGAACTGGCTGCTCTTGGTGCCCGTGTCCCAGCCGCCGCCCTCCTTGGGCGCGTCCTCCGTCTGGGTGCTGATGGCCCTCTCCGGCTTGGCGGCGGCAGGCGGAGGCTGATGCTGCTGCTGCTTCTCCTCCGCGTGCTGCTGCTGCTGCTTTTCGACAGCGGGCGAGGCAGCGCGCCGGCTGCTGATGGGCTGGCTGTCCTTCTTCAGGTCGTAGACGTTGGTGAGCACCTCCTTCTCTAGGCGGTACGGCGGCACCATCTTCTCCTCGGGCTCGGGCCGGGGCTTCTCGTTCTCCTTGTCCTCCACCTTGAGCGCCTTCAGCACGGGCTTCTTGATGGGGCCGGTCCTGCGGACCAGGGTGCGCCCGCCGCCCTCGGGGGGCTGGCTGGGCCCGCCGCTGGGGGCGGCGTCGGCCCACTGGTCTGGGCCGCCGGCGGAGCCTCCGTCCTTAGCCTGGCCGCCGCCGTCTCTCCTCCAACTGTCCTTGGAGCCTTGGTCGAAGGCCTCGTCGCGCGGGTCCGGGCCGTCCTTTGAGTGCTTCTCTCTGGGGTCGTGCTTGTGGTAGTCGCCGTCCGAGCGCTGGCCGTGGCCCTGGGCCGTGGTGAGCAGGCCCTGGTCATGGCGCTGGTGCTCCCCCCGGTCGGGGGCCCGGGGGTTCTGGTGGTAGCTCTGGTGAGGGAGGTCCTCGGCGGGGGGCTCCAGGCACTCGTTGGCCCTCTCTTCGTAAGCGCTCTGCTGGGGGCAGCCGAGGTCTCCTCTGGTGGTAGGGGGGGAGGGGGGGGGGGGGCGAAGACGAGAGATAAAGCGATCAGAAGTGTAACGTTACCATGCGCGTTTCTGCTAAAAGTTCAAAATATAGGTCAGGGTGGAGCGTTTCACTTCATGCTGTTGTACCGCAAGCATTACGCCTTTCACACATGAAAGACGTAAAACCGCTGGATTACGTATATTTTCCTGTAAACGGCGGCAATTTCCGTTCTGCCCACAAGACATGCCGTTTCACCTTTAACGGAACGCCACCGTCGTGATGTTGAAGTCCACCTTTCTCATTTCCCCGAGGATACGCGTTACCTTTGTGCCTGGATCACTGCGGTTTGAAATCACGGTGGGTCTGCCCAATTCGCTAGTTTCGCTAATCCTTTTGATTAAGCGTGCGCCGTCACAACCTTCTTTGAGTGCATCGTGATTGGCTCACGGGGTTCAACAGCAGAGCGGCGAACGGCGGCGCCTCGTGCAACGCGTGTGCGATCGCGCCGATAATGCCGCTGCATAGCTCACGCGTAAGGTGCAGGGAATTTGGTGGAACGGATTGGCTGGCATTTCCACGCCGGCGATCATCACCTACACCGCTCGCCGCTAAATGATCAGCACGAGCTGCGCGTTGTGAGAGAGGCGTGCGACATTACGTTATTCAGGACTCGCACTCACCGGTCGTCTGGCCGGCCGCCCTCCGAGCTCTCGTGCTGTCTCTGGTAGGGCGGCGTGAAGCTCCGCAGGGGGTAGCCGTCCTGGTTCCACATGGGGTAGGGCTCGGTGGACGGAGCCCTCCTCTCCTGGTGCATGCTGGGATGGCAGCCGTCGTCAGAGCCGGGACTGTTGAGGTGGTCTGGATGAAGCATGGGCTTCATCATTCCTAGAGCAGGAGAAAAAAAAAACTAAAAGCTTTAGGCTATGTTGCACGACTGTTTTGTCATTTGGAAGTATTGTATACTTTCGGAATACCAGAATTAAGGAATGAAATATATCCTTCACGGTCCTATTTTGTTTATTATTTTAAAACAGTCAACATTTTTAAATGTTCATCAGAAATCATCATTTTCTATTCAAGCTTGTGAAATCGATTTGTTCATCAACAATAACCACGCTCCTGCTTTCCTATGTCTTCCATCCTTGAAATAACTTTCCCAAAAGAGAAAGCAATGGCTGAGGCGACCGCCAGACCACCCCGTCCACCCATGTCTTCCACCAACAAGAGGCAGGAACCCGATGGGTCAGTGCCTACCTGAAGAGTGGACAGAGTTGGGGTAGTAGTCCACAGGGGACCGGCCCGGGGCCATGCGGGGGTCCATGAACGGGGGCATCATCATCCAGCGGGGGTCGAAGCCCAGCACGTGGGAGGGGTAGTAGCCGCGCTGGGGGTGGCTGGAGCCAGAGCTGGCCGAGTGGCTCGACTGCCAGTGCTGCATCTTGTACACTTGCTCCTGCAGAAGAAAGACACACACATCAGGACACACGACACAAGGAAAGGATTGTCTGTAATGTTGGGCCTTCAGCTTCAAAATATTACAAATCCTAAAATGTAAACGTCCGCAAAAAAACGAAAGAAATAAAAACAAAAAGCTGGCCAGGTCAGTGTGAGTGAATAGCTGTATTAATATGGAATAATACCAATACTATCATTTAATTGGGGCTATACCGACTGGATGGATTCCCCTGCACATACCAGCTCTATCAACCCCGAGCAGGACTTTTCCCGTGCTCCACCGAGATATTCATGCTGGTGTAAGTAAATTATCTCACAAGCAATCTGCTTACATTTCTGAACATCTCGACAGCTTTCAATAATTCAAAAGCTCTGGGGGGATAAAAAATATAAAAGAATCTGGCAGTTGCAGGCCTGAAATAAGTCAGTCCAATGATACTTTGAGTCCTGAATCATATGATTGGATAGCTAACCGGTCTGTCGTCCTCCCTAATCAGCAACCTGTGTGTACTCATCATTGTGCATGACCGGAGCTTCCATCAAGACTGAGCCGACCCATCACTAAAGCAAGCGGGCGAGCCACTTGTTTTGGGGGAGTGGCTTTGAAGGGAGGCCATCGGGGAGGGCTGGGATTCTTCTGCTTGGACGCTTCCTAAATCTAGCTGGCATTTCCAAATTGCCTACCCCATCTATTAAGCATGGGATAAGGGCATAAGGGCATGAACTTGAAAGGGGCCGCATTCCCCTTGGTAACCCAGGTCTATTCCTGCGTTCCGACATGACAAATGGAAGCTCCCCCGTGCTTGTGTTTTTCATGCTCCCTCCTCGTTCTCCATTGATCACTGTGACTGATTTTGATACACTGATTTAGCCCCAACACACCAAATAAAAAAGGACTGACCTGCTGTTGTTGCTGCTGCTGCTGCTGCTGCTGTTGTTGTTGCTGCTGCTGCTGTTGCTGCTGCTGTTGTTGTTGGTGCTGCGGCTGTTGTGGCGGAGGGGGCGTGGCCTGCTGCTTCTGGAAGCGGGGCGCGATGGGCTTGGAGGTCTGGCGCCCGGCGCTGCCGTCGCTCTGCGGGGACGTGGGCTCTTGTGCGTCGTCCTCGCTGGCGCGGTAGGCCGGGAAGCAGGGCTCCTCGCGGTACTCGTAGCCGGGGGAGTGGTCCGGGGGGCACTCGCTGGCCTCTGTGGGGAGGGGCCATTCAAAAGAAAATGGGAAATGATGACATTGTTCTCGCACAGCGAGTACTTTGCTTCCCTTTGATACGCAGAGGACAATCAGAGTCTTAATCTGGCTCGATTTATTGAATAAATAAATAAATGCCCCAAACCCGCCTACCGCTAGACCGTGTTGCCCCACAACACAGGTCGACCGGCAACCCCCGTCTCACCTTTCGTGGCGTACTGCCAGCTGTCCGGGTGGGCTTTGCTGGGCTCCCTCTTGGGGGACGCGACGGCGGCGGCGGCGGCGGCAGCGGGCTCCTTGCCCTCGCCGTCCTTGCTACCGTCGTCGGAGCGCGAGGTCTGGCGCTCCGTCTTGCCGAACTTCTCGTCCAGCCGCTTCAGCTTCTCGGCGCAGGCGGCCAGCCGCTCCTCGCGGTCGCGCCGCTCCTCCTCCTCGCGGCGGCGCCGGGCGCGCTCCACCGCCTCCGACAGATCGGGGGACACGAACTTGGCCCTGGGGGCGGCGGCGGCGGCGGGCTGGGCGGGGTGCAGGTGGTCGTCCTGGTCCTCAAGGGGCTCCGCCGGGTGGGGGGCGGCGGCGGGGCCAGGAGCAGAGCTCTTCTGCGGGGCCTGGGGGGGGGGGTGAAACCTGGTCAGCCCGGTGGGTTCCCTGATCACATCGACCCGCATTGTGTCTTGGAAGTATTCCTTGCTTTACACACGGTTTCTTGCGCTGCCGTGTGTAATTGTAAACAATTGTTTAGTAGTATAAAAAGGTGAACAGGATATTGAAATATGTGAGTTGGGGATACAATTAATTTAAAAAGGTTATGTATTTGGAGCATCCCAATAAAAAGGGAGGCTGAACAGTGATCTAATTGGTTGGAATGCAGACCCCGCCACAGCCAGGATTAGGTCATCCATCTTGTCAAGCTTGTGTTCATTAAAATAGTGATTTAAAATGGGAAAACACACACAATGCGTGTCGTTTTGAAGGATTGTCTGCATGAAACGACGACCCTTTAGAACACCGGCAATGTTCGTGTTTAACTTTGACCATTTCTTTTTTTATACAATACGTTGCCAAGCAGAGAAGGAGACATCCATAACCATGGTAACTGCAAGGTCATTTGTCCTAATTAACAATAGCATCTCACTGTGGAGAGAGCGAAAACACACTGTGGCCCCGTTAGGCTGCTTCTGCCATTCCCCCTCGACAGACACAAACATGGGTGATGCAAGGAGAGACAACATTTATACAGGACCTTTAAAAAGCCACTCATGATCATGATACTTTTCGTTAAGGCCACGCTTAAACCGTAGTGAAGTAAAGACATGAATCCAACGGCCAGTGACTGCGTGCGTGTGTGTACCTGGGTTTCGGCGGGGGAGTATTTTCCGTTGACTTTCCTCTGGGGCTCGGTATGGTGGAGGTGGTGCTGGGTGTAGATGTCCTCGGCGGCTTCGTGGAGGTAGGCCCCGTCGTTGGAGCTGACGGAGGCCTGCCGGTCACGCTGGTTGGCCCTCTGGCGCTCCCACTCGGCCCTGAAGCGAGGGGCGGCGCGTTCAGTAAGGGGACACACTCGTCGTTTAACTGAGAGCGACGGTTAGGCACCGTGACCCTGGCATAGGTCGGTGCAATTCAACTTATTTCGAATTTTGGGTCAAACAATCTCCAGTCATGTAGATTATTTTTAAGTAGATTTATTTTAGCCATTAAATGGTTTATAGAAATTGAAGAAAAACTGGATACATATTTTCTATAATATTTTGATTTGAGGATTTTGTACACTTTTTAAATTTCAAAGTTCTGTTACAGAGTTTATATTTGGAGAGAAATGCAGAATAATTACATCATGTTTGAAACTCAAAAATAAACGGTTCCATAATCCTGATTTCAATATTGACCAAATTAATCGTGATTATGATTTTTGCCATAATCCTAATGCCCCAGCCCTACCCCAGCACGCCAACAGAGAACTCAACATTGTCTCTTTTCCACAGATAAAAAGGCCCAAATCAAAGTGCCGATTGAGCTTCTATCACGACAGGCGTGTAATCTGTCCAAGTGGCCGTAGTTCGGCAGCTTATGCTGATTAAATTTCGTTTTCCGGCGTGGTACGAAGAGACTCACCACATCTTGCCCTTCTTATTGCCGCCATGTTCCTCTTCATCGTCACTGAATTTAAGCTTCTCTCCGTAGTCTACCTCTTCGTGAAGTCCTTGGGGGGGGAAAGTTACAAAGTCAATTGGAGGATACATCCCAACTGTATGAACTAGTTACATTGCATTACTTTATGCACGTGTTTGACTGTAATGGCTTGAGCTTCACGGATGACTGCAACGAATGATGGAATCATAATTTTACGAGCAAGAACAAACACCAGACACAAATAACTCCACAGCTCTACAAAAATAACCTCCACAGTAACATCATGAGGTCTTAATCATTTCCCTCGCACGCAAATTGGATCAGCGCGAACCATGTACGCCCACCTTTAAAGAAACTCAATAGAACGAGGAGGAGGGCGGAAACCATTGCTCTGGCCCTGGCTAGCGGTCTAGACACAACCGGTCCTCTCCGTACCTGCCCAGCCGTCCTCACAGTTGACGTCCAGCTCGTCCAGATCCCTCAGGTCCTCGGGGTTGATGATGGCGGGCCGCGGGGGTCTCTCTCCGGGCCGGCGGATGGGCTGGGAAGAGGGGCGAGCGGGGGCTCGTACGAAGCGCGTCTCCCCCCGGCGCACGTCACCGCTGCAGACGGAGAGGAGGAGGAAAGGTCGGACCGGGCTCCAAGCGGACAAGAGTTTAGGAAACTGAACAGGGACGTAAACGTCTCAGGGGTGGGACGTACTTGACGTGCTCTGAAGCGTTGGTGAAGTTCTGGCGGGCGGGCCTGTTGTCGAATCGGGCGGGCGCCGTCACCGCGGCGACGGGGGCGATGTCGACGGCCCCGGGGGTCTCGCGCGTGTCTTTGGAACACATCTGATCAGAGGGGACGTGAAAACAATCAAGAGGGTCGACAAGGCAGACAGGTATTGAGTATTGATTGTTCACAAAATAATTCAGCTCATCAGCTTATACCAGTGTGCGGTTGTTTTACACTTCTTTGACTTGATATACTATTGTTGACTGCACATCACCAGCACCTGAGAATCAAAAGGCTGTGCACAGGGACTTCGTCCTTTTAAGTATTGATAAGGCTTTGAATGCACGCAGTTAAATGCATGCACTTTGAGGCACACGGCAAAATGTTGATTTGGTGCGTTATAAGTTAGGCGAATAGTCTTCAAAAACAATAGATGCTTTTCTTAACGGGCTCAAGGGAGATGGGCCCAAAGTGAATGTGGAACGGAGAAAAAGATCATGCCAAGAGAGGAGCGAGCACTCGTTAATTAAACATTGACAACACTCTGCATTTAGGGTTACAAAGGGCTCCTCAAAAGCCCCTTCTTTGGACCCTTAGATTCAAGTTTTCGCTGTGCAGACCACTGCGGCACTTACGAAAGCGGGCAGCATGTCGTGGTAGACGGCGTTGGAGGTGTGGTGGAGCTGGTGCTGCAGGGCGGTGGGGACCACCGTCCTCCGCAGGGGCTGGGCGGGGCGCAGGGAGATCTCCTTCGGGTCGGGGACGGCGGGCTGGGCCGGGACCAGCGAGTGGGAGGAGGAGGTGGAGATGCCGGGGGCGATGGCGGAGGAGACGGCGGCGTTGGAGGAGGAGGAGTTGGAGTTGGAGGAGGGGACGGAGGAGGAGGGGGGGGCGGGGGAGGCGCCGGTCTCAGCCGCGGCGGGGGGCTTGCCCTCAGGGTCGGCTGGCGGACCAAGGGGCGAGGAGGGCTGCAGGTTCCTGCCACCACCCTCCCTCCAGCTCGTCACATCTGGAGGAACGTGGACAAGCATCGAATTCATGAGGAAACAAAGTGGACTTTATCGTGTGCCTTTGCGGGGTAATTGAAAACAAAACCAACACAAAATAAACTTATATTTTTTTAATCAAATGTAATTCAGCAGGCACGTTTATCCGGTTTCGGTGAATTCAGGTACATGTGATCGAGCAGCAGGCAGGGGCATCTTGCTCGAGGATACTAAAGCCGACGGGTAATTGACACCAACAACACGGTGCCATCGGGGCTGTGGGTCGGCCGCCCCCTAGTCAATACAAGGCCCTGCACTGCTCTGCCATGGATGCTGGGTAAACAGAGCTGGGGACTCACTCTGCGGGCGGAGGCTTGGTCCGGGCCCATACGACGGATCGAAGACGCTTCTTTCCTTGCCAGCCTTGTCCTGTTCCCCAGCGGCCTTCAGCGTGGGAAATTCCTCGTGAGAGAAGGGCTGAAGTCGGTTTAAGACCCTTGAACCTGCAGAGGAAATGTGGACAGAACGTTTAGAAAGTTTGTCTAAAAAGGTGTCCAATTAGGGGCCCCTAGAGAAAGCACACAGACCCACACCCACACAAAAAGGTGACGTACCATCTAGCTCTTTCGCCTTTCCATTTAGCTGGGCCCATTGCTTCGGTCCACCTGGGTTTGTGCTCTATGGAAATTGAATACATTTAGATTAAGCTCAGCTCAGGAACATTTGTGCTCAACCTGAATTAACCTCATAATGATTGCAGTAATACAGTGGTAATATTGCAAAGAGGGAACCGATTCAGACTTGGGGAAAACTGACCTCCTGGTTGGCTACTGGCGTGGCCTTCTGAAGATTGGAAACAGACTTCTGTGAAGCCAGCTGCGGCTGCAACTCCGGCAGCTGTGCTGTTAACGCAATAGAACTGGAACCAAAAAAATAATGATATCAGTTGCCTGCAACTCAGAAGAAAAGACAAACACCAAGAGTAAACCTGCCCCCTGTTACTGTTGTAGCAGTCACTTGTCAAAACAAATTATTTTTCTCGCCTTTTTTCCAAAGACAAAAAGGGACGCAATGATATTAAAAAGGCATCCAATATTCTCTTCTTTGTTGAGCCACGGGTTTCTTCCTATAGGCACTTCACAATCAGTGCACCTTTATACGACCTCTATTCACTAGTTTGATGAAACATCCTCTCTACTCCTAGATCCACACCGGCATCCATTCAATGACTTCAATGATGCCAGTATGAAGATAAAAAGAGAGTCCATATCTGAGTGAATCATCAGGTAGCAGACTGTTTCAGGAACCTTTCCCTTACATCCATCCACTTCTCTGCACCAGAAAACCCCACAATTTTTCAAGGTTGGTGTACTCGGTGGCTACATAAATGGTCATGTTTTTGCCTATGATGGAAAATGACAATTGAATACAAATTCCTTCTTGGTGGTCTCCTCATCCTCCATGTTTGCTGTATGCCGTCAGTGTTATTTTCCCCTACATTCTTTGCCAAGATCCTACTTCACCAGGGCAAGACCATGGAATGAGTGGCGACCCTGACCCGGCCACGTGATGCATTTGTACAATGTGAGCTTTGAACACACACACACACACACACACACACACACACACACACACACACACACACACACACACACACACACACACACACACACACACACACACACACACACACACACACACACACACACACACACACACACACACACACACACACACACACACACACACCTCTTTTGATCCGGTTGTTCCTGCTTGTTTGCCCATCCTGTTCCGTCTTTGGGCACAATAATGACGTTGGGGTCGTTTCCTTTGTTTTCAGACTTCAGGCTCGGCAGGTGAGCGGGTGGGGGCATACGCCGGGCTGCGGCCACTTTGCCAAGACTCTGTAAGCCATGTCGTGGAACTGCCGGGGGCCAATCGCAACGCAGGGAGGGAAGGCAACAGGGAATGAGGTCGGGTCACGAAAAGGAAGCGGTGCACGAGTATAGTAACGTTTGGGGAGGGTGACAGAGGGACAAACGTAACAAGTATTACTGTGCCAGTAGGAACAATCAAAAAGGACACTGGGATGTTATAGAATATGTTAAAAATAATAATAATTTGCAATACGCTGAGGAACAGAATTCTATTGGATTGCGGGGTCGTTATCAACAAAACAAACACTGTGACAACGTCACCAGCTTGATGTCTTACCTGCGTTTTTCTGAGTTTCTATTGATTTTCCCTTGTACTTGTCAAATAGACTGAGTGTGGAGTACTTGCTTTTCCCATCCTTGGACTTGGTTATTTGCCCCAAACGATCGGACATTGCGATGTAATGTCATCGAGTATGGAAATTTTTTGTTGCGTCTTTCCCTAGTGCCTTCTGAATCTGTAAGGAAACAAGAGAAAACAAATCAAAACCCATGGACAGCCAAGATATTTCAGGGGCGCCAGCAACGGGCCACAAAGGCTGTGCATCGCGATACAGAACTTTAGGCGTAGAATCTTTGGGTCCCGTGCGTCGAATCTGGGCGTTGAGGTTTATAGAAAGTGATTAGTGCATTTATAGAAAGCAATTTTTACATTATTGTCATGCCAAGGGAGCAAACACTTTCCAACATTTGGAGAATGAGAACACTAGATTCCCCGAGTCCACAACCTTTTCCCAACCATCCCTTCAGGACAGAACATCCAAGGAACCCGACATGTACAATAACCCGTCCGACTCAGTCACTCAGCTCCACCACACTGCCTGGCAACATGATGCAGACAAGAACACCCGATCTAACTCACGACTCTTCCCCTCTCTGGACCGACAGGACGTTCGCTCCTCATCATCAGGGTGACAGAACTCTTAGCGCTGCATCACAATAGAACTGGCGGGACAAAAGTATCTTTGCACCAGCACCACCTACACTGACCGTAAGAATTCGCTGTGGAATGCCGAGCTGGTTTCCATGACGATTAAGTCTTCTCCGCATGGAACTGCTTGTAAAATTCAATTCAAATAATAAACCCATTGTTTACATTGAAAAGAGCCGTCCCGATGCTGAAAAAAGAACGATATTAAATTGCCCAATAAATCAGGAATTCCATTCAGCAAACAAAGATCTGGCACTCGGGGTAGGTATTAAGGACAGTATAATAAAAATATGATTGGTGAGATTGTGAAGCAGTAATCCGTCCGACACCTGCCAATCCATTATGCTGGCCGATAAACAGGTGTGCGTGGCATCTCCATTGACCAACACCGTCCCCCACCAATATGTATTGTCAAAGCTATATCGAGCAGATTAACAACTTTTCCCTGCACGCCTTGCTAAAGGTCTGGATTTAGCCATGATTTCACAGTAATCCTTTTGGGTCACAATCTCAAAGATTGTTTCCAAAATCCATGAATAATTTCCAGAGGGGGCTGCGATTGTGCTCTTTTATGTATCAAATTTCTGAAGTCAGTGGTGAATATTCATCAACGTCGTGAGCCTAAAAGAACATTATGGGATTGGTGAAATGCGTTGTTGTCAGATAAATCATGTCAGAGATTTCGATTTGGTCCATTGTTTCTGTGGGAGACACATGATTTCGGCAACATTTATCAGATTGTACACTGGGGGAAAAAGCCTAAAATGATGCCAGCAGTCATAGTTACATGCCTATGGTCCAAATCATTTCTGAAATGTACCATCAATTGTGGTAGAGAAGAGTGGTTCTTAATTGCAACTACATACAAACCACATTTAAGGTTAAAAAATAACATACATTTGCACAGTCAGAGATTACATTAGTGTGTCAGAATATTTTAGAAAAGTAAAGAAATTGACCCTCTGCAAGATTATCCCAGGTAAAGAACCAATGGGTTTTACCATCTTAAAAAGGAGAACTAAGGGACATTTTGGAAAATATGTATTATGGCAGTTGACACAAGATGGAACTTTGTTACAGAACCTATAATTTTAGGAAATGTTATCATCTTAAAAAATATAGATAAATAGTTGGTCATTTAGAAAAATATATTACACAGTGGCATGGATTTCGAGCCACTCTTTTAAATTACTTGTACAGTGACTTTAGATTCCTTCCCTCAGGTTTATCTTCATCACTGCAACTAGCAACTGTAGCCTACATGAATACTCAACAACCAAACTAAACACAGCCTTTCAGATTGATTTCATATTCAACCCACAACTTGGGTCAGGGAAGTTAGTGGGAAGTAGGGGAATCCCTGGCAAGTTTGAACTGGGTGAACCATCTTAAATATATTGATCTTCTTAATTCATGTTTATCCAAGAACCGGCCCGTGCCTTGGAGCAGAGACAAAAAGCATAGATTGTTGGAACATAGGTAAACAACCAGCTTGGCAGCCATATCTGGTCGAGATTTAATGTTACAAAGGCTATGGGATAGAATTGACTGGTAAATCGACTGGCCAATGATTGGTAAAATTATGATGTATTGACACAGTGAGGCCTATATTACTGTAACCGTTACAAATGCCTCTCCAATTTAACAGCATGTTGGGATCAAATAAAAATGATTTCCAAGCCTAAATGGGGTTAAAATTATTCAAAATGAAACTGTTTTAATGGTGTACTTGCATGGCTGCAAATAACAATTGACATGATAATGTTGCCATTACAGATTGACGTGCAGCCGGTCTGTGCTTCAAAGGCCCGATCAGGGATCCGTGAATGGTCACGATGACCAAGTGCTTACAATTGTATTTAAATGAAAAAGCCAAATGACAAAATATGACATTTCATGATCTTCTCGATTTCTAGGCAAGTGTATAGTTATTTTCCAACTGATCATCGCTGATATTTTACAAAGACCACTTACTTCAAAGCCAACCCCATTCGAACAATATCAGCATTGAGCGTTCAATAAATAACGACAGATGCATGTAAACAAGGATTCCTTTAAAAACTAAACGGTTCCCGCAATAAAGGCCGAAACCATCACCCACAACATTATGATTTCGACCGAAAAGGGGTTTTGATTCAGCCCAAAAAATACCAAGGGTTGACGCTCACCAAGTTCAAATCAGAGGGACGCCATTGCGGCTCATTGCCTCAGCATGGAAACTTATTAACAAGCATCCTCAAATCGAAATAAAAAGCGATAAGAAAAAAACAATGTGATGAAAAACGTCGGCCGTCCAGCTCGGTTCTGCGGGAGTCTGTCCACCCCAGCAGCCCGCTTGACCTCCCTGAAAGTGGACGATCGTCACGTCAAAACCCCAGCGTTCATCCGAGCTCCATGAAACGGACACCGGGCCAGATGGGCGAGAAAACCAACAAATGGGGGGGACTAGTGTTATGATACCTCGGACGTGAACCGGAGTCCACCACCGGGGTACTGATTAATGGGATAAGTACCCGTTCAGAGATCCTGATGGGAGCGAACATCAACAAGGCCCTAGGACGTTCTGTCCGCCAGCGAGCCTCCGTGGAGGCTCCGGTACTGAGAGAGAAGGGCGATGTAAACAGCTCCGTGTACATGTCACTGTTGCCGTAGGACACAACTATAGCGGCACATATAATGACAGGTAGACAATGGACACCTATAGCTGTGCCATTTGTTTTTTAGTTTCCCGAAAAATACAGAATCGAGTGATTGAGCATCGACCGTTAACGCAGCCTCAGCTTGTTGTACAACTAGGGCAACTGGGTTAAAAGTTCCGGTGTTTTACTGAGCCACGAATCAAACCCGACGGCCGATAATACATCGTTTTTGCAGGACAACTGACCGTTTTATATTCTATGGGAATTGTGGGTATATGTGTAGTACATGCAATGCAAATTATACGTTTATAGGCTTTGAGTGCGTCGGAAGAAGGCGATGGAAAGACAGGACAAGGCGATTAAAAATGGCTGCCGCTCAGAACAAAGCCACAATAAAAAAGAGAAGCCGGAGGAAAGCGAAAAATGTCGGACATTTATACGTTAAAACAAATCCATAACTCACCGTTTGGTTGACGTTATATATTTCCAGATGAATGGTATTGGTGTATATCCACAAAAGTGTAATTCTTAAAAGGATGGATGGCGATTGTACAGCTGTATAGTCGTATGCTCTCTTGTAAACAGCGCTGTTGCTGGGACTAACCCGGCCTAGAAATGAGATTGGGAGTGGAGAGGGTCGCCAGACTGCTTTATCCGTAAAGAAAAACGTAGGCGGACTATACGACGTAAAGTCAGCAATACTGCCCCTAATGGTTGTAGTTCACACAAATGAACATCCAGTCAGTGTGAAGTATTTGGAAATAAAAACACACATGTTAAAGAGATTGCGTTTGAAAATAGTTTAAATCAAATGGCAGGGGAAAAACGCATGCTCTAAAATAAAGCCAAGCACAAGATGGACATGACAGACAATTGTTTTGCTGATTACGGAAATAACATATTCATAGGGCTGCCTTATTTATGTCAAGTATATAATATGTTATCCATTCAGATAAACACATTTAAAGGCAAATGGAAAAATGTATGTATTTCTATTCAATTATTTTACAAACTCTCACATTGTATTAAAAATGTGTACTTTGACCAAAGTGAGAGGTCTATGATGCAAGACATACAGTTATGTGTCACATTTTTTCCTCCGCTTCAAGCACGTTGAACCAAGATTTCAAAACTACTGAATGTCTTGGATCTGAGCCTAGGAATTTCCAAAGACTCCAGAGGATCTCGAGTGGTAGTCATAATCATCAAAATAGACAAGAACTTCAGGTCACAAAGAAATGAGGCTTTGCAGCAGGTCCTTATTTCCTGTAAGCCATCGATGCCTAGGCGATGGCATTTATTGAAGCGATTATTTTTTACCACCAGGGGTGTTGTTAATGAGGCATTTCAAAGCGTTTCAAAGTCAACCTCGATGTACGACAGATAGGTAGACGTTGTAGACACAACTTGTGATTATACAATTATATCAATTTTGAAATGGGTTGTATGACTAATCAGTCTCATACCTGGTGGTAAAATAGGGACTCTTTCAATTAATTGCAAAACACTCATATAATCACTTAACACTCATACATTAACTCATATATCAACATACATAATAATAAAGTTGATTGTTTAACAACGCGATTTCCCTGTTCTCCTCCATCCTTAGGGAGGACTCGAAGAAGAGGAAAGATCAGTTATTTTGAATGTAAACTTAACCGCATACCAGTGCTGTTGTACTGTTGAACATTAACCTCTAGATGGAGCACTTGTTATATTGTATGATGCATCTGCGTAAACTGCTCTATTCTTCATCGGTATATACACGTTAGTTGATATAATGCCGCACAAAAACTGTTTAACGAAGAGAATCGATTGTGGTACTTTGCTGATGTTTTTAAAACATTCAATTATTTTGTATTTTTGGCAAGACAAAACATCAGTTTGGATAAGGATAACATGAAATATATTATAGGCTTGATGAACACTCAATTAATTAACAGGACTTATCTATCTTCCAAAAAACATTCAACACTAGGCATACTGGCACTATACCCAGATTCAAATGTATGATTTTTTTTGTCCAGTCCTCTGGAATAAATGTACCATACCACAGTAGAGACATTTTCATTTATAGCACACTCACATAAAATGAATCATTCCCACAAAGGTAATGACCAGGCAAAAAAAGAGTCTGTGTGTGCATGCTAAATTAGTCTGAGTTTACCGGCTTTTTTCTTATAGTGTACTGTAGTCAAATAGTAAATGAGATTTGAGATTTGAAGCAAACATACTTATATTGAAGTCATTTGAAAGCCAAATTGTTGTTGCATTATCACAACCAAACATGCATATTTGCTGCAAGTTTTGAGTCTCTGCTTTATTGAGAGATGTAGGCCTACTCCTGAGGATTTGTTTGACATACTGAGGAAGTTCACCTTTTAAGGCAATGTCAGTTTGAGGTTTGAACTGTTGCAAGGTAGGCCTTTACACCGTTTCCTGTCACATGACTTGTGGTAAGACTATGGGGAATTGAAGACTGGCAGCTGATAAAAATTCAGTTTAAGTTTCAGATGTTAGTGTTGAGACATTGGTGTCGTGTGCGTTAACCCCTTATCCCCATTTGTCATTTAAGAGGACAAATTGTTTATATTTTTCGGAATGTATTCAGAAAGGTAATTTTCAAGATTAAAATATTTAATCTAGAGAAATTTGTATGGGGTGCAAATTACCTAAACATTAGTATTGTACAACCATAGAAAAAAAAATAAAAATGTTCTCCTCAAAACTTTACAATCAAACTGAACTCTTGACCCTGATCATTCAGATTCTAAGATCAGTTTTTGTTTCATCTTCAAGTGTCAGAGATCAGAATGAGGGAGATGAGGCTTTATTAATAACCACAACGTGTATACCTTTGTCTCAACTCTTCGGAATTTTGCACTACGCCTACAGAATTACCTTAGTAATCTTTTGGTTTCTCATGCACCCAAATCACAAAGAATGCATCATCTAATCATACTGATTCTACAACCATAACAGTGACTTTTGGTGCACTTGTTTCTTTCAAAATAACTCACATTCTCATCAGCACCTGCGTAACTGCTAGCATGAGTGATCTGATGCAGAATCAAGTATCCATGTACAGACTCACACACATAAAATCAAATTCAAAAGAAAGAAAAACAATCGTATGATTGCCAATAACATATTTTATATGCATGCACAAATACAAAAAAATAGATAATAAAGAAGGCTTTTTAAAAGATCAACTCAACTCAAACTCAATTATTATAAAAGAAAAACAGGGAAACGCTCCATAAAAACTCTACATAGCAAACAAAACATGCAGATGCATAAGACAAGTTTTTCAATAAAACATTCTGCTACAATAATATCCTGTTAAGCCTATAGATTCATGGTTATTCAATACAAAGTTAGAAATAGAAGTAGGCTAATAGGTTAATCTTCAATGAACAGTTACAAAAAACAGAGTCATTCACTTCTAAAACACTAATCAAAACCATGCGCAATGAAAGTCTCACAGAAATCCACTAACGCACTTTAGTCGTTGAGTGGAGCAGCCAGTTAACCACACGTACAAACTGAGTGTGTTCAGCTGTTAAGCCAATGCATAGACTGCAGAAGAGATAGAGAACGAGAGTGGAAGATAGGGCAACAAAGTTAAATTACATTAAGCCTAGAAATCATGGAGGGGAACTTTCCAAAATAAATGAATCATTAATATGATGTATATTTTTTGCATAAAGAACATTTCAACCAAATATTAACAATAAAATGTTACACATATGTGAAGGACAGGCATTGGGTATGGGTAATACCACAACTTAACATATTTACTTACAGAAAATAAAGCCTTTGTCATTTGAATATCAGAATAGCTTATTTTATCAGCATATTTAACCTTAAAACGTGTATTTATTTCTTAACTACACATATGTTGAGTAACAAGGCAAAGAAGAAGAGGAAATTAAAAAAATAAAAACAGGAAAAAGAAGAAACAAGAAGTGAAAGTATTTCATGCAAAAACAGACTTAATACTTTCAGCCAAGAGCCGGAAAGTATCTAAAGTACTTATTGTTTTAAGTAAAACATAAACTTAAAACTTTCATAAAATGTTGATTTAAACTTTAACAAGGATACATCAGTGATACATACACTGTTCCTTTAGCAGAATTATTCTATAACGAGCTTCGAGGTATGTGGGTAGATTTAATGATAAGTAACTCACAACTTAAAAGAAATTCACTGTACTATGAATGATGTCATGACTTTTGGATCTCTTTGCATGACAAAGAAGCGTTTATGAGGAACTTAACCACACCTTAACACATCTCTTTATACAATACATTGCTGTAAACTGTAGACCGCAGCTTTAAAACCCAGAGAATCGTAGCATAGTTTACATTGGGTAAAAATATGCTACAGAAACCTTTACATCGTAAAGCTACGCTACAAAGTCTTCCATCTATTCTTAGGAATACAAGGATTAAAAAAAAAACTCGGAAAGCCTCACAGCCCTGAAAAACCTGAGTCTAATAGCATCGTTCACGCTGTGTGAACCACGCTACAGAATCGTTTGCGGTGTAAAGCTAAGCTACAAGACTACCAATCTTAGGACCACATGGTTACGCGTCAAAACCCCCCGTCATAGCTCCTTCACGGTCCAAGCAGAGCTTCCGTGCCCAGCAGCCACTACCTAACCGGGCCAACCCGCCGTCTAACTGAAGGCGCCCCAGCTGAAGGTGCTGATGGAGATGAGAGTCTGGCAGGTGCCGGAGGAGAGCCACACGTTCTCCATCAGGCTGAAGTGGAGGAGCCCCAGCACGAAGCCGCACACCATGTCCGTGAGGTGGTGCTTGCCCAGCATCACCCGGGACACGCCCACCAGGAAGGCCCAGAGCACCAGCAAGATGCGCAGAGGCACGGCCAGCACCAGGTGGGACAGCAGGAACTTGGAGACCATGGCGGCGCGGCTGGCGTGCGCCGCCGGGAAAGAGTACATGTCCATGGACACGTAGTCCAGGAAGCCGGGGGTCATCTCCCAGGGCCCCCGCCGCTTCACCAGCCGCTGGACCCCCGCGATGGTCAGCACGTCCAGAAGCAGCGCTTTAGGTAGTGTGGGGGGGGGGGGGGGGAAGGATCGGTTAAAGGGCGTTCATATATTGTTGCAAGAACAATGGATTTGAAGAAGTATAATCAACCCTCTTGCTAAATTGAGGGAAAAGTAGTTCTGTGTTAGGTGATCATTGCAATTTTTTCGCTCCATATTAGTACGATGGATGGACAGTTGAAATCCGTGATTTACTTCTAATTATGTTATAAAGGGTTATCAGGTGTGCATTATTCATCAGAAAATGAGGTTAAATGAAATCCATTGCAGAACCATGTCATTTTGACCTATTCTGTTTCTCCTATCCTAAGCTGATCGAATGGCCGGAGAGTCTATTTTCCGTCTTGGCTACGTAGCGAAGCGGGTACCCCATTACCAGGCACTAGCGTGGCCAACGAGGCCTCTCGCATAACCGCGGCGGTGCCAATTTACTGTGTTTTGGAAGTATAAACAACCCTAAAGTCGGGGTTCATACAACACCCCAACTGCTTTCCAAGGCTAACTTTTTTAGCTGACTTTGATATTAATATAGGGTTTGCCAATTTCTTGCCAAGATATTCGGCAGGTGTGTAAGTGAATACATCCCTCTTGGATATGTTATGGATATCTCTTGTTTTTATATCTTACCCTGTTAATAAAACAACTTGTATGTAGGGTCATTATTTTGTTCACATGGAGGGATTAAGGCCTGTAATGTGAAAACAACAAGCTGTCCTCAAGTAACACTATTTTATTATTGATGCAGAGATACTCCTCATCAACTTACAGGACTGTATGTACTATGGACAAGAAACAATGCAAATGGGTTTGGAGACCAACGAGGACTATATGATTTAACCTTACTTGAATAAATATATCCAATGTCCAACTGAATTTCCTTGTTCGGTTTGGTTGATATTGTTGAGTTTCAACCATTAATTTAATTTCCATCTGTCCTGCTCTGTTAAGTAGTTCCAGGCTGCTTTAGTTTTTTGTTAAATTAGCCGGATGGTTTTAAATAGCCCCCTTACTCCATCACTCAACTCACAACCATTATACTGCAGCGCCAGAGCCCAGTATATTCCAGCTTGGTGATGATGTTGTACTTTGAATAGCTGGGCCCACACGTGCCAAGCATCAACATCAAGCCATGGCAGCTTTTATAAGCCAAAGCCTTAGCAACAGTTATTCCCCATCTTCTTTGAGCTGTGTTCCTAATCTGATACATTTCAGTAGGCTATGCAGGTTGTACTAGAATATCTATGAAAGTGACAACATGAACACACACACACACACACACACACACACACACACACACACACACACACACACACGCACACGCACACAAACATAAATATATATATATATATATATATATATATATATATATATATATATTATGTGATTCACAATAAATGTAAGTCCAAACAAGGAATAGGAAACCAAGTATTTTCTTGCATGGCATTTTTTTCATGTTGTAATTATGAGATAGCACATGTTATGACTTAACATATGACTAAATAAGTCATTTTCAGTCACCTTCAATTTCTTTAACACCCGGACCCAGGAATGGTTATTCATGCATTTATTCTGAATATGGTGACTTTAGCATCACACCTGTTCAGTGAAGGGGGTTGTTGTTGTTGTGCTGATCGGTGACGGGAAAGGGGTGAAGTTATTTGCTGGTGGTCATGAGGGATAGGCCAAGGTCAATTTTGTTGAGTTATGTTTATGTTTTTTGTAGTAAAAGGTAAAACAATAGCCAACTTCTAAACTAAATGCATCACGATGGCAAAGGAGTCAAGTAATGCACTAATATTAATGACAAAAGTAATAATACAAAAAGTCATTATTATGTAAAATAAATCTGGTCTAACCACAGAAAGAATTCTCTTTGTTCCATTGGAGCTAACCCACAAACAGGTGGCACAGCTTAGAAGTGTCGGTTTTGAAATTGCACAAGTGCAGGATTTAGCAACAAGTGGAATCGAATTTAGCCTACCCAGTAGCAGGTTGACCAGAACCTCCTGTCCGGCAAGCGTGTTACTCCTCGTGAGACACACGATAGTGCCAATGATCCACGTGATGCCGAAGCCGGTGAGCTCGAGCAGGGCGACCATGGAGCGGCAGCCCCCCCAGGAAGACGAGGTGTAGGCGCAGACCCCCATGCGCTTGGATAGACTGATGTCGATGGCTAGCAGCGCGTTCATGGCTATCCCCTTGAAGGAGGGGTTCAGCAGCATGCAGTCTTCCTCGGGCATTTTGCCAGGCTCCTTTTTGTCCTTGTCCTTGTTGTTATTGTTGACGCCGGCGGTGTCAGCGGGCTCTTCGTTCGACTGACTGGTCTGGGGCTTGATCGCCGACAGCCTCCTGGAGCTGGCTCGGTTCTCGGCGGCGGGCGCTCCGGTCCGCATGGGCTGGTTCAGGGACATGAACTCGGGTCTGCCCAGCACATTGTTGCGGTCCCGCGTCCGAGATCTCACGCTGTTGCTTGAGGAGGGCATGTCGGCCTCGGGTCCAGAGAGATGCCACCAACGCCTATGTTGACAATGTGTTTTCAAGGCGTTTTAAGTATAAGAGAGATCCCAGATGACAAGTTGTCGCAGGAAGGATCACGATTGTAGCCCACCAGCTCGTCCTTGCTGTAGCTCTCTAATGGATATATTTAGACTGATTGGAATGCGCGTTAGCCATGCTGTTTATACACCGCGACCCGTGCAGGCAAAGAGAGAGAAAGGGAGAGAGAGAGGGGTGATGGGCATTTGTCTCCGCCAATCCAACGAAACAGGGTCTAGAGCGTGGAAACAAAATCACAATATAAGAACATTGTTGTTATTCCATAACGTCGCGCGCCACAATAATAACACAACGACACACATCTAACCGCTGCTTTAGGCCTGCTAGCCTAACCAGTCCGTGGCTGTATCGTAGATCATCAACCTACATCTTAACATGACAACAACAACTCATGAGGTGTTATTTATTGTGCAGGAAATGGGCGACTGCGAACTGATTTACCAGACGATGGGTGAGAACGGCCCGTACGCCATCATCACTTGGACGTCTCGCGCGGGTTCTGCGTGCATCTCGGCATCCGCGGAATCCTAGGCGGCACGAGACACTTTTAGCCCGTGGACGGATATAGTCCTACACAAGCAAAAAAGAAAAGAGACATATGCGGTTACAAGTATCCGGGGAGTAGGACGTTTCTTCACCTCCAGTGACTGTGCACCACCTGTGTGTAGGGCTAGCTACCGCTAGATATGACGTAGGGGATGTGAATCCTCTGTTTTTGCGCTGTTCCGGACGGGGAGTTCTCCAAGGTGCTTAAACGCACAGCAACACGGCAGGAGCGCGCGCTCTGCTTGTTTCTGTCTCGCGCATCTGGCAAACCCAGTTTAGAGAAAAATTATATCAAGTATTCCCTCCTTTAATGTGATAGAGTGTCAAACAAAACAATAATGGCAAATAAAACTATTTCAAATGTTTAAAAAAAAATGATATTTGTAATAGCTCACTCTCCAGCCACCGCCGTACCAGTGAGTAGGCAACTAGGCAATATAGGCAAACCTACTTATTAATGATAAACTGTAGTTAATTAAATTGTCCTTGATTTTGTAACGATATCTGCCTCCACAGCTATATAATTTAGACCAATTCATTAGGTAGGCTATTTTATATTATAGATCGTCAATAGACCTATGGACTAGCCTACTCAGACGAAATGTCCTTATTTTCCCACGTCAGTGCCTAGGCCCCAGCCCATCTTTGAATGACAGTTGATTATCGTACTAACCGGCTATCACTCTCCTTATAATATATATATATATATAAAAAGATCGATTCGATACGGAATCAATAGCACACTACAATTCCCATCAGGCACCGGGTCTTTGAACGGAAGTCTCGTCTCAGATGTACTTATAAAGCAGCTCGCGCTGTCAAGGCAGCCGAGAGAGCGAGCAGTGCGGGAGGGTGAACCTGCCGCGGACGTGGAGATGGGACGTGCACGGGGACATATCCGTCGGTGTCGGAATTCAGGATAAATTGACCCGCGACGGCGGAACTCCGGGGGCACGCGTTTAAGTCAAGCGATGTGACCGTTTGCATACATCTCAAGAAGGACGCTTTTTTTTTTAATGTCAATTTATTATAGGGACTAGAATATCCCGGAAACTGGGACTAAAAGTTGACCTAGGTTGCCTTTGGATTTGACTGGGCGACAAGGTTCAACCCGACATGCGTGTGGAAGAGCGGCATGTGTGAAGCGGAGGAATGAGAGAGCTGCCGTCCGCTGACAGAGGGGACGTATGTCGGGAGATAATGGAATTACCTCTCTGACCACACACGCAAAGTCCGAGGAACTGTATCAGGCTCATTGTGTTGAGTCGGGTTTCAATCCGGTAAAATTGCTGATTTATGTATTGCTGATTCTGCTTCTGCACCATGTCTTAAATTACCAATGGAATAGATAAAAGAAAAACGGGGGGATTTGAATTGATCCATAGAGCTACCCCTTTTTGTTGAGAATACTGCATATTCCAAGGAATGTAGCCTCTTTTAGTGCAAGCATACACCAACGTCTTTCTAAATCATCCATTATCCAAAAACAAGTGCACGTTTTAACGGACGCCAATGTCCCACAAGGCGCTGTGTGGGGCACACTGACCTTATCATGGCACGACACTTTTGGAAGTTAAGCTCGGTCTGAAACAGTCTGGCGATGTAGCGGGACTATTTTTATTGGGTGGTGTTTTTAGCACACAACTATACGCACAAACTAGCCTACTAACCCGTTTATCACACCCATAACATTCGCCATCGTCGGCGACGACCAGAAGAGATGCACCCAGTCAAAGGTCGAGCGACTCCCTGCGCCCGTGGGTGCAGTTGCAGAGTACAGGAAACAGCGAGGAGTCGATAACTGTCAATCGACTTCGAGCGAGACACGGAAACAGCACGTGGTTGCGTAAGCGCTTTTTTTTTTTTGCATTGATGGAGTTTCCTTTTTATTCAGCGTTAAAGCATGTGCCCGTGAATGTGAAGACAACTATTTCTTTTTATTTTATTTTTCAACAGTAGCACTGGATGGAGTTGTGCTGGCACGTGCATGGCAGACACCGAACCCGCATTTTGACTTTCTATGCCTATATTTTGGATTAGACCAACTACTACTCCTACTATGTTGATCCAACTGTCGTGATTTTAGTTTTTTCTTTTTTGTTTCGCTGTTGTGTCCATGCATCTTTCCCCCCCAGACCTCTGGACGTTGTTGTGGACTGTGGTGGTATTCAATGCGATGGGCTGCATCCAGAGCATCAGGTGTAAACCCAAAAGCTTCCGAGAGAGTGTCGTGGTGCTGGAGGTGAACTCGTCAATCGACCCCAATCCCACGAGCATCGATGAGTCCTCCAGCGTCGTGCTGCGGTACAGGACGCCTCACTTCCGAGCGTTCGCGCGGGTGCAGGTGCCCCCCGTGGCCGGCAAAGAGACGTGGACCGTCGGCTGGATCCAGGCGTGCAACCACATGGAGTTCTACAACACGTACGGGAACAAGGGGATGTAAGTAGGGCTCGCTGCTAGCCGAGGATCTGCATCGTTTGCTCTTTGGATTTCTGTTGATAATCCGTTCACTGACTAACGCTTTTCTGAATAATATGTGTTCTCCTCAGGCGCTGTTTAACTCAGAGCTTTCTCTCTGTCACATTGATGTATCTATTCATCTATTTCATCTAGACATTGTATTATATATGGTTTATAGTGTAAGCTATATAGCCTATTTTTGTAGATATCCCTCTCTTGTTGGGGTTGTGAGCAGGAGATGAATGTCTTTGAGTACTGTAGGGTTGAAATGTTAATGTGGCTTTACGACATGAGGAAATCAGACAATTTTCTGGGAGGGGCAGACCTTTATACTTGAGACAGTAATTATTAAAAGTAATAAAAGAACAAGAATGAGACCTACTTTCTAAAGACATTTAGCTTTGGTGTGCATATAAAAATGAGCAAATTAATTAATTATTTTATTAATAAAGGCCAATGCTTTCTATGTATTAAGGTTTAAGGGTCTGTTACGGAAAGATAAAACACACCGCTCTGCCTATGAATGTGAATGAGCACACAGACTCACACTTTCAAGAAAGGAGAACGAGTTGTTGTGCAAGAGATAGGAAGGAACAGTCAAACTTGAAATACATTGTGAGTTTTACTGGGTTTGACAAGTCCAGGTGCATGTTGTGTTTCATATTTTCCTTATAATGTATAACTTAATAAAGTTAGAAACATAGGGGGGATTATAGAGTAATAAAAGTCAGTTTCCTCCCTACAGTTGAGGCAAACTGTTTGTTACATAGACCACATCCAATACTAGTTTTAAAACAAATCTTAAATACGAAAAATGACTGTAAACACATTAGTCCATGAACAACCATCACTACATTTGAGCCTGTCCAACTATAGGGCTGACATGGTTGCATCTGTAAGCAGCTGTTTTGCTGCTTCCTGTATCTATATTATTAGCGCATGCTAGCCTTTGGGGTTTATCTGAACCAGTTGCGGTGGAAGATGTTTGCAGACCCAAGATTAACCCTTCCTGTCCCCTCCCCACCAGCTCCACCCCTCCTGCAAAAATACAGAGAAGGAGAAGCAGCGATAGAGAGAAGTAGAGATAGAATGTGAAGTAGAGAGAGAAGTAGAAAGAAGTTAAGTGAGAAATACATATGTATTGTGTTGATGGGATTTTTGATTTTAATAAATTATTGATCAATAATCAAGTTGGCCAGAATATGTATATATTGTATTTTTTTTAAATTTTTCAATTTGTCAGTTACTCATTGCACTGTGATATGTCACTTGCATTACTTAAACTACATACTTATGTGTTCATATGTTTTGTATTGTGTTGCATGTATACCGGTACACACATTGTCACACACACACACACACACACACACACACACACACACACACACACACACACACACACACACACACACACACACACACACACACACACACACACACACACACACACACACACTCTCCAAAGAAAGACAATTCTTATAAAGATCGACTGAATCCAAAGCCCATCTGGATATACAAAGTAGGAAAATGGTGACATTTATATAACTGTTGATGTTTTTGGAAAATATTTGTAAATATGTGTTTTGCTGAAAGATAGCAAAATACATTCCTATAAATTCACCTCTTTCAATAGTCGGTTGTGTTATACACCAATAAATGATTTAGAACTGGTTATAACATTATATACAAACAATTATTAGTGTTGTTGCGATCAATATATGGGAGTTATACAGCCAATTAATTAGTTGCTGAAACACATTTCCTGTAATAGAGTGCAATGTGTGTGTGTGTGTGTGTGTGTTTGTGTGTGTGTGTGTGTGTGTGTGTGTGTGTGTGTGTGTGTGTGTGTGTGTGTGTGTGTGTGTGTGTGTGTGTGTGTGTGTGTGTGTGTGTGTGTGTGTGTATGTGAGGGAATCTCCTGGCTTTCAGTCACTGTGAGAGCAGTGAGTCAGCAGAGCAAACACAGACACACACACAAACACACACACACACACACACACACACACACACACACACACACACACACACACACACACACACACACACACACACACACACACACACACACACACACACACACACACACACACCCACACAGGCAAGCTCCTTTACTTTAAAAGACCTTCAAGGAAAACAAGCTTTAACCAGACCATCCATTCACATCGCCCCATCATAATCTCCCCGCTCTCTGTCTCCTCAAGGTCGAGCTGGGAGCTCCCCGACCTCCGCGACGGCAAGATCGAGGTCATCAGCGACTCGGACGGCGTCAACTACCCCTGGTACGGCAACACCATGGAGACCTGCACGGTGGTGGGACCCACCAAGAAGGACAGCAAGTTCAGCGTCAGCATGAACGACAACTTCTACCCCAGCGTGACCTGGGGCGTGCCGGTCAGCGACAGCAACGTGCCCCAGCTCACCAGCATCCGCCGGGACCAGAGCTTCGTCACGTGGCTGGTGGCCATCAACCAGGCCACGGACGAGACGCTGGTGCTGCAGACGGTGCGCTGGAGGATGAAGCTGCACATCCAGGTGAGCCCCGAGAAGCCGCTGGGCCAGAGGGCGGCGTTGAGGGAGCCCGTGGCCCAGGAGCAGCCCCGCGTGCTGGTCAAGAACGAGCCCATCTCGCACGACGCCATGGTCAAGCCCAACGCGAACGACGCCCAGGTGCTGATGTGGCGGCCAAAGGCGGGGCAGGCCGTGGTGGTCATCCCGCCCAAGTACTGAGGAGGGATCCTCTTCTGGGGGGGGGGAGGATTGGAGCGTTTTTTTTCCAACGGCTTAGTGGATTTTGAAATGGACTGGTCGATTTTTAACCGACCGATACGTTTGAATGGACCGGTCCGTTATTGGAACGGAGCGGTTGGTTTGAACGGGCTGGTACATTATGAACGGGCCGATCCGTTTTGAATGGGCTGATTCGTTTTGAAAGGGCTGGTCCATTTGAAAAGGGCCGGCCCACTTTTAACGGCCTGATCCGTTTTGAACGGGCTGATGCCTTTTGAACGGACCGATCCATTTGATAAACGGAGCGGGCATTTTGAATGGGAAGGTCCACTTGGAATTGAACCGATCCATTTTGAACAGACCGATCCATTTTGAACTGACCGATCCATTTGACTCATCCGGTGAACCGGGCTGGCCTTGAATCCCTATGAAGTTAAGTCATCGCCTACTTTTTTTATATTTTTGTGTTGTTCGTTTTGAAGTTTCCCACCTGAAAGTCTTTCCTCTTCAGAATCGTTTCACAGATTAGAGACAAAGCCAGAGAACAACGAGGACAAAATGCTGGGGAACAGCCGACCAGTTATTTTAGAAACTTATGTTTTTATTGCGTTCAAGTGCTACTGAAACTTTTCCGTTTTCAAAACTAGGTCTAAACACCTACAACCATTCTACCCTCAACTTAGGTCGGGTCTCACTGTGCTAAACGAACTCATCGCAAAAAACTGGAAAACAGATGCAAAATTTGTTTCCTTTTTTTCTTTTATATTCTTGTTTTGGGTCAAGGAACGTGCGTGTGTGTGTGTGTGTGTTTGTGTGTGTGTGTGTGTGTGTGAACTGAAGAACAAATTGAGTTGTTACATGTCAGTGTGTGAATATAATGTTACATTTATGTATGTAAAAATATTCATGAATACCAATTGTATTTCTATTTATGGGGCTGGGAAAGAGTGCATTCAACTGTGTTTGTCATTGTTTAGCGCCACTATTGTGTGCTCCACGCGACTGAAAACAAACTGTATGAAGTGCTATTTCATGTTGTTTTCAACTGCAAGACATTCTATCCATGCTGCCTTACGTTAAAAAAAAAGCTTTTTAAGGCAAACGTCTTTTGCCTTAAACTAAGTGCAATGCAGTATTTTGCTCATCAAGCCCGATTTTTTCCAGGACGTTTGGTGCTGACATGTTTGGACTTAGTTACGGACCACCTGGCCACCGCGTGGGACCTTTGGTTCAGAATTCTAATGCAATCTTATTTATTATAAATCTTTTGCTGTTTGCCTCACACATGCAATCTCCCTCCGTCTGCCCGGGCAGACGCAGCCGTACACAAAGCAATCCACAGGTTCATTCACAGGAAGTCCAGCAGTACGATCTGGAGCGTGGTGGGGGGTTAGGTACAACGCGTGTCACGCAGCCCTCACATACAAATATAGATGCACACAGAGTAGCTTCAGCAATAAACACTTGGATGCATATAGCACAACATGGCTCTGCTATTTTCAGGGGGGGATAAACAAACCTAGCTTTTAGGAGGGAGAAATACAAAGAAAAAAATCTCCATTTGAAATCTCCATTTGATTCATGGTTTTAACACTTCATCTCAGGGCTTCTTGTTACTGGGCAGATCAATGAAGTGGCTGATCATAATGACAGAGAAACAAAGAATCACACACAATGTCGCCCTCCACTGTGTTTTTCCTCATCATGTCTTCCTTTCTATCCACTGGTGTGAGGTGGACAGGGCTTTGTCGAACAACCCATTCATCTGATCAATTAAGTTACGGATCATAACTTATTATTGACGGTGGCAGCTGGAAGAGATTACTGTGCTTCTCATGAATAAAGACGGTACCTCACCCCTTTTGGAAAGGAAAAAATACATCTCTCTTTGTTTCCTCTTTCAAGTCCGCTTTTAAATTAGGCTGTTTCAAATGTGTGAGATAACAAGCCTTATTGTCTCTACTACTCTTATTTCTCCTTCGCACTTCCCCTCATTTCCAAAACCCATTCAACCTCTTCTGTGAACACACGAAAAGTTCAATAAACAAAAATGATAATGAGAAAAATCAAACCATTCTAAACATCACTGCCTCAACATCCCCTTTCTCTGTAACGCTTCAATTTAAAAACAAAAAACGGGGTATATGTGCAACCTAATTCCAACTCATTATTCTCTGACAGTCGTGACTTGCCAGTCAACTCCCCCCTCCCCCCTCTCTCCCTGCTCAGGCGTCTTCCCTCAGCGTGTGTTGTGGTGGTGGCTGAAGGGGCGGCGGCATTCAGGTCTAATCCTGGCTGCTGCTGCCCGGCTGGCATATAGATGACCCACTTCTGGGCCACACCAGTCCACACACGGGAGGAACCAGGGGGCTTTTTACGAGCTCATGCACACATGCACGCACGCACGCACGCACGTATGCACACATAGACACACACACACATTTGCACAGGCATGTGCACGCACAGCCACACCGATGCACACTTGGACAGGCACATGCACGCACGGCACGTATACAAACACATTTGGACAGGCACGTGCACGAACAAACACACAAACATACATACACATAAACACATCGATTTAATAACACACCAGAATCAGATGCTGACACGGGCACACACACATGCACACAAATAACCGGATAGATAGGCACATTTATGCATGCATATACACACACATGCGCACATACAGATGCATGGACACATAGTCAAATGTACACAAACACACACACGCCAACCCTAGCACACAGACACATTGAAATTCGGTGCGCATACATGCACACTCATAAAGGCAAATGCAGGCTTTCTCCCTTAGACACACATACACACACACGGACACACAGAAACAGCTTTACAGGCTGAATAGCCCCCATAATTGAAAGGATGACCAGTGAACCATTAATCTACAAGAGGCTCGAGCCTCAAAGCTCAAATATGGGGAATGCAGATGAGGTAGGGGTTGGCTGGATTTGTCATTAAGGCTTTTTATTGGCTTTCATGAAACAGCAAAACAGAGCATCATAAATCATGGAAGCGTTACCAATGTTAAATCAGTGAGAGCCACCATACTATATTATTTTGTGAATATCGGGCCATGTCGCAAGTGAGACTTTTTCTTCAAGGTACAATAAAAAATATATTCTGCCATCATATTCAGAATAAAATAAAGGAAGAGTTTTAAAGAAAAATATAAGTTAAATTAAAAATGTAAAAGTTACCAAAAAGGTCATCTCCTTGCTCAGGAAGAGGAAGAGAGAATAAAGTCTAGAGGAAGAGAGACAGCTATAGAGACAGAGGAAGTCAATTTTAGTGGGAGAGAGGAAGGGTTACAGAGCAACAGAAGAACAGAGTGAGACAGAAGGAGAGAGAGAGAGAGAGAGAGAGAGAGAGAGAGAGAGAGAGAGAGAGAGAGAGAGAGAGAGAGAGAGAGAGAGAGAGCGTCAGAGGTAGTGTACGAAAGAGAAAGAGAGAGAGATAGGATGAGTGAGAGAGTAAGGATGAGACAGAGCAGGAGAGAGTGAGTAAGAGAGAGATTCAGAGAGAGAGAGATGAGGTAGGAAGTGCCGGAATAATTAGATCTGCAGTGAGATACAGGGACACCCTAGAAGGAGTCTGCACTGTGCGAGAGCAGAACAGGAGAGCTAAACTGAAATGATATCCGAGATGTCAGTGAGGTCAAGTGTCAAAGGTCCTGGTTGAAGTTTGTGGGTGCGTCAGTGTAAATGTTTGGTGTGTGCCTGTTTATGTATGTCTGAGAGATAGAAAGAGAGTGTGTGTGTGTGTGTCAGAGAGAGAGAGTGTTTTTGTGTGTGTGTGTGTGTGTGTGTGTGTGTGTGTGTGTGTGTGTGTGTGTGTGTGTGTGTGTGTGTGTGTGTGTGTGAATTGAAGAACAAATTGAGTTGTTATATGTCAGTGTGTGAATATAATGTTACATGTTATACTTAATAAATATCATAATGTTAGGTGTGTGTCTGAGAGAGACATTAAGACACTGTTTGTTGGTGTGTCTGAGAGAGAGAGAGAGAGAGAGAGAGAGAGAGAGAGAGAGAGAGAGAGAGAGAGAGAGAGAGAGAGAGAGAGAGAGAGAGAGAGAGAGAGAGTGCGTATGCGCGCATGTGCGTGCATGTGTGTGAGTTTGAGGCAGAGGGGTTCACACAAGGGAAAGATGAAAGAGTGATCTTCGACAGAATCTTCCATGACAACACTAGAAATGTGATATGCATTATGGTTTATCTCAAGTTACCTTTTGTGTCTAGCTCTTCATGAATTACAAGTACGGAGTGTTTACATTGTAATTCATTCATCTTAAAGAACGGCTGGCCGTTTAAACATTAACTGCTTGCAGAATGAGAATCCACAGTAGCCGTACTCAAGAGTGAATTTACAGTTTTGTGATGTATTGTGCTCATAAGCCATTCAAACAATCTGCATTCATAGAAACCTTTTGTTGCATGGAAACTGAGCTATTGTTTTGCTGCTGCTGTAGTTTATCAATCGATTCCTGTTAGCTCTCACTGGGTCACGCATACAGAGACACACACACACACACACACACACACACACACACACACACACACACACACACACACTCACACTCACACTCACACTCACACTCACACTCACACTCACACTCACACTCACACTCACACTCACACACACACACGCACACGTACTCACACACACACACACACACACACACACACACACACACACACACACACACACACACACACACACACACACACACACACACACACACACACACACACACACACACACACACACACACACAATAAGGTTATGTGGTTGTCCTCTATCAGGGGCAGAGACCCCCGGGGGGAAGGGCCCGGCTTCTATCTGATTCCATCACAGAGATCACAGTGTGTCTCACACACACACACACACACACACACACACACACACACACACACACACACACACACACACACACACACACACACACACACACACACACACACACACACACACACATACACATCAAACAAAAGTTGCATGATCACTACCAATACAACTCTAGACACGTTCTGATGAGCGTGAGGGATTTGAAGATTGCGTAGGTGTTGGGGGTTAAAATGGGGTCAATAACAGATGTACTCATCGTCAACAACTTCAACATCATAATGATCATCATCTTCATCATCCCCATTGTCTTCATCATCATCATCCCCATTGTCTTCATCATCATCACCATTGTCCTCATCGTCCCCATTGTCTTCATCATCGTCACCATTGTCTTCATCATCATCATCACCATCATCATCTTCATCATCATAAACATCATCATCTTTTTCTTTATCGTCATCTCCATTTTCTGAATAATCATCAGCGTACACCCAACTTGCCTTCAGCATCATCATAATTGTCTTTTGCATACTGATAATTGTCTTCATCATATCCATGGTTTTCATCCTCCTCCTTGAGATCATTATTGGGTGAATTGGTTTGGGTTTTGGGTGTTTGCGTGTTGCTTCACGTGATGTGTGTTGAGCAGACACTGAAGTGAAAGTCTCATAGCCTAAACAGTCTTTTCAGATTCTGCTTCCCCGAGAAGTGAAGCCAGTGAAGCTGCAAATAAAGTATTGCAGATGACACACTTGGCTTAATCTCAGCACTCCCACAGACACACACACACACACACGGTAAGCTTTTGTCAAACACCACAATGAGCATTGGGAAGTCACTCACTCGTGAAAACCATTCCTTTAGTGTGACAGAAATGGGTGTGCGAAAAATGGATGCACCAATGTGTTTAAGAAGTTGTATAATATAGGTGTGTCTCACTCCTATTTGACACTATCAACAAAGGGTATCGTATAGACACACAGGCATGGTCATTATTGTTCTTTTAAGGACACAATCATTATGCAAACAGATGCGTTAATTGGGTCATGTATTCATGTGTACGTGCGTGTGTGTGTTGGTTGGAATTGAAACTAGGTTAAAGGAACATATTGCTTTAACTGAGTGGAAATTCAAAGAGAGGAAGTGAATGCGACATTTCCTCTACGCCAATGATTTTCTGTCCGACCAGGTAGAAATGTGTTGAAATCATTGATTCAGTTGTAGCAATGGTAACTGGGAAACTCACAGTTACTCTTACTACAAACCCTACCGCTACTTACTTATCATTATGATGATGATTATTAATAAGAGGATGATGCTGATTCAGGTTAAACATGACCTTTCATCGTTTGTGTTGATAAAAAAATAAACATAATCATCAGCTTTAATTGCTCAGTGTCGATTCCAACTCATCTTCTTGTGCAACATGAGGAGAACTGATGTGCATAGGTCCACACACATAATGGATGACTTTTTTAGGTCCAGTCCAGGCCAATTGGGCGAACACAAACCTGGCCAGCAGTAGTAAACTGTAACCTGTAACTGTAAACCTTACCTACACAATAAGTGTCTGTAAAGGTTGAATGGATGAGTTTTTCTTTCATAGAACCTCTTTGTAACTAAACAGCAAACCAGGCGTAACTCTGCCCCTTTCAGTTTCTGGTTTCCTGACCAGGTTCTGTCTCCCCCCAGAAGTTCTGCTGTGACACAGTAGAACTGCTGTATCCCAGATCACTCTCTCTAGCACACATTCACTGCTTTCAGGACCAGTCGTTCTCTTCTCCCGATGATGAAAAGCTCTTGTTATAGCGAGGCTCACTACTAACAGAGCTGTTGAGACGGCTGTTAGAAACAAGATATTGCCATGCCTGGGTTAAAATAAACACCTCTGCATAGCGGATAAGGCCAGCTATGTTATTGTCTTGAAGCATTTGCGATGGCTTCTTTCACTGAGTAACAAAATTATAGAGTGTGTGTTTTGAGGTGTCAGTGGCTGTCTGATGCTAAGATGTAATGATTGCAGTGTTTATCGCTTCTAAACTTAAACCACATTAGGGCACTTTTTTATTGTAGCTCCTAATGACATCTGGACAATATATGGTCCACATGTTCAATGCTCTGCTGACTAGACTGCACTTTTGAGCACTAGAGCACTTTTGACAAAATGACGTTAATGTTCTAAAGTAATAACGTAACAAGCCCACATCATTGTGCTAGCTTTTAGTTGACAGTTATACTTAATCATTCAGTTTGGGTATATCTCGATTAAAAATAGGATTTTAGCTTTTTTGTTCTCATCAAGCTGTATCTAACAGCAGGACTGGAGAAGAATATGTAGAAATGAATCATAAAGTGAATCAAAGTAGATAATCCAATATATATGTTCTGAATCCTACACAGACCTCCAGTATTTGGTCATGACTACTGAACCGTGACATTAACACGATTACATAAACCAGGACATCTCTCTCTCTCTCGGAAGTTATATACTCCTAACCCTGGGGAGAAAGGGTTCAACAGCCATTCACAGCTGAGAGCCCCATGAAATATACTCATCAGCGCTGCGTTAACAAAAAAAGATCTTTCAGAAAGGCCCACTCTCATATTTACAACCTCCAGGGAAACGGCTGCACATGGACGCCCAGGCAACACAAAAGAACATGCCAGGTGATGTACTGCTCTGTGCCAGAGCGCCCGCTCTGCTGGGTGTAATGCAGGGATGGATGCTACTACAAGGACACATTTACCAAAAAGCATTTGAAAAAGATAATAGGAAAAGACTGAGAAAAAATATGAAAATGAGTACAAAGAAAAAAACACGTTTTATTTAATTTAAAAAGGACTAGGGATCGGCGCATAGAGGGGCATTTAGAAATTCGGCCAGCCAAGATTAGACTGCGTTGTGTTTTCAGACTGAAGACTGTATCAAATAAAGGCAAGGTGTACCAATTGTGTTAGCATTCTGCTAATTTAGCCTGCGAGCACTTTTCACACAAATGCACACGCTGCTGTGCTTCGGTGTCAGTGTGTGTTCAGGGGCAGAGAGACCTCCAGTGTAATAAGTCTGCGTGATGTGATTGATGTTTGGTCATTGGGAAACTGCTGAGTCATGCTTTAACACCACGCCACACAGCAGAATTTACTGACTTTGGTTTGTGGGTGTTCAGACTGGGGGAGGAGGGGGGTTGGGCTGACATTGTTATTAAGTATGAAATTGTTTTTTTCAACACATTTGGACAGACTCCACTCAAGGGCAAAGCAGCAAATCACATAGCGGCTGGGAAAATGACTGCAGACATTTTTGCTTTTGGCTGGATGCAGCATTTTATTATTCTCTGTACCTGTCAGAAAATACGTTTTTATATATATTTGACACACAATGCCTGAGTAAAGAATATATAATCTTTCTATCATAAATAATTAGAAATAGTCTTTACTTTTAATACCATATACTCGCCACACAATGTAATCATCCAACCATTTGTAAGTGTATTTTTATTGGTAAATTATTATTTTGTTATCATAAGATGTAGAATTCAACTCATTTTGATGTTTTCATGATAATTATAGGTATATGACTCGACTTTGGGAACACGTTTATCATATAGGATTCATAATAACCAACGACCTCATTTGACTGGGCTTGGCCCCACTCCACCTTGGCTGGGAGCCCGAAAGGGTTTTTGGACGCCGCTCTGTTGAAGACCTTAGTGGGCCATGGGAGGGCTTAAAGAAGCTCCCTATCACGGCGTGCTTAGGAGGTATGCTGGAAGTAATCTCCGGCACTAGCATGGAAGCTAAGAGCCATGCTAAGAGGCTGGCTATGCTAAGAGCCGCAAACTCTGAACTCTTCGGCTCAGCAAGGGCTCAGAAAGAATCAGCGGAGAGATTGTCTTCACTACGAGTTGACCTTTCACCCCTCTGATGAAATTCAAAAGGAAACCTTAAGATGAGCAACGATTTAATCCAGAAAATAGGAGAATTTGTTAGACGTATTATATAACAGCTCAGTCTTTTTTGCTCCATCTTCAACAGAACCAACAGAATCTAGTCTCCCAGACAGAAGGGCTGTAATCTGGGTCAATGGGGTCGTTTCACCTTCCTTTGCTTCATATTTGTTACGGACCAATCATGTTTCTGGAGGCGGGATCTGTGAGCGCGTAATTGGGTTAACACAAACTTGGCCAGCTGTAGATAACTGTTCAAAAAAGTATCTTCAAAGGTTGAGTGGGTGAGTTTTTCTTTGTTAACCAAACAGGAAACAAGGCGTAACTCCGCCCCTTTTGATTTTTGGTTTCCTGCCCAGGTTCAGTGCCGTCTCCCTCCTGAAGTTCTGCTTTGACACAGTAAGACTGCTGGGCCCCAAATAACAAATAACTCTCTCGCTGTAACACACATTCATTCACTGTATGCTCACCGCTATATTTACACTAGCGTGTGTGTCTGTGTGCATGAGTGTGTGAGTGTGTGAGTGTGTGAGTGTGTGTGTGTGTGTGTGTATTTGTTTGTGTGTGTGTGTGTGTGTGTGTGTGTGTGTATTTGTTTGTGTGTGCATGTGTGTGTGTGTGTGTGTTTGTGTGCGTGTGACCCTCACAATCTTGCAAGAAAACCACCTGTCCACGTTGGTAAGGCCAAGTAATCACAGTGTGATTATTTTGCACGGCACCACAGCGGGTCAGGACTATTAATACTCTGTGTGGTGGTGGTACTGTGTTACAACTCCAACGGCTTTTTCCAATCCAGGATACAGAGCCCGGCTTTACTCTATCAGGGCGCCCAAGAAATCTATGGGCTGTTGATGAGTTGTGGCTTGTGATGGGTCGGGTGTTGGGTGTTGGGTGTTGGGTGTTGGTTGGTGTCCAAATGTTTACACAACAGGGAGGTAGTTTGATGATGACAAGTTGGTGGGATCGATCGTTTCATTGACTTGTTTGTAGAAGGCGAACAAAAGTCGAACATAATTTGTGTTGGGGTGTGTTTGTTTGGGGATGATTTTGAAATATCGCCCCAGGCACCTTTTAAAAAGCATGCTGCGTGGACGTGTGCTAAATGCGATGGATGATTTACGGGGAGGACAATAGGGGTTTAAGGGTGCGCGTTCAGCCAGCAGAAACAGTTTGAGAGAGAGAGAGAGAGACGTAGGGGAGCGAGAGAGAGACATAGAGGGACAGAAAGAAATACATAGAGAGACACACAGACACACAGACTTATTATTATTATTCAAGATGACATGCAATTCTTCGTATGGGCAACAAATAGCAATACAATAAAAAGACTGCAAACAATGTCTTGAGACTTGTAAGTATATTCACGTAAACAGATTCATTCATTATGTTATGTTAAATAGTATATTTTGCACAGTGGCGTATAGCTTTGTGATTATCCACAAGAAAATGTTCATTTCTCAATTTCTGTAGTGTTTCTGAAGATAGTTTCACTTTAATACGTTAATGAGGTGCAAGAATCTTAACCCCCAAAAATTGAAACATGGCGGTTTGCACTTCTAATCATCAGTAGCAGGAAACAGAATTCCATACATTGTCTGACACACAACTCTGTACCTAAAGAGAAACGTTTATCACACAAAGGTGCAATTTAAAACCAGAGAGTTTTGGGGAAATAGTTCTGACGTCAGTTCAAGTAATAAATTAGTGTGGAAAGCTGTGTTGAAGCCATTGAGTACATACACAGTACACACACGTCAACCTGTCATGTAAGCCTTTAAACATGACAACAATCAATCAATTAAATTCAGATTTCGGTTTTTGGGGTTTGGATAAGCTTCACTTTTTTTTAACATGAATATCTTAAATTAACAAAGTGTTTGCATTCAGAGCCAAATCTATTTGATAAATATAATAAACATATTTTGGATAACTATTGAATTCAATCCTATAGTACTATCCAAAAATATTTATTCAACGTGTGCGTAGAAAGGAGATCTCAAGCATTCCTATTTGCTCTCTGATATTGGCGTGGAATGGCACTCTTGTCAGGCCCCACACCTTTGCAATCACATTTAATTAAACTGCCGGTCCATGTCATGTTCGATTAGACGGCTCATTTAAAAGAATCCCCAGCCAAAACACAAAACTCTGAATGCATCCTCAGGCTGGTTTCACAGTGGTTCCCTGACTCAGCATACAGAGTTGTTACTCCAACCACATAGCTCCATTGGTAGACGGCTTCAAACATATTGTTCGCACACTCTCAAAGTGAAATGTTTAGAAGAGATTATAGTAAAAGATGCATCCTTTGCATGCATATCCATATGGGGCAGGATGGTCTACGGTTGGGCTAATCCGAGTTCCAGTTGGTCGATACTGGATTCAAACCCCAATGGCCACAGTTTACCTGTGTGTGCCTTTGAGCTAGATGCCCTGACCTCTGAAAATATATGTAAAAATACATGAACAAAGCTCAAAGGCACAAATACTTCACAGATGCAATGTCTCTGAAGTATTATGATGACCTGCAGTGTAGTCATCCTAAACACAATGGCAGATCACAGGCCTGGTTCAATGTTCTACATTCAAAGAGTTTGTGTTGTGAGCGAAAAAGTGGCTGCTTGAAAAGTGAGATCATCATAGCGACCAATCGTGGCCCTGATGCTCCATTTGAAGCCCGCCCAAAGCCTGCTGATCCGACTGGCAGGTAAACACTGAGTTAATTACTGGAGTCAAGCTAAATCCATTCATGTTTGAGTACTAATATTTCTCTACAGACATTGTTTTTGTCCTTTTTTTATACCGTAATTACTTCCTTTAAATATTAAATGGTCTAAAATGTGTTTAATAAATTTGTGTTTAAATATTTACAAATATGGTTATTAATTAAACATGCATTTGAATTTGAACTCTTTTCATTGTTTTCCCTTTTTCCCTATTCAAACTTTGTGCTTTCCAAGTTCGTCCCCTATTCTTCCCACATTGAGCCCTTTGTGATGTTGTTTTTTAAAGTGATATCCATAAAGTTTTTATCATTATGTTTGACAGTCAGCCTCAATCTTCTCTCAACCTGCTCCTTTTGGCCTTCCAGGAGAAACCTTTAAACGTGGCGGTGGCAGGCACCCTCCTCAGCCAGCCTAGAACCAGCACAGTGCAGAGGAAGTCGCTCCAGGAATGGGGCGGACTTACTCATTAAATTTGCAGCAGCAGCAAGTTGACCCGGCCAAGCAAGCCGGGCTCAAGTTCCCTTGCAGAGTGCAACGCCAACATGAACATCTGCCATTTCAGACGGTGGCAAACTTGTGACATCACAAGTGAGGCTGTTAGCCAAGACGGTACAGTGGATCTTCGATCATCTCTGTGTTGCTGGGGATCGTCATCTACCGTTCATGGGTCTGGGTGGACCTGCTCCCACTTTTGATGTCACAAGTGGATCGATTTTGAAGTCATGGTCTATAATGAGGAAACATGCATGGGCCCTTTAACCCTGTGGTCTGGGTGTTGTGGTGAAATGTACAAGTCACACCACTGAGTCCATCTCAGTTAGTCCATTGGTGTCTGCACATTAATCGATTGGGATCGGAGCATTCAAGTTATATTAATGAGCAAACTGAAAAAAAATTATCTGGCTATTTGTAGATTGTAGTTTCTCACGTTATTAAGAATTGCTATGCTTAAATCAAAAGAGTTGAAGTTCAAAATTGACGGCATGGGATGTGTCCGGTATAAAGATTATAGGGTCTGTATTCATCCACCAATCTGTCCGCACGTTAGGCTGCAAATAGTGAAAATAAACGTACAACACGACAACACGACACAACACCCGAGAAACCTCATCAACAAGAGTCCCAAATAACTTTGATGAGACACTGCCTACACCCCCCTCCCCCCCCACACCTCCCCCCAAGAAGAACGACTAGAAATTGCCAGAGGACTCCCAGACACCACACATACCACGGGAACACCGGGTCCCAGGGCGAAGGAGAGGGTGAGTGGCTGATCATCACTCACTAACACTTTGGGGGGGGAGAGCGTGGAGCTGGGAGATGTGGTGGTGGTGGTGGTGGTGGTGGTGCTTCAGGCCAGGCTATTTTTATCAGGACAGCTGCTGTCCTCAGGAGTGTCTGGATCTGGGAGCATTCCGTTTCCATCCCGAGAAAAATAACGGCCTCAAAAGCTGAAGGTTGGATGATAGAAGAAATATTTCATCCAAATATTTGTTGTTTACAGAGCGAATGGGGACAATCGTGAACTAGTGTCCGCGGCACTGGCAGAGTGGTCATCCTGGGGGGATTAAACTGCCCTAAGCTTATCCGCTTTGGCTTAAAGCATTAAAAGCATTAGGCTCCGTTACTGCGCTGGTACCTCGCTTTATTTCATTAGCAAACACCAGTAATTAAAGTGTTTAAATCACACATACAGAAACTTACTCAAAACATGTCACTTTTTTCTTTTTGAAGGGACACTTCCAAAAGCATACCAAAAATATTTAATTTTTGTACGCAAACGATATTGTAATATTAGATCCAAAAGGCTCATGGCTGTTGGATGGTCGGTCTATTTTGGAGAGCTGGAGGGGCTCCACTTCAGAGAGTCTCTACAAGGCATCAGGGGGCCAGTGAAGCACTCCTCCTTCCCCAATCGGAGGCAGGGCCGTCCACACACACTTTGACACACACATTCCGAAGCCACACAGCGGTCGGGACCCTCTCGCTCTGCCAAGTGAGACACGCCAGATAAGCCGGTGAGAGCGACAGGGATACGCGCCCCGGTTGTAAGGATTTGGGGGGGGGTATTTTGGGGTTGACGGTCGCAGTGACACAAGGTCCATGCACCCATGTATGCCGTCAGTTCTCGTTACAACAAGCAGTGTTGTAGCAAAGCTAGCTACAGCTGGAACTACTGGTGGGAGAACCGTTTGAATATTAAAAAGGTTGAATCACATACGAAGCAAGAAGAACAAATCCCGTCCGATGAGGATTGTGATGTTAAAAGGCTTCCGGTTTTACTACCCGGTGTCGCATGAAGATTCATCACGAGCCACACTTCATAGTCTCACTTTTTGACGTCACAAATGTAAATGGGGGTTTTCCCTGGTTGTGAAAAGTGGGCCGTTTGAGTATTGCCGATTTAAACTGTTTTAGAACAGTAACATAGAATGTTTCATCTATGAACAATGGGCCATTAAAACAGCTTGCAATAAATGGCGGTTTCTGAATTGTTTGCAAATCAATGGTCCATTTTTGTGTCATTATTCAACAAAGAAAACCCTAAAACGCTGTAATCAGGTAAATGTTTTAAACCGGCAATGAAAGTTCTCAGAAACCCTGAGTTACTGGTCCTGAGTTAGTATGTGAAAACATTACTAGATGTATTATTGCCAAACATGGTATGACGGCAAGAGACAGCTTGATTTTTTTGAATAAAATGATGAGGATGGAAGTAGGGCTGAGTAATAATTAAATACGATCTTTCATCTTTGAATGGCATTGTATTTTCGTTAAATGCAGACACGGACCCATCATGATGCCCAGCTTTATCGTCTAAACACATGATGAGAAGATATTCCCTTAAACCAGTGAGAGGAGAAACAGTTTTAGTCCAATACTATAAACACTTCAATATAATGACCCTTACTCAGACCATTTAGAACGGTATTTTAAATGACTGAATTAGTGAAGCATTAGTGATTTGTGCTCTAAACATGAACGCTGATGACAAAGATAAGCTCTGAATATTGGTTACCACAAGACGATAACCATAATGAAACGCATAGCTTTCTTTTAAAACTATTACTTATAAAACACAACACTACCTTTTCAACCAAAAGTCATTTATTTTGATAAAAATAAAGTTTGAAATAACATGTTTACAAATAAAATTGTGTTGACAAATTACATAATTCAACTGATTTCTGAATGTGAGGCAGAATGAACTCTGGGTTTGACTGAAGATAGTGTTAGCCAATGCTAGCTCCTCCAACTGGCAAACGTTTTTGCTGGCGATCTGTTGACACAAACCAGAAAACAAAAGTGCAGAAAAGTTAGATTCATATAAAAGTGTTACATTATTTAAGGCTTTACGATTTCTTTTTCGTTTTCTTCTATCAAAGCATTTAAACGTTTGCCATTTAATGAAGATGAATAAAGAGAAAGTCTGCATTAGAATAAATTGTGTCGTTGTCTTTCTGTGGCCTGTGGTTGTTAGCTTGGAATACTAATGACAGAGAGTAAAACTACCTTTACAAGCCAAGTCATATCACCGCTCCCAGTCAAAGACCTCAGCATTGGCAGTTTAATTGACTGAGTCATATAGCAGACACTTTTACCTTAAGGGACTTAGAGTACACAGTCAAATCTGACTGCGTACTGGAACAGTAACAACCATTTACAAGCACTGCATGACCAAGAGTAGCATGTCAATCACAGAATAAGGGTTGTGTGTGTGTAATGAGCAGGTGACTATTGGAAACCGGTGAAGACCGAGAGATAGGAGACATCTTGTCATATGTCTGAGTGAACACGCCCACTCGTGATGTCACAAAGGGATAAGAGTTGGAAAGGGCATGTGATTGCTTATAAACTGGACACCTGGAGCTGAGATTGGGGCCCTTTGAAACACACACGCCATGGTGTACTGGTCCATGTGACACAAACAGGTGAGAGAGAGAGTCCAGAGAGAGAGAGTCCAGAGAGAGAGAGTCCAGAGAGTCGAGAGAGACCAGAGAGAGAGACCAGATAGACCAGAGACCAGATAGACCAGAGACCAGATAGACCAGAGACCAGATAGACAGACAGAGGACAGAGACAGAAAGAGAGAGAGAAAAGCCAAGCCGAGGTAAACAATATGGCATATCCTGTAATATAAGAGCATATATAAAAAAAAAGACCCAAAAATATGCAAACACACGCAGTACTTACTGATCTGGGGACGTGAAACTACCTCCAGAGAATCCTACCGGAAAGAAAATACATTCACATCAAAACATCCTGATCTTATTCATCTAAAATATCTTCCTGTGTCTAAGGTCAACAATAACCCAATGGATGTTCACTGACGTCTAAAGGAAAATACGAAATAGCTACCATTCAATACGGAACATTAACTCAATACAACCAACTTATCAGTCATGGTATTAAGTATTCTAGTGTTTCAGATTTATTAAATAACCACTCAATGTTCAGTCAATAAATCATCATCAATCATTTTAAATAGCGCTTTAATATGTGTGATGGAGAATGTGCCTCTCCGTTCCTTTACACTATGTACACGACGTTTACGACACTAATTCATGTGAGGTGCGGTAATAAAAAGCCCACGTCACGGGGGGGTCGACATACTGTTGGGACCCACCTCCTTGGGGCTGCTGCTGCTGCTGCTGCTGCTGCTGGCCGAGGCCCCCGAAGCCCCCCTGCTGGGCCCCGAACACGGGCGCCTGCTGGGCCAGGCCCCCGAACGAGGGCGGAGCGCTCTGATTGGCTAGAGCGCCAAAGGAAGGCGCGCTCTGGGGAGAGGCGAAGCTGTGTGGGGGAGGAGGGGGGAGGAGGGGGAGAGAGGTGTTAAAGAGGAGTTAGAATCCGGGTGGGTTACGACCGGGTGGGCCTGCTGTGAGCTGGTTCCTCTACGTGGTGGGGGGGGGGGTCCACGCCCGCTATGGTGGTAACCAGTGGCAACCAGGCCTAGACTGAGCCACATGCAGGGGAGTCATGAGCGAACCCCAAACACTGGAGGTAACGCTGAAGGACAAAGAGGCAGCCTCGTGGATCTAATGAAAGAAATGTGATTCGATCCGAGATGTATGAGGAAGTATTGGTAAAATGTGGAGTCAAGCACAGCTTTCTTTCTTTTTTATCAAATTACATTGCTCCAATATGAGGCAAAACATCAATGCACAATCCTGAAGTGAAGATCGAGAACAGAACGGGACACGCTACAAACAACGCACGTTTTCTTGGGGTTAATCACAATTCACAGAATTCTTCAGCATCTGCTAAACTCAGCTACGAGCTGAATATTTTTGTTTAGCTGGTTAGCATCTTGCCTGATAATTTGCTAATTAATGTAGTGCCAAAAGCACCGCTGCATAAACGAAAGACAAAACTTGTCAGGTGTGAAAATATATGAATGATCAGCCAAAATTAAAACCCCTTCTATTTGGGGGGGGAAGAGAGGAGAGGGGGGGGGCGTGTGTGCAGAGGGGGTGTTGGGTTATAGGGGGGGAGCGTGTGTGCAGAGGGGGTGTTGGGTTATGTAATCTTGTCTACAGGATGCAGGTCCAATTTGAGAATCTGAAGGGGGAGGGTGACGGGGGGAGGGGAAAGGGTGAAGCAGAGAGCAGCTTAATCTGCACGAAGCAAGCCCCCCCCCCCCCTCATACTCACACTCACACACACACACACACACACACACACACACACACACACACACACACACACAGGGATTATCTGAGGGGAATAATCCAGTGCTGCATGGAGCTGTTTTTTGGCCTCAACTCCAGACTCACTACAGTCTACATCCCAAAGAATAACATGAACTTCCTAGTCTTCCCATGAGGCCTGGGTCCTGAGGAAAATGCAATACAATTGTAAAGTATTATTATTCATCACTGGGAGGAGGAGGTCCTGCGTGGCCTCTCATTCTTCCTCTTCCTACCCTTCTGGGGTTCTTACAGAGTTGCCCTTTCCAGTCTGAGGACTAAAAGCAACATTTCGTCAACTTTCCCACCATCAAATACAAACAAAGACCCTTCATTAAAAGAAAGACCTGCCCTACAAACAGCTTTGTTTAAGACTTATTCAATGATGTGTTGAAGGCACGTAGTGAGACAGTTTTTCGTAAGCACAACAGAATGAATGGGATTGGAAAAATAAATGGATCACTTCACACTCGACAAAGAGTCATCATGACATTTCCCAAAGATCATATTAAGCCAATAAAATATTGTCTTATGGTTAGGGGCAATAATATTGTGGGCCTGTGAAGCCCCCTGTGAGTACGGGTGATGATGAAGATGATTATTATTATATTACGAAATAAGTAATGGGATGGTAAAAATAAAGTAACAATGAAACCCTCAACGTGAATGGTAATAGCAGTGATTCCTTTTATAGTAGGGTTGCACCGATCTTTCGGCCATACATCGGCATCGGCCGAATTTTGCCTTGTTCACTAACACCAGACATACACCACTGTGATTCCTCACAAAAATAAACTCTCATTTGAAAGAAGGCTGTTTCATAAATTTGGGTTTTTGAATTTGTGCTCATTCAAAGACAATGTGAAGAAGGGCTCAAAGACTGAAGTGGGGGAATAAATAACCAAAGAATAATAATAAAACATTGCATCGGCTTTCAGCTTAACTGTTATTGTAAGAATCGGTATCAGTATCAGGAATATGAACTGTCCAAAAAAACAACTGCAATCTAAATGTGAGTTGAATAAATAAATAAGGCGCTCACCCGAACCCTCCGACGTTGGAGGCCGCTGTGCCCTCACCAAACACCTTCCCCGCCGGGGAGCCCATGCTGGCACCCATGCTGGCACCCATGCTGGCACCCATGGGGGCACCCATGGCTGATCCCATGGCCGATCCCATGGTGGCATTGCTGAAGGCAGGGGCGGAGCCAAAGGCTGCCCCGCCCCCAAATGCTGGGGTTCCCCCGAAAGAGGGGGGGCTTCCGAACACAGGAGCGCTGCCAAAGCCACCTAGAGGAAATAAATAAGTTAATTAATAAATTAATGCGTTTTGAAGATGCCCGGTTCCCCGTTCCATGGTTTGGAGGCATTGGATACGTCCGTCCTCTCGTTACGTACTTAATTATTGAATCGGTGTACATGGTCCGAAGTCAATACTTGCTGAAATATTTTGACCCATTTTATGTTAACACATGGAAATTCTAGCCCCGCTTTCACTTGTTGGCTGAAACCCGGGCGGATGACGGCAGGGAGACAAGGTGACCGTGAGGGAGACGCATCGCCGTGTGAGGGGAACCAGCAGAGGGGGTGTGCATGGCCATGAGACAGAAGGTAAGCTGCATTACCCCGCTGGGCAGATAGAGCCAATTATGATATAGTAATGATAACAATTATTAATTAATAAAATTTAAAAAAAAATAGATATATTTTAAAATTATATATATTTTAAAATTATATATATATATATATATATATATATATATATAATATATTTATATTAATAAAAAAGGAAATAAAAATATAGAATAAAAGCAACAAACATTAAAATAATGAAAGAAAAAAAAAGTACACAAGTTACCATCTGTCAGATGCTTAAATGACTTATTCCATCCCACCTGGCTCCCAGGTGATTGTAATCAGAGAACAGGTGATATCAATCACCAATCAACCAGCTGGCTAACGGGCCGTGGCACTGCGCCCCGATTGGCTGTCCGTCACAACAGCAGTTATGGGATCACAAGTTTACCATAACTACACTACGCTACCGTTTGATTGAGAGACGTAAATAAACTTTCACAGCTGTATTATATACAACAATTGATCACTCAAGACCAAGGCTTCAGAAGGGTGTGAAAAGGAGCAGTAGAGGCAAGGCGTGCTGAAATTACAGCTTGGTGAGCAGAGATCCTCGGGTGAATTATTTATATACCGGGTGGTAACGTGATAACCACCACTACGTAAAGTGCGTAGTATCAGTGGTCATCCTATACTAAGAGAAACTACACAAATACTAGAGTCGCTGTAAAATGTACCATGTCAATATATATCATTATGATTTTTTCTATACTGTTTACTCTCCTTACCACACTAACAAGGAGAAACAAACAAAAAATATAAAACGCTTGCATTATGTACAAAGGCAATACAATTTTACTTCTAAATTGTTTGCCATCATTTGGCATTATTAATTAATTTGTCTTATCTACAGGTTTAATTGCCATTTTACCGAAGGCTAAACATGAGTAGATTGCAGAAGTTCAACATGGGGCCCTGTTGCTACAGAACTGCCGTGGTAGATTACAAAGCTTATTTCTGTACTGTTCATCTGTGCCAACATGATAAGGTGAGGCCATCGCTCATATACTCCATATACACTGCATACACTATAACCACGAGGACAAAGGGTCAATGGCTGTGTCCCAAACGGAGGACAGCTGCCCGCTGCCTTGCTGTCTGGCGGGGCAGTATCTATTGGAGGCTGCGTTTAGGTATGAGGTTACCTGTAAAGGAGACGTGGCCGGGACGTACTTCCAAGGGAGCAATGCGCCGCGACATCACGATGTCGGCAAAGTACCGACAGTTGACGAACGTCCACACACATGTCTTAACGAGAATCAGAGGTTAAACTAAGTCAATATAATTTATATCTGAATACAAACTCGGGGCCTGTGCTTGCCATTGTATTTCTCCTCTTGTCTGAGCAGCATACTGGCTGCACGGCATTGTGGGGGATCCAGACCAACGGAGGATACGTCTCCGTCTGTGCTGCTTTCAACATCGGCCAAGTAGCAGACTCCTCCGCATGCGGCAGTGTTTGTGGATACTCGACTGAGACACGACCTGCCTTAGACCATTGCCTGAACAGCCGTTTGGGGGGCCAGCCGCGGCGTCCCTGTTGTGGTGCTCACATCCAGTGGGTTCTTTTCACAGGGGCGTCGTTCGCCCAGGACAAACGCAGGTGCTGCACTACCACTTATTATGGGTCTGCTGATTCGATGCACCAGGGTCGATGGTCAATCAGGGACAGCGACCCTAGTTTGGGCTGGCGTCAGGAGGTACACCTGTGTTTATCCTACCACGAAGCCTCTGTGAAAAGAGGCTATCGGTATTATTAGAAAAATATTGACTCGGTATGCGTTTTGCTTTTGATCGAACAGCGTGTATTACTGGGGGTGTGGGCGCAGCACAGCTGGTGGTCTTATCTCTCAGAGCACATGGGTCCCTCACTCCCCTGAACACTGCCTAGATAGGACCGACTGAAGATAGACCTGCTACGAGTGAATGCTGGAAACTCCCCGCAGGCCTGACGACAGGATAGTGTTGTAGTCAGGGGGCGTTGGATTCCCAGGCAGAAGGTTCTTGGTTCGAACCCCAATGTCCTCAGCCTATCTGTAAGCACATCCTTGAGCACGATGCCCATCCTATACCTTGCTCATGCATTCATTAATGAATGCATCCAATTTCACTTGAAGTGCCTTTGGATACAGGGTACCCTCCATACCTTGGCAAGTGCTAAATTGATGTCTAGGCAATTTTTCCAGCCTCAAAGTGCTTCACAGCAAACATTAAACAACCCTTCCCTAACCCCTATTAAGGGCAAGTAAAAGCTCTCCTCATCATCAAGGAAGGAACATAAAGAAGAAATACGTCACCCCCTCCTCCAGGGAAGGTTTGGCGCGCTTTGATGACATCACAGGCCGAAATAATGGCAGCATGTATGTGATGAGTCTATGGGGTGATGTAGACATGTTGACCGGTGACTAGTAGTAGTTATAACATCCGACAACAGTAGTTGTAACGTCAACAAGAACAGGGATAGAACTGGGTTTGTGCGCACATTCAGAGACAGAGACACAGAGGACAGAGAGACAGAGAGACAAAGAGAGAGCGAGACAGAGACAGAGAGAGCAGTACAGATGTGTTAGTCAGGGGGGTGCGGACCTGGTTTGGTGGGGCTGGCGAAGGAGCCGAAGCCCTGGGAGGCCACGCTGCCCGCCCCCGCGCTGAAGGTCCCGCTGGCCTTCTGCTCGCCGAACGCCGTCTGGCCGAAGCCGAAGCTCTTGTTGGCGCCGCCACTGCCGAACAGACCGGCTCCACCTAGAGGACGGGAGACGCACAGCATGCGCTCTTTTATTTGAATGACGTTTAACCATCAATGTATTGCTTTAATACATATTTATTATTATTTATATGTTGTTAACGAGCTAAGGGTTATGTGTCTTGCTCATGGATGGTAGAATGTGGACATTGAGGTTTGAATACATGTATTAACTACTTTATCGATACTGTGTATATTTGAAGCACAGGTGACACTTGCCTGGTCATTAAAATAAAACTATAATAATAATAATAATATGATATAATAATATAATATAATAATAAAGCCTGACGAGGTGTCCATTATCAGGAATTAATGGGCGAGGCGGAGGCCTTAGAACCTTAGCTTTATTACTGATAATGGATTGATTACAGTTTAATGCATCTTTCACAATTTACCAGCTCTTGTTTTGAAGGATGAACAGACAATTTGACTGGAACTACTTAGCAGGTGTCCGTATATCAGGGGTTAATGCACACCCTGCAGCCAATCAGAATCGAGTATTCCCCCAGACCATGGTATAAACACAGATTTTGCATCTACTGCCAAGTATAAATTCTATTTAAATAATATTGGTTCCATCTTTTCCCACTAGCAGCGTGATGGGAGTGAAGGCTTAAGTTCAAAACCAAGATGGAGCCGAGACGGCCGCTTAAAACCAAGATGGAACTAAGATGGCCGCTTGTGGCTACTCGGCAGATAGTAGATACGTTAGACCAATCAGGAACCAGTAGGGCGGGCCCTCCTACCTGGCTGGGCGGGCTGGCCGAAGCCTCCGGGGGAGGGGGCGCCGGGGGCCCCGAAGGGGTTCTTGTTGGCCGCGTCTTCGCTGGGCTTCCCGCCCAAACCGCTGAAGAACCCGCCTCCGGCCCCGCCGCCGCCAGGGGTCCCGGCGGGGCTGGACCCGAACAGACTACCACCGCTGGGCTGCTGCTGCTGCTGCTGGGGAAATTAGTTTGATGGTCATCATTACCTTATTTAGTCAATTATTAAACAGAACCATCCCCATCCCCTGTTTAATATCTATGGTTTTAAGATGTATGTATGTCACAAATTGGCAGGTAGGGATTAGGCCTCTTGCTCAGTATTTCTTATAGCAAACACAAGAAAGCAGACGCTTTCTTCCAAATGAAGAAGTGTTTTAAGAGGACATATCATCAATGAGCGAGTAGGAGTTAGCATCTTTCCCCAGGACGTGGTACAGGCTCGAACCCGGCACCTTTGGCCAAGAGTACAACACCCCATCCACTAGACTGCCCTCAGGATCCCAGGTCGGGAATCGAACCTGGTTCCCCGACAAGACGCGATGTCTACGTGGTTAATGCCGTGCCATTCAAACACGCAGTGTTTTACTGCAGCAATCAGGGTGCTATTGGATCAGGTGACAGATAGATGGATGAAGAGGACGTGGTGGATGAGGAGGTGGTGGTGGTGGTGGGAGGTACCTGGCCAAACACGCTGGCTCCAGCGCTAGGCTGCTGGCCAAACACCGAGGGGGAGGAGGAGCTTCCGAACGCTGCGGGGAGAAGAGGAGTGAAGCAGGTTAACCGAAACAGCAGGGGAACGTGGAGGAGAGGCCTCAGCCTGAGAACCAGCCATCTAGTAGGTTTAATACTAAGTAGAATACCATTGGTAGAAGTTGGAGAGAGAATGAAGATCCATACAAAGAACTATTAGAAATATCTCAGAATTCCTTGGTGATGTCAAAAGTATCGCTGACATAACATTGTGCATAGAGTACATGCATGTAATACGTGTAAAATCCACAAAGATCAATTTTTAATGTCCTCCACAATTCAAGAATCACATTGGCAGTGAGTGTTCTGTGCGTGTGTGTGTGTGCGTGTGTGCTGCCCAAAGGCAAGCTAATGAATTGATTTTGAGGCTCATTTAATTTCTTGCTCATTAATCTATTGGTGCCCAGAGACTATAAACTGAGGAAGCCTGGGGTGAAATACAGGGGGATGAGATGAGTAATCTTTGAATTATGCATCTTAAACTTTATCACTCCAATAATTAAGGAGAAATCTGATTCATTTGAATATGAAGATGATGTGGTTATAACACGGCCATGGCCATAACCTTCTTTGACAGCCCAAAAAAAAGAGTGTACTAAAGCTGTCATTCTAACAAGGATGAATTGATTTGGGTCGAAACGAGCAGTGACATCACAAACTATAGGAAAAAAAAAGGTACAATGCACACAGAAACGTGTGCGTTTTGACATCATTGGATTGAAGAAGTGGACCACTGTGATGCAACAGAGGGGAATGTGGAGAATGTCAGAATTGTAACCCGCCGGACCTCAGACAAACGGTGAATCTGTTTAAACTCGGAAACAAGGCGAGGCGTGGGAGAGTCACGCCGGTACTATTACTGACCCGTCAGCTGTCTTCACCGCCACACCAAGGTTAAACTGTTACACGTGTGTGTGTGTGTGTGTGTGTGTGTGTGTGTGTGTGTGTGTGTGTGTGTGTGTGTGTGTGTGTGTGTGTGTGTGTGTGTGTGTGTGTGTGTGTGTGTGTGTGTGTGTGTGTGTGTGTGTGTGCGTTAAAAAGGAGCAGGGAGGGAATTCGAGGAATCTTGGGGAATGGAGGAGCCACCGCCCCTCCCCTCTTTAAGAGCTCAAGTCTGAACCAAATCTCACAGCAACTGCTGGAGCGGGCATAAGACACTTCATCCCCGGCCCTAAAGCTGATCCCAAATCTAATATGCAGGCCTATTTTAGGTTGGCTGCCCTCGCTTCCCTCTAGTTGGTAGGGCAGATGTAATAATAGTAGGAGCATTACATGTTTTAATTTATTTGACTCTCCTCCCCCTGGGGTAGTAAGTTCAATTTGTTCTACATTTCATTGTTGGATTCTTGTTATTGCAGTTTGGCACTCAATGTCTGCAGGTATTTTTGCAGTGCAGAATTCATATTGTTGTTCTATTTTACATACTTGACTTTATTGCATTTCTACATTTATTGCATTTATTGTCCTCCTACAATCCAAATGGGTGTTTGTTATGGTTTTACATTCTATATTGGCATTTATTCAAGTTCTACATTTCTTACTGGCCTTATTGTGGTTCTACATTCCATAGTGGCTTTTATTGTAGTTCTTAATTTTACATTGCCCTTTATAATAGCTCAAAGTTCCACATTGGCCGTTATTGTAGTTTTGAATTCTATACTGGCCTTTAATGTAGCACAACGTGATATATAAGCATAATTATATAGCATTCCAAGCATAATGGCACATGGATAAACAGAAAGGGCGGTGAATTAATGTTAATTAGTTAATTCATTCGTGGTGGACCACGGCCCAACGTGCCTTGAGAAAACATGCCCTGAAGTCCCTATGGGGATTAGTTATGGTGGAATATAAAACTGTGAAAATCAGAGGAAAAGCCAGGCTAAGCAGCCCTAACACAACGCTGTGTAATAAATCCTGTGTTAATACTCCAGGGTTCACCTCAGTTTCTCTGGGTGTTAGCATTTATATTGGCTTATGCCCACTACTGCGCTGAGCCTTGGGTCCATACAGGAAGAGTTAACTCTGTTTGTTGTTTTGGGTGTTTGTTTGTCCTTAAATGCGAAAAAACGGCAGAAATTAATTGTGCCCGCCGGGCTCAAACAAACTATCCCTTCTGTGTTTGCGCCCCTGGAAATGCAAACCCCCTTAAAATGAAACCCCCTGAGTGGTCCTCGTGAGACTCACCGGAGGGCTGGCTGAAGCTGAACCCGGTGGAGGCCGTGGTGGTGGTGTTGCTCCCGAACACGGGCGCGTGTCCGAACCCGGGGCTGGGCTGGCCGAACGCGGGGGCCGCGCTCTGCCCGAAGGGCCCTGCGCCAGCGCCGCCGCCGCCGGGCGAGCCGGTGGCCACCGACCCGAAGGAGAAGGAACTGGCGTTGTTGGCGGTGGCTGCTCCGAACACACCGCCCCCTCCGGCGCCCGCGGCCGCCCCCATGTTGACCGCGGGGGCCGGGGATCCAAACGCCGGGCCCCCGAAGGAGAAGCCCCCGGGGCCGGTGGCGCCTGCGGCGGCGGGCTGGCCGAACCCGGTCGCCTGGCCGAAGAGGGACTTCCCGAATCCGGTTCCGGCGGGAGCGCCGAACGCGGCCGAGCCGAATCCGGTGGGGGCCGGGGGGGAGGGGTCAGCGGCAGGCTGGCCGAACACCGAGGAGGTGGTGGTGGTGGCGGGGGCGGCGGCGGCGGCGGCGGTCGGGTTGGTGACGGTCGGGGTGAGCGTGGTGGCCGTGGCCTCGGAGGCCGTGTTGATGTTGGGCCCCTCCGGGATGCTGCTCGCCGTCGTGGAGACGGGGGCGGGGGGGGGCTGGGCGAAGATGGACCCCGGCGTGGGGGAGGCGGCGGCGGTGGTGGACGCCTGGTACGACGGCGGCGGCGGGGGGGAGGCGGCCTGGGGGACGGGCTGAAGAGGGGTGGAGCCTAGGGTCGGGTCGGGCCCCGTGGCGGGGGGCAGGGCTTCCCCTGTGGGGGGAGCGAGGTCCGGGGCCTGGGGCTGAGGGGCCTCTGTGGCGGTGGTGGGGGGGGTGAAGTAGGCCGGGGGGGCAGGGGAGGGGTCAGGCGACACCGCGATGACCGGCGTGGGCGCCGGAGGCGTCGGGGCCTGCGGTGCGCTCGCAGCGGGCTCTGAGACTAGCGTGGCCGGGGGGGGCGCCGCCGGAGCCGCCTCTAAGACAGACGGAGAGAGGGCGGGCATCGGAGGCTCCGGGGTGGCGCCCGGAGGCCCGGGCTCCTCGGGGGAGTCCAGGGGGCTGGCCGCGGCGGCGTTGGCGGCGGCCAGCAGGCTGCTGAGCGTGGGCATCACTGCGGCGTCCGCCGACGGCGGCGGCGAGGAGAAGCCCAGCTTGGCGCTCGAGTCGGGCGGTCGGAACACGCTGCCCGAGCTCGCCGTCACGGGGCCCTTGGCGAGGTCGGCGGCGGGGGCGGGGCTGCCGCCGCCGAAGCTAAACTGCGCCGCGGCTTCGCCGAAGGAGAACTTGCCGTAGGCCGGAGCCTCCTCCTCGCCCTGGCCTACGCGCAGCCCCGAGAAGCTGCCCAGCGTCTCGCCGCCGGTGGCCGCGGGGGCCTGGGGCTCCACGACCCGGAGGGCCGGCGTGGTGGAGGAGGGCCGGGCGGGGTCCCCGGACACGTTGGGGGGCGGGGTGGACGAGGAGGTGCTGACGCCCAGCGCCGGGGAGCTGGACTTGGAGGCGAAGGAGAAGGGCTCCTCGCCGGCCGAGCCAAACACACTCTTGCCGAAGGCAAACTTACTCATGTCCTTCCCTGAGGAGGACGAAGAGGGAGGGAGGAAGAGGACGTTAGGGTACGATGCTGGGCATTCATTATAGGTTCAAAGTGTCATTTTTTAATCCTATCTTTCCTATAAATTGTGGCTAGGGAGGTATGACTTGGGGAATCAAATGAGAAACAAATGTGATGATGGGAATATTATGACATATATAGGTCGATACCCGGCTCCTCCTAGCTGTGCCGAGTGTCGAGGTGTCCCTGAGCACCTCACCCTAATGCTCCCGACGAGCTGGCTGTCGCCTTGCATGGCTGACTCTGCCCTCGTTGTGTGATGGTGTGCATGAATGGGGGACTGTCAGGCAATATTGTAAAGCACTTTGGATCAAAGCGCTAGAGAAATGTTCTATTTACCATATATGGCATTCGATATCATATCATTCGTACTGCATGAAAGTAAGGAAGCTGTGTGGGAGACATGTTAGGAACGATTCTAAAAATACGGCATTCACCACCAAGGCTTCCAAATGAACCATTGAACACGGCTTTGTTCGACGGACTGTCAGCGCATTAGCTTGAATGTTATTCATAGAAACTACGATAGTTTTGGTCTTTGGCTTGATTGTTTAAAGCCCTTATTCAATGATAAATAATAGTAAAGCTCTGTCAATCTGCGACCTTTGCTAGGTAATAAAGTTGATGTTGTTACCTGTGCTTCCAGATCCCTGCGAAACCGAGGCAAAGCTGAAACTTGAGGCCCTGCAAATAAATAAATATGCTTAGAGCCACACCGGAGGACCAAACTGGTTCTTTAGATGCCCTGCCCATTTGCTAGGTTTCAATTCATGGTGGTGGCCTCACCCCGGAGTGAAGCTGAACGCTTTACTGCTGCCTTGCTCAGCGGCACTGGGCAGAACCACCGGGCTGTCCGTTTTGGGCCCTGAAAACATCGATACACAACCACAAAAAACAATGACATATTTAACATAGATATATATGTTGATACACATAGAATATTCATCGATACAAAGAGTTGCGATGCCGCCCATGGAGTAACATTAACATGAATTGCTCACTCAGTACATCAAAATGCGTGTGTTTTGTGTGCATATGTGGCGCTATTTACCAAACACAAAGCCAGATGCAGCACTCTCCGCAGGCACCTTAAAGACGCCCTGCGCAGGATTCTGAGGAGACAAAGCACACAGTGGGCGCTTTAGAACACAAGGAGGAAATGACGAAGCAAAACATGCCCAGGGATTTGTAAGAAAAACAGATACGCTGTTTACAGCTGCTTCGCAAAGTATTCAGACCCAGACTTCAGACTCTTTCCATATCACTTGATGCCGATAGTATTTAGAATGTATCCAATTAACATTTTGGCCTATACATCTACAAACACAGGTACCCACAACGACAAAGTGAAAACATTGTGTTTGTACACAATGTCACCTCCAGACAGTTCTGCAGTTGTTAGCAAAACATATTCCTATGCACGTCATGAATAGAAGCAGGTTCATCCGGCAGAGTGACCCATAGCCTAAGCCTTGAAGATTAGCAGCATTTGAGTATCAAAAGACCAGGAGAAAGAAACTTCACAATGCTGATCAGGGAAGATGCTCTGCTATTAAAGCAAGGCGAGACAATTTTTAAAGTTTGCATCGATTTAAAAAGGGAAACTACACGAATAGTAAGCATTGACCGACTGTAACAAAGTTAGTGATAGTGCGTAGTGATACGACACAGTCATTAAATTGAGTCAGGTCAATGCTTTATGTGATAGATGTGAGCGACAAATCACAAATCACAGTCAGGGATTCTGTGGCCTGGGCTGACTCCGCCAACTTAGGGCCAAAAGGAAAAACCGAAAAACCGAAAATAAAAAAAAGCACGCAGGGAAAACCCTTTGGGTGCACGAGAGCAAAGACCCGCTTTTTTTTTTTTACATGCAGGCTCCACAAATGATTTCCTCCACACTGGCGGTATGACTGCTCAAATGATCAGAGAAACACTGCGGGAACATTTACATGTTGGGGATTTTGCTGACACTTTAATCCAAACCGATTCACTCAAACACTCACACACCGATGGCGGAGTCTACCGCGCGGGGCGACTGCCAGCTCGTGAGGAGCAATCAGTGTGGGGTGCCTTGCTCAGGGGCACCTTTAAACACAGCTAGGAGGAGCCGGGGATCAAACTAGCAACCTTCCAGTTACCGGTCAACCCGTTATAGCTCCCGAGCTTCTGCCGCCAGTAGCGAACGCCAGTTAAAGGGCTTGCAGTAATCATTTGTGTGCACAGAGTATCCTCGCGATTTCTGGCAGAGACATGCCGCCATAGCGACGAGGCCTGGATACCTGCCAGAAGACACCGCTACACAATGATGATCGGCGTCTATTTTGTTATTTTACACACAGCGTAACAGTCTCTGTGTGTATGTATGAATGGCTCCCCACCCAGGTGAGATTTGTACCACCAGCTCGGGAGGGAGCCAGGGCATTTCTCACCCCTGCTGCTAACACGGTTTCCCTCCGCTCCCCTTAAACACAGGGCCATGTGTTAACAGTGTGGGAGCCCGGCCGGGCAGACGCACAGCCCTGCACATTGTAGCCAGTGGGTTCTGTGTTGGGGGAGTCCGCGAGCACCAGGTGCATGTATGATGACAATTAGTTTGTATCTGCTATATTATGAACGCTAGGACAGCTGGGAATTAGGCCATTTGAACGCTTTTCAAGAAATGCATCAATAATAATCATATTATAATGATGATCAGGGCTACAACTAATGATTAGAGAGGAGTGTTTGACTCTGAGGCAATTGGTTCTGGGATCAAACCTGAATGTCCCAAGATGTCTAACCCCTACCTAATGATATAAACCTTGAGTCACTTTGAACAAAAGCGTCTAATATAGGGTTGCCGCGGTATACGCTATTACCGGTGTTGGCGGTGTTGAGGACACACCGGCAACAGTTATTTTTATTTATTTTTTCCAGTAAAAAAAAAAAAAAGTATAAGTAGAAATTAATAATATAATTATAATCAAGAAAATAAAAATGTAATAATAATAGATGGATATAATAATAGATAGGCTACCTAATAAACCGTTGGAACACACAAGACCGGTAACCATAGCAACGCCGGTAAACAAACCCCGCAAAGCCCAATCCCTACGAGAGCTCCCCGCGCTACGGCCATCCGGAGGCGAACAGAGCTTTTGGCCGTGATATTATATATAAAATTATATTATACTATTATATATAGAACATTATAAGACGCTGTCACCGAGTGTGAGAGGAGAGTTGACGGAGTAGATGGCGGTTGACCTAGTTTCAAAGTTTATACTCTGTAGTACCGGTGTTGACACAAGTGTATTACTCGGTGTGAAAATGTCCACAGCGCGGCAACCCTAGTCTGATACATTGTTGACTTTTTATTGTTTACTCTATGAATCTGCCCACTGATCAGACTACTCTGGCGATCGGGGATGGCCTTAGTTCTTCTCAACGTAAGACAAGTTGGTCACTTTAGGGCTGCACACAGACGTGACTAAGGTGGTGGAAAGAAGACCCAAAAGGAGGATGGAAACAGAAGATACGTACTCTCTTGGCCTGGTTGGCCACGGTGGCAAACCCCTGGGCTGAGGAACTGAGGAGGTAAAGAGAGGGGACAATAAATACGGTTCAGGGTTGATTGTTTCAGTGTCAAAATATTTATAATCAGAATATATAATTAAATAAATATCTTTATTCAAAAGATACAAAAATGTATTAGTCCAATTAAACATGTTATTTAAAATACCTTGCTTGAACTTTATTACATATGTTGTCACTGAATAACTACATTTCCCACATATTCCATTGCATCTTGACACAAAGTCAGGCGTTTACACTTTCTACACGTATGAGGAAAAATAAAGTAATGAATTGTATTATTAATTATATTATCAAACTATTTATTATTTAGTTGCATTATTCTATGGTCTTTAGATGTGTCAAGTTAGAACGAGGTGGTTTTGTATGAATACTTCTAACACTTTAAAGCGATGCCATTGGTCAATAGGCCGGCGGGAAGTGGTTTAAAGTGATGTGATTGGTCCACTACAGAGCTTGAGGAGGCGTACCCTATGACAGTGGAAAGGGGCATTGTGGAGCTCTTGTCCTTCAGCTCCTGAATGTTGACCACCTGAGGCACCGTCTTCAGCGTGGACTCAGTCAGGGACCCCACTGAACGCATACACAATAATTGCATGATTAAAAATGTCATGTTTGATTTCATAAACAAGTTAAATGTGCAGTACATGAAAGGTACAAACCAAGTAACACAAACCAAGCACCAAACCAACACTGGGAGTTCACCATTAAGCGTCTTTGTCTCCCCCTAGTGACAGACATTTTGTCTTCCAATATTACAGACTATACACTCCTAAATAAGCAGCATTCGATCAAAGAAGTTAACGTTGCATTCTATACTAAATCCAATAATTTCATTGTTTGGTTTTTCCTACCTTTGCACTATTCAAGCCTACTGTGAACTATTTCAAATTAATTTATTGTAAATATTACTTATTTTATTTCATCTTACCTAATTGTATCCTTTTATACTTAATGCACCGTGGGTCAGAGACAAACGAAATTCAGATTCTTCCATTTGTCTTGTACATTTGTTGGAATTGACCTTAAGCTGACTGACTTTGAATAAGTCCAACCTTGCCTCTTGAAACTATATGGGTGTGCAAGTACGTTTGCATAGTAGGTGCTATCCTCTCCATCAGCGAATCATATGTGGTTATAGTCTCCATCTATGCAGCGCAAAACAGCAACACGAGGTTCTCGTGCCCTTATTTAAACGTTCATAATGCTCCTGAAACTCCCGCCCCGTTACCTGGCTTCTGATTGGCCATCTGCCTGCTGAAGGCGGCCCTGGCGGCGGCCTGCTGTGCGGGCAGCGTGGCGGGCACGGCCTTCTCCGTGGGCGGGGCGCCGTGCTTCACCGTCTTGGTGGCGAGGGCGGTGCTGTCGGCTCCCACCAGCATCATCTTATTGGTCGGCACTGGACCAGGAAGTGAATGGGATGTGTGGACGTGAACACATCACAAAGAAGAAAAGAGAAAGAAACACCTTTCTAAAATGATACGATTTGCAAAACGTTGACTGACTTTCAATGATCTTAAAGACATTCACACCTATTTTTGACCTATATGAATTGGCTTAAAGCAAGGTAAATGAACCTTAACATTACCGGTTGCCCTCTTGAACTGATGGCTAGGACATCAATTTGAACAATCAAGAATATGTTTTAGTTGTGTTTGGATAACCGTCAGCAAAACAATAAGACATCGCTGAATGAGTAAGCGTCACTTTTACAAACTTTTTCACACTCCACAAGGTCTCAAGTGTCAATGTGGGGACCGCCCGACTGTAGGTTTGGGCTTGTTTTACATACACGGTTATCACTGATAGAGGGCTTGTACTTCAGAATGCATCATGGGATTTTGTATCGGCAATACTCCACCATATTGAGAGGACTCGAGAGAGTTGTAGTACTGTACAATCCTAGATCTAAATAAAAACACCGTAACCAAGGTTGGTTATAAAAATGGCTCCCTGTTACGACAATGACCCCATGCTCCCAAAATGGCAGAGGTCATTGGGTGGTGACGTTGCGATGTACAAGGCCTATTAACCACTAGTCGGCACTCGGGTGCCTTCCTCCACGTACCTGGGCACACGATGGGGCTGAGGACCACGCCCATGCTGTGCGTGGCCGCCATCTTGGAGGCCGGCGTGGACTGGAGCCCCCCGAAGCCGGGCTGGATGGAGGTGGTCCGGACCACGGCGGGGTGGCGGGGCATGGGGAGCACGGGCAGGGGCAGGGGCTGGTCCTCCAGCTCGTCCTCCAGCTCCAGGTGGGCGGGGTGGGGCTCCAGGTAGGAGGCCAGGGGGTCCAGGCCGGCCTCCAGCGACGGGGACAGGGAGGAGCTGGAGCTCACGTCGTCCAGGTCCTCGTAGTACTTGGGGGACAGGAAGGCCGAGCGGGACAGGTTGGCTGGGGGGGGGGGGGGGGGGGGGGGGCCCAGTTCAACATTAGAAGTGTCAACATTAGAAGTGTTTGGTGGGGGGTCATTTCCTTTGTTAATGACTGGTAGAGCAGAATGTGATTGATTGCCAGGAGGGGTTTCACCCACACAATAAAGGTATCTCCGTAGTTTGGTTTAAAGAAGAATTACCCAATAAAACGTCTTTTACTTATTTTATTATTTCATTCTATTGTATGCCGATGTGAAGCACTTTGAGTCTGTCCGTGTATGAAAAGTGCTGTATAAATAAAGTTTTTTTTTTTGTTGGTTTGAGTTCCACTGTATTCAAACAGCGCTGGAAGAACCATGGCCGAGAGGAAAAACGGCCAACCAAGAAGAGTTTAAGGTCACAAGGCTGAAGCCTCCTGCCGTACCTGGTGCAGTGGAGCGGACAGGGGGCATCTGGCCCTTGGACAGGAAGTTACGCAGCTGGGACCTCTTCGCTGGGGACAACTTGCTGGCTGTAAACAACAACAAAAACACCGAGTACATGAGAACAACAATCACACCGTGTGTAGAGAAATCAATGGAAGCATTGATGAGTTGACCTCTGTTGACCCCCGGTTTAAATTACCTTGTGTTTTGGAGGAGGGTTTGGGGGAAGTAGTGTCCAGCTTGGCTTTGAGCAGAGCGTCCCTCAAGCTCTCCAGCTCACGGTCCAAACTGCATTCACAACATCAAAGCAATCAACAATCTAACCACAACACCTCTAAACTCGCAGCTACACATATATACACATTGGACATTTTCTTTGTCATCGATGTCCATATCATTTTTCCCATATCCATGCGCCCAGATCTCCAGTCCCGGCTTGCCCCAGTACCCCCGGGGCGCCCCCCCCCTCCTACCTGGCGGGGGTGGAGGTCTGGCTGGAGGAGGAGGAGCCGGCGGCGGGCGGGGCGGCGGTCCAGGCGGTGGTCTTGGTGTACAGGTGCAGGGAGGACAGCTCCTTGACCAGCTGGTCCAGGCGGCTCTTCTGCTGGTTGATGATGAACAGGTTGTTGGCCAGGGTGGTGAAGAGGGCCTCGCGCCCGGGGACCATCATGTGCCTGGGTGGACGACAACGTTGTGTTCATTAATGTGAAATAACCATGAACTAGATCATGCATTAAAAAGCACTGATCCACTGGGGAGGCTTGCTATCAACACCGCCGGGGTTAAAAGGTGCAGTAGACACTGGGAACTCCCATGTCGAACCGTGTTTGGTCATTATTATAGTCTCCCAATTCAGACTTTCAAATGAATATCTGAAGTCTGATAGCAAACGGCGACAGGGGCGATATAATTTCGTTCGCTTCCTATTTGTTTTTGAGCAATCATGTCGCTGGAGGCTGTGAACTTTAAGTTGATCAAGTCACAGCATGAGCTGGAGGCAAAATAAAAAGATTAGGGCTCTATAACATAGTAGGCCTGCGCTTGGACCAATCCCAGGAGTAATGTCATCGCCCGTCTCTTTCAACCCTTACTTCTGCTTCTTCTTCTTCTCCAGGTGTTTCTCCCATTCCATGTCCAACACGTCGTTCACATCTTCCACGGCGAACATGACGTACTGGTACAGCCGCCGGATCTCCTGGGGCCAGGCAGAGCATGGAGCACACGTCAGTCCGTTTGATCACACATGAGGAAATAATAGATGGTGTGTGACTAACATCGTTTGGAATGTCCACATCATTCACCCCAAAAATTACGGTTATCAAAAAAGAAAATCTACAAATCATCACCAAATGTTATCAAGGAATCTACCGAAAACATTGTAATCCTTCAAAAAGGAATTCATAACACTTAATAACTAGGATATATTACTTATCTCAGTTAATTCAGTAATGAGCATTAACTAACATTTAACTAAATGTTAACTAACATTTAACTAATGGTCCGTTATAATTTACTAGTACTTCTATGTTTAAGTTGACTAAAGTAATGTTTTGTTCATGTTAACTAGGGTATTCATTTAGAAATGATTTAATAGGATTAACCTTAACCCATTAACCCATAACCCTATGCTAACGCTAATAATAACGTGCATTACTATATAACCTAATGTCAATTAACCTACACGTATTTTAAAGAGTCACCAATGAATTCCCCCTCAAAGTGCACGTCTTCCTTCCTGATCTTCTGGATTAGGAGTTAAGGAAACAGCAGAAACAGGGTGACGGTGACCCCCCTGACGCCCACCTTGAGGCGCTCCTCGCTGCGCGGGTCCAGGGGCTTCTTGTAGAGCAGCTGGAGGTAGCCCCGGTCCTTGCTCAGCTCGCTCTGGGCCATGGCGTCCTCCGCCCCCGCGAAGCCCTCCAGCAGGGTGGTCTTCAGCGTGCCGATGTCCCCGTGCAGAGACTGAGGACCAGTGACGTGTAGTTGTATTGTTTTAATTCTGGAGGATATTCCTGTTAATGACGTCTGCCTCAACTCTATGTCCTGGCACTTTTTTTTACATTCCTCCTACTCGTATTGTGTACCTTTATATTTGGGGTATCTATTGTTTATAGTGTTTACTCTACAGTATAATTTCTACTACTTTCTGCTCTGACAACCAATGTGACCATCTGACAGGTGAGGTGATCATAAAAGTGCTCACTAAGTGCTAGGAGTTAAAGAAACATCAAAAACAGCATGAATACACCGTGTATGACTAGTTGGAGTGGTCAAGTGCATGAACTAACTAGACTTGATTGACACCCATCATCAGAGTTGTGTGACGATAGAGGCACAGGTTCAACTTGCCTAATCGCATAGTCTGAAGCACATTTATGACACACAATGCTGTCTATACAAGCTATTGGCGAGGTCTTCTAAGCGTCTCTGGTTGAGTGTGTTGCCGTGCTACCTCTGTGGTCTCCTTGATCTCCAGGGTAAAGACGTGGAGGTCCTCTGTCTCCTTCCTCAGCTCCTTCATCTGGGCCCCGGTGCCCACCGTGAAGTCTGCCTTCATGCTACGGGCCTTCAGGTCATCGAGCTCCTTCTGGAAGTGGGCGATCTGACACAAAACCAAACCGTTAGGTCAACAACACCCATTTGACCCAGGGAACTATACGAAAAGGTAAAGGAAAAAGCTAATTGAGTGACAATTTAACAGTAAAAATAAATAACCATTCCCCAAACGCATTTGAGAAATTGGGACCAGAAAAAGTGATTGAGAGACCTGCACTAGTGAAATAGACTACCAGTTTAATTTAATTACTAGGATTCTAGTTTGTAAATCTATATTTTCTGTCTAGTAGGACCCAGTGACTAATTCAGTATATAGTACCACCTGCTTTGCTGGGAGTAGGATTTAAACGATAACATTACATTTAAACATATTATACCATCTTTCTTGGAGAAACTGAAGCACATTCCTAAAGTAATGAAATCTTTGAATATTGAAATACATCCCGTTATGCTCACAGACACCGAACACTAATGAATCTCACTAATCTATTTCCCTGTGCACCAGTCCTTACCTCATCCAGTATGCCGGTCATGATGGGGTCAGTTCCCCTCTTCAGCTGTAACTGCTTCTCCAGGGACTTCACACCAAGAGACGCCTACAAGAGGACATTAACATTGATTCATTACAACTCATTCACTAATCCACCATTTTCAAATGCAAACAGTTTAAAAACAGCTTTGAATCTAGAACTGCGTCACAACAAGTTAGTAACTATGGAAATGTAAATGGTGCCAATGTTGACAAACTGATACTTACAACTATGTTTAACTGCAAATAACTAATTGACTAACTCAAAAATTGGTGGACTACAAAAGTGTAGCAACATCTCTAATGTGCAAACATATTGCATTGTCAAAATAATCCTGATGCTACGAAATGGCAAAAGACAATCATGTTTCTATTTACCGCTTCATAATCCATGCTTCTATAGATAATATAAACTATTTTCCTATAGATGGTTTATTTGACCACAGAAACTATTGGTTACGATATGTTGACCCCGTATCCCTGGTCAAATAAAACACGTTTCCATTGATGATAATCAAGGCATTTCCATGGTAACCTCAACCCTGTCTCTGAGGTGGTAAACCCTGTAGAGGTCCAGAGGAACACAAGGTACCTGAGGAGTGATAGTCTGGACCGCTTGACTGGGCTTCTGGACCGCTGCAGGCGGGGCGTTGGTCTGGACCGGTCGCACCAGAGCTAACAGCAAGACAGCACCACGCCAGGTCAGCATCACAAACACAGCACAACTGGATGTACAGAATGCTGCCTCATGACAGGTCAAAATGTGAAAGCAGTTTTGGCACGCAGAAAGAAAGACGATGACAATCAGATCGTGTTATTTCACATCATGTTATTTCAATGCGACTGCCCCATAACTCAATCATCCAATTCTTTGTGGTTAATTTTAGAAGTACACCGACAGGATGAAACCATTTTTCTTACATTCGCAATATACACCAAACTGATTCTGAAGGTTCATTGGTTTACAGAGAACACTGAACCTTGTGTGATCTATAACATTTTACTATGTTTTCAATTTGTGTGCGTGCGTGTGGGTGCGTGCGTGCGTGCGCGCATTGTACCTGGCATAACGGGGCCCTTGTTGGCCGACGGCGGAGCGGCAGGCTCAGCCGACGCTGGCTTCCCCAAGGCGGGAGTGAAGGAGAAGGCCTGTGAGGACGGCGCTGGGGTCTCCACCGCTGAGAACCTACAGAGTGGGTACAGGCAGGGAGAGCTGAGCACCAGCCAGGACCCTCAGACAGGAGGCTCCGCTGGCCCAACAACAGAGGAGGAGAGGGTACAAGCAGGCCTGAATCCTGGGACCCAGTCGATTAATTATCGTTAAGCTGCCGGTTTTCCTGTACTGGGAATGAGGAAGGACTGGTTTCTGTGTTTTTTTAGGATGCATTATTTTGACGAACTGTGTGATGATAATTGTCTCAACAGTGGTACGTGTGCTGCTGGACAATTGCATAAACAAATCCATAAATTCAATCTTAAAAGCAAGAAAAGACTTGCAATACAATGTTTAAAAAACCATTGTGCAGACAGTGCTTTTAGTTGGGTTACAACAGTCCCCATGGTGCACCATGTTGTTAATCGCGTGTCTCCATGGATGTGTCTGTCTGTGTTCATCCGGCCTCGTGCTGTCTGGCAGCACACAATAGCCAGAGACCACTTACACCGGGATAAAGAGAAGCGAATCAAGTGAGGGCTGGCTCTGTGTGTTTTCTATGCGGGCATAATGTGGGACCCAATGTCAGCTTACAATGGCTGTGTGGGTATTGAACCGTCACAGTTTTAGGAGTGAACATTATGGGTAAAAAGAAGCCCTGTGGGTTTTAGTCTAGGACCTTCCCCGACGATGATGATCCATTCATCAGCCTTCAAATAGTCTTACTTAAGTGTTTGATTTACTAAATGTCTGAATGGGTTAGATTCTTGCTTTTAAACTTTAAAAAAAGTAAAGTAGTTTGTGCCTTGGCTTTATCGCTCTTCTGATATTGGCGATTCATCGTGTTTGGGTGACTTAAGGCCTGGGTACAGAAATCAAATATCACGGTACATGAAACTGTATAAAAAGAAAATACTTATTGTAGGGACATAAAAGGCCTCTAGAGTGTGCTAGAAAGATCCATTAAAGTTGTATATCCTGAACCTGTGTCTTAACAAAATCATTATATGAGGCGATCTTGTGAATATCTGGGGTGCTTGCTTTGGGTCTTTTGGGTCTTTTTTTGTTAATTAGTTGCATCACTTTCTAGTGTCAGTTCTATCGTACCGAAATTAATCACATGCCTTTTTTAGGACAACTTCACATTGGTTGCAGTTATGAACGACAACAATTGCTTTAAGGGAGAGGTAAGTGCTGAGGCACCCTGCCCAAAGACACCTACAGGTCGTCTGGGGACATTGGGGGGTCTGACCTAGTACCTCCAGGACACCTAAGGGTTGACCCCAGCTAGCCGGTGGACATCGGGGGGGGATTGGTCCCAGTCCCGTTCAGCTGGGATCCGAACACATTAACCACTCAACTGTCCTGCTCCTAACCCTCCATAAGCCTCCCTTGAGACTCGAACGGCCAAACTCACAAACCCAACACACCCCAAACCCCGGCCCCGCCCCCCCCGGCCCCAAGCCCCGCCCCCCTCACCTGTCGTTGAGGTTGAGCTTCACCACGGGCGTGGCCACCTCCGGGGGGTTGAAGACGGTGAGGGGGGAGGCGGCGGCGAGGCGCTGGGCGGACAGCGCCAGGCCCACGGGCGAGGCCTCCCCGGGGGGGGCGCCGGCCTTGGCGGAGGGGGTGCTGAAGGCGAACGCCGACGGTGCCGCCGGGTGGCTGGAGGGGGGCTTGGAGGCGAAGGAGAAGGCCAGGGAGGCGGGGCCGGAGGAGGCGGAGGGGGCGGAGCCGAAGGCGGCCGAGCTGCCCAGGGAGAAGGCGGGCGGGGTGGGGGTCATGGAGGGCGGGAGGCTGAAGGAGAAGCCGGACGGGGCGGCGGCGGCGGCGGCCGCGGGCGGGACGGCGAAGGGAGCCGGAGCGGGGGAGGAGGCCGGGGGAGGGAGGGTGGGGGCGGCGGAGGAGATGGGGCGCAGGGCCGCGGGGAAGCCCCCTGGGGCGGAGGAGATCGGGGGTGGGAACCCGGCCGGGGCAGAGGAGAAGGGGGCGGGGGCTTTCACAGCTGGGGCGGGGGCGAAACCTGGGAGCACAAATGATACAACACATTCATATCTGTAATAATCATAGAGTTATGCTAATGATGCAAAAAAAAGTAAAAGTATGCACATCCAGGCACACACATCTGCAAGATTGGTTTTCAAATCAGGTTGAATAGGCATCTTTTTATATACTATTAATTACAGCAAGTTGATATTGTTTTACTAGGCTGGACAATAGATAACTCATTATGGCCCCTGCCTACCCTACAGCGTACACTCACACCCACAGGGACATCGTCAACGTCATTAAGTGATGTTTAATCTGGAATGCAGCAGTCCTACTATGTTATAGCAGAGCTTCTCTGGGGGGGGGGGGGGGGGGGCATAGAGCCTTGGCCGGAAACCAGAAACACAAAGAGGCGGAGCTACTCCTCGTTTCATCTATCCTTAAGATGATATCCTACCAAAGAAAACTAATTTGCGCGAGTGGATGAAGCTCTCAGAAGGGGTACTTAATAAGTGTATTTCTAAAGTGGTCTAGACTGTGTTTATTTAAAACATTTACAGACACTTCTCCAAGAACAGCAGACAGGATGTGCTAGCTTGTCTCCCGCCCAACGTTTTGCGAGCGCTGCCCGAGGTCGTGTCCGCTGTTAGCCAATTAGGCGCTCACATGCAACACGATTGGTGGAAAACAAATACAAAGCAAAGCGAGAGAGAGTGAGAACTCTGCTCACACAGATCTGACATGAATCTGCATTCAGACTTTAGCTTATAAAACCAAAGTCTGTTTCGGGGGAATACTTCTCTAGTACCACTGGGCCTGGGGGGGGGGGGGGGGGGGTGCTCTGCCAGTACCTGCTAGTGGGGGCCTCTCGCCCTCCAGTGGCAGGGCGGTGGGGGGGGCCACCATCTGCTTGGCGCCTGGGTTGAGGTTAAGCAGGGAGAAGGGGCAGAGGACTCCGTCGGTGGAGAGCAGCAGCATGATGGGAGCCGGGGGCAGCTTCTTTTCATCCGCTGGAAGAAGAAGTAAAAGAAGACACACACACACTTAGAAGGGAGTGGTTGGAGCCCGTACAAACAAACAAATCTGCATCTAATGGAAGATGCAAATAAAGATCAGAGGGAGAGGACAAGATGCCCGGAGGCGCATTGCGCTGGCATGGAGAGATGAGACGTCACGCACACATGCAGCGTTTAATCACGAACGGCCCGGCCAATGTAGCCCTCCTCCACGGAATTGCATTAGGAACAGTTCATGCGTGATTTACATCATGTACGTACGACTACGTGCTTTTGTGACATTGTTCAGTGCGTTTTGAGAAGAACAGTTCTGATGTCGGGTTCTTAGGCACGCCCCGGCTGTCTGGGACATTTGAACAGATCCTGTCTGCCTCCCTCAGAGCATTGGGTTTCTTTGCACTGTGTGTGTGTGTGTGTGTGTGTGTGTGTGTGTGTGTGTGTGTGTGTGTGTGTGTGTGTGTGTGTGTGTGTGTGTGTGTGTGTGTGTGTGTGTGTGTGTGTGTGTGTGTGTGTGTGTGTGTGTGTGTGTGTGTGTGTGTGTCGATCTATAAGCTGTACAGCACACACTAATATAAAAAAATATATATAACAAAAACACCCCCAAGTATGTAAGTATTGCGTTTCAGACAACAGTGATGATTGAATGGCGAGAGAGAAAAGAAAGAAGAAAAAAAAAAATAAGATTGGCGAGTGCGAGAGTATGAAAGTGAAAAACAAAAAAAACAGGGAGTGAGGGAATGAGCGAAAACAACAGGAGCCGGAGACGGGCAAGAGAGATACAGAGAGAGTTAGCTCTAACCCTCATCAGGATTCCACTGCGTGAACGTCTCGGCTTTTGTTGTGCTCCTTCGGCGTGTCTGGGCCATTTTAATGAGCTCTCTTTTTTGCTGCGCAAACAACAACTATCTCGTTTCACTCCCTCCAACCAGCCGCGGCTGCCTTTCTCGATAGAGATTTGATCAGGCAACAATCACGTCAAAGTGTTGCTCAAATTGCGGGTACTTAAGTGGAACGGTCTGCAAGGGGGGGGGGGGGGGGGGCTGGAGGGTGGGGAAGGCAGATAAGACCAGACTAGACCAGACTAGACACAGAGGCCGTACAGGCCGTACGTGTGGCTGTCTGCCGCCAGTCGGAGGCCGATGAAAAGGAAGAAGAGAGGAGAGGGAGGGGGCGCTTATCGCTATTCTTCGCACAGCGCGTCGAACGGAGGAGCACTGCAGCGGAAGCAATGCAGACAAAGTCACGGGGAAGCGTCTACATCGCCTCCGTGTGTAGGGGATGTTTCGGAGGTGGTGGTGGGGAGGGGTACGGCTAAAGGAATGTAGATGGGAGGAGAGGAGCTACGGAGCTCTAAACCGAAACGAAACTGCGAAGAACCAATCGCCTTCAAAAGTGAAGCGACATCCATGACGTGCATGCATGGTGCATTGTCAGACCACTTTGGTTCCGGGGGGGGGGGGGGGGGGGTGGAGGTGGATAACAGAATCGGACGGCGACCAATACCGACGAGTGTCGGCGTGACAACGCCATCGATCAATACCTTGGAGGCAGAGTTTAAATTCGGGTGTTGTTATTTTACCTTTAGAAACATTGTCACCTTTAGCAGCGCCATGTCTAGCCTGGTTACATCAGCCTCAGAGGAGACGGGCTATAGAGTGAATGTAGCCTAGCAACCACATCTGTGTGTGTGTGTGTGTAAGTCGGAGACAAGAAATTAGCAGCACGCCCACACCGAGGTCTGTCAAAATTCTGGCAATTTTCAAGGTTGCACAATAGAATTATCAGACAGTGCACCCCACACACACACACACACACACACACACACACACACACACACACACACACACACACACACACACACACACACACGGTCGATTTTCTTTGGAATTGTTCAGTGAGTCTGGCAGTAAACCGTGTTTGTTTGTTCCTCAGACGTTCCTTTTTTAATATTTGATCTGAAACTGTAAAGGGCTATTGTGATGAACTAATTAAGTGGCACTCAAAAGAAGTTCTGCACCATATTGCAAGCATAGGATTTCAGTTTTCCCTTTCATATTTTGAACAACTGAAAGCACTGAATCCCCCCCCCCCCTCATCCCTTTTCTTACACACTGTGGGAGTGTGTAGGAAAGGGAGAGGGACTGGACAGAAGAGCCCCAACAAACAACAAATCTGCATCTAATGGAAGATGAAAATAAGGTGCATTTTATTTTGCTCTTTCAACTCAACTAAATGCTTGCGCCCCCATCCACCCAGAAGCACATGGGGCGACGGCAGGCCCAGTATGTTGGGCAGACTGGCCGCTTCCCACAGGCTGTGGGAGTGTGTCGTGGAGGGGGGGGAGGAGGAGGAGGAGGAGGAGGGGGACGTACTTATGTATATCTCCTGCTGGCTGGTGTAGTCCACCACCAGGCCCATGGGCAGGGTGTCGTCGCTGTGCTGGGAGACGGGCAACTCGGCCCGGCTGGCGTCCTCCAGAATCCACAGCTCCCACTGGTTCTGAAGGGTTACGAAAGAGGCTTATTAGATAGTTAAGACAGTACTGTTCTACTGCAGGGCGTAACTTAAATATCTGGAGTTGAGAGTCCTTCAATGATAAAAGACACGCCCATCTAACGGTCGAAAACAGGGACATGTTGTGTAGAAATCGTTGCTTTCGGCCTAGCCCCCTCTCCCCAGAACATGTGGTAACATCTTAGACGTGGTCTGCAGGTTACATATTGCTATAAGTGTAGCGACAACTCGAGCCACTAGAGGCTGCTAGTGAGACAATGCACCATAGTGGTGGTGGTTATTGATTTGGGTGCAGAATACGAAGGATCCCCTGGACGACTTACCTTATCCTTTGCGATGACGCTGACTTCAATGGAAGCTGCCGATGTGGCAAAGACGACGTCCCTGGAGGAAACAATAAAAACATTGGAGCAAAGAGAGTGGGCAGGGTGTTGTAGCAGAGTTGCCAGCGGGGACTGCGATCAATCCGGCATTTCTGCAGTGAATCACCACGTGTCCCTGAGGAGGAGGCCCGGTTCGCTCCTAAATTACATGGATCTAAAAACGAACTGCAAGTCAGCACCTTAGCCAGCAAAGCGGCTACGGTGTTCCGCTGCCGACCAGAGGTGACTGGGTTCGATTCCCCGTTGTTCCCCAGCCTAGGAGGTTTAGGCTGGGAAAGGTTACCTGGTCGGTCCTTGAGCAAGATGTCCCAACACCTTATGCCCCTTAAGCACACATATCTGAATTCACTGACATTCACTTTTATTAAAAGGACAACCCGATCTGATAATAAACCGTGCAGTGTGGATCGCCTCTGTGGAGGGACTCAAGTTGCGTTTGCAACAAAAGCGAAGCAAATATTCTACTTTTGTGGCTCGGGAGAGGTTGCTAGCCTGAACCACAAACTTTTCGGTTCAGCGTGAGTGATTCAGCATCATAAAATGGTAAATGGTCAATGGACTGCATTTATATACCGCTTTTACCCAAAGCGCTTTACAATATTGCCTGACATGCACACATCCAGACACCGACGGCGGAGTCAACTATGCAAGGCGACAGCCAGCTCGTCGGGAGCAGTTAGGGTGAGGCGTCTTGCTCAGTGACACCTCGACACAGCCGGGATCGAACTAGCAACCTTGCCGTTACCAGCCAGCCCGCTCTACCTCCTGAGAAACTGCCGCCCCCCCTGCCATCCGCATCAAGGGAAATTCACACGGCATTCAAGCAAGAGACTTGAATAAGAGTTTGCATTGACTTTGTATGCATTCACGCCAGGCTTCCGCTTATTGGTTTGAACGCATTGGTCAAGCCTCTTGGTGTCGGTGGGTTGCCTACCAGTCTTCGATCTGGCTCAAGAAGTAGTGGTGCTGTCGATCGATGCAGGTGCCGTACACGGGGTCGTTGAAGTTCAGATACCTGGTCTCCATCTTCTCATCCTTTTTCTGCCACAGACACATAGATGGAGGTGTGAGTTCACTAATAATACATTTCCCTCACCGCAGCCATCCTCTCTTTAGTTAGGTAATTATGCGAGATGTAAATTATGCGGTGAAGACATAACTTATATTTATACGCTACAATATTTAGCCACAGACAAGTAATCGCTTATATTTACAAGTAATGTTTTTTTCTGAAAAGGCTGGTGCTACTTGGTTGTATTGTAACCTTGCAGTAGGGTAACCTAACTGCTGGTGTGACCTGGTAGTAGTGTAGCCTAGCTGCTGAGGTAAGCTGGTAGTATTGTTGCCTAGACGCTACCGTCGCCCTTCTGCTGGTGTAGCCTTGCAGTTGTGTAGCCTAGCCGGCTAGGGTGACTGCTAGGGTAGCCTAGCTGCTGGTGTAACATGGTAGTAGTGTAGCCTAGCTGCTGGTGTAACCTGGTAGTAGTGTAGCCTAGCTGCTGGTGTAACCGGGTAGTAGGGTAGCCTAGCTACTGGTGTTACATGGTAGTAGTGTAGCCTAGCTACTGGTGTTACATGGTAGTAGTGTAGCCTAGCTACTGGTGTAGCCTGGTAGTAGCGTAGCCTAGCTGCTGGTGTAGCCTGGTAGTAGTGCAGCCTAGCTACTGGTGTGGCCTGGTAGTAGTGTGGCCTAGCTACTGGCGTAGCCTGGTAGTAGTGTGGCCTAGCTACTGGTGTAGCCTGGTAGTAGTGTAGCCTAGCTGCTGGAGGAGCCTTGCTGCTGGTGTAGACTAGCTGCTGGTTTAGCCAGGCTGCAGGGGTGTGTGTACTCACTGGCAGGGTGATGACCACCAGGTCTGGGGGAGTCTCCACGGAGCCGTCAGCAGCGGCATAAACCACAGCAAACACAAACGTCCTCAGCCACAGCACGTCCAGAACTGGGGGGAAATAACAAAAAAAAAACAAGTTCACACAAAATGACATATACTTGTTTGCTTTTTAGTTATAAAAAAACGCGAGTTAAAAATTAAACATAACTAAATAATTATTATACTATGGTTAAAAAAGGTATACAAATAATTTGTCCATTGGTGCGGTTGGGGTTCCTACCTTTCACAGGGTTGTCCGAGGAGTAGAAGTTTGGACATGGGACTACTTTCTTTTCTAAGAGTGCCTGTTTAATAAATACAGAATATACATATATAGTGAGTCAAGTGCTTTTTTTTATAGGGTTAGGCGTGACATTTGAGGGCCGCGCAAGTGCCTACTCACACATAAGGAAATTAACTTACTGGGGTGTACTGACTGACAGTAGCGTTCATTTTGCCAACTGCAACCTGTTTCCCTTTCGGACTCCAGCAGACTGAAGTGAAAAAGTTGAAGAGAGACAAAATATAATGATACAGTTTGAACACTAATGTGAATAATTCAATTACAGATTTTCTTTATTCAGGAGATACGCTCGCAGTCAACTGGAGCAGATATACTCAAAAAGCATTTCATTCACCCACAGCTGACAGACGCCAAAAGCATTTCTAACCAATCACACTCAAAGTACAGCTCTTGAACCTTACTGACAGCGCCTTCAATGAAAGCCTATAACTTACTGCATGTGATGCCGTTGTCAGCCGGTAGCTGGGCCTGCATGGTCACACGGTCGGTCACATCCAGGACCATCATGCTGCCGTCGGACAGACAGACTGCCACCATGGACCCCAGGACTGGGTTCCACTTCAGGTCCTGCACCAAGGTGCCCGGGGTCACCGCAGGCTGCAGAGACGCAAAGGGCAGCTTCTGTTGTCTCCCCTGCAGTGGAAAAATAAAGGAAAAAAATGGTAAATGGGGATGAAATTAAAGCATGGATATCAATCATTACACTTGGATGCATTATATTTACTCTTATGGCGTGATAACCTGAGATTTAATTATTTTAATTCATATTTATTGATAAATATGGATTTGAAAACTTTGGATGGTTGTTTAAGGGTGTGTGAATCTGGTTACATTGCTTGGATTGAATTAATATTCTTTTTCAAAGCAAACATTGAATACGAAAAATAAAAATAAAGAAATATTGAATCCCGTGTCCTTGAAGTAAAATATAAAAGGCACACAGAAAATACGAAAAAACATACAGTGATATAAAATTGTCCTTGTTGTAGTTGTTGACATTTTCTATTTGGTGCTGTGGCATAGCCTTGCCAAAACCTGACCGACATCCCAAAGTTGATCAAGATGGAGATGTTTTACCCTTTCAAAAAATATATTCAATTAGAAAACCGTTAGGAAAATAAAAAAAATGATATATGACCCATCACCTGTTTCATTAAGGTGCGGACGTCATAGAAGGTGATGGACAGTGCCGCCTCGGCAGACAGACCACAGACAGACAGGGTGAGCTCATCACTGCTGAGGGCCACGTTATGAAGAGGATGCTCCAAGCACACCTCCACCAGGGCTGGGGTGACGTCAACTGAATAGAAATAGAGGAGGAGAGATGGTTATAAGAATGGAGGAGGAGGAGGTGAAGGATTGGTGAGGGCCTGGATCGTATCTAAGGGGTTTAGGTTGTTTGACTCCCGACCCAAAGATTCTGCAGTTCAAACCCCAATGTATGCAGTATATCCCGCCAGCTATCCTTAGGCAAGATACCCAAACTGTACCACTACAATGTTTCTGAAGAATAAAAACAATCCATGTTTGGTAAAAGTGTCTATCTATCTTAACAGCAGAGGGATTATTTGTGTACGTCAATCTTACTTTTGTCATTAGCATTTCCAACCACTTTATCCACAGAAAGGATTTCCTGTGTCACATATACTTTCACTGTCCTGCCCAGTCCAACAAATATCAATCCAAATTTGTTTGACACGGCCAGCAGATTGGATCGGTCTTTGGGCAAATCTGGAGGAGAGTCAAAAACTCGAATCTTTTTCAACTGGCGAAACTGGAAATCCTAAAATGAAAGAAAGAAATGTTAGAAAATGCACTGTACTCACTGTATAATACTACTTCAGATAACCCATTAGTCTGAATGTCAAGTACAGGGATTTGCTCCACTTAATGTCATCATTATCTTTCTCTTATAGGATGATTTAATGTCTGCAGTATATGGCTCAAACTACTAAATCACCAGGTGATCACACGTTTAAGAAATAGCTAGTCCGGTGAAAGATGAGGAAACATGTGTTTCTAGTCCCTGAATAAAATAAACACTTTTTGAACACCGCCCATCTGGGCTGATTCCTTATACATGTAAACAACAGACTGGACATCCAGTGCATGCAAATGGCCGAAAATCCATGCATCCCAATGGTGTCGTTTAAGTCTCTGAAGACCAGACACCATGAAGAGGTGACTGTCAGTGAGGGATCAATGCTGTGCTTGTCATCGATTTAAGATACGTCAAGACGTGTCTTGTATAACTGAAGTGTTGCACTGCAATCGCTTGCTACGGATATGGTTTGGCAGACATTGAGGCAACTTAATGTCCAAAAACCAACACAACACCAGCTAAGGCTAGCTTCGACTCACATTTAGCGACACCCGTTTGTCTTACCTTAATTTCCCGCTCGGGAGGAGAATCGGTATCGTCGCTCATTGTGAAAAGTGTACACAGTTCAGTCGCAGTTTCGTTTATGCTTAAAGACTTTGTAAGGAAAAACGCAGTTTTTAGTAAACTGCGTTGAGATAGCGAAACAACATGCCGCGCTGCGCGGTATGATAGGACGTCACTCGACGCAGGGCGAACAATCAAACTCAGAGCAGTGGATGCTCGGAGAGAACTCAGATCATAGAGTGCATGGATTGGAATAAATGCGCGATGTAGCGCAACAATCGCCCGTTGCTTATAAGAAATCAATCAATAATTGATGAGTGTTTGTTATTATATATTGTTCATACAACGATTCCTATAAGTATAATTTTCGAGAAGACGTACGCGTAATGCAACAGCAAAAGACGGAGAGATAGGCGGCATGCTGAAGGACTTTTATTAAAAAGCAGCTGTTTTACTCGTTGCATTTCAATGAAAAAAAGTGACTCATCTATCAACAACTGAAGATGATTATGAACATATTGGAACGACTATTCTTGTGCAACATGAACCCCGGTAACTTGGCTGTTTTATACCGTTGTTTCAGTCAGGACATGTGTTGACATTAGGATTTTATTGGTTTAGATAATAATTAGAAAGCAGTCTCTCAACATGTTTCCAACCGGGAAATGTATCATTTTCATTCGGTCCAAAGCCCTTTCAACAAACTTCATGATCACATGGAATCCGTTTTAACACATGGACTGGTTCATATGAAGGTCAGCTCTGGGCCTGGCCCATGTAAAAAAAAAAACAGCATACAAACATGGTTTATGCCAATGTCGGGACACTTCTTATTCATGAAGCACCAACTAATCCACCACTTGTTGCACCAGTGAAATCGAATTCAATAAAAATAGCTAGTAGCTAATTGAGTGAATACCAGAAGCGAGCTGGATATAATGACAAGGCAGTTTAGCAGGAGCTCAGCTATTCATGACAGATCCCCCTCAGTGCACGTTGAGGCGCACGTCGCTGCTCTGATTGTCGGCGCTTTGAGCAGATGGCTTTAAAGGTTCATCCTTGTCTCTGCCTGACGTTGAGGCTTGCACGCATTTTAATTTCCACATTTTAAAGTGCTGACGTGTTATTTTCAAACATGAAATCAATTTTTATTAAGAAAAATAAGCATTTATAGCTGTATTATGGTTTATGGGATAGGATTGAGGGTTAAAACGTAATTACTCGTTCATTGTTGTATGCTGCTCCTTTTGTTGGATGAATATTTTCTAACTCTAACTTTACTATTTGTACTAATTATTTCTGCTTTGTTTTACATTTGCTTTCTATAGTATGCTTATATTTGCCTACTGATCTTTTTTTATATCTTACGTGTATGCATGGACAGTGCTGCAAGTACTCAAAGTCAAAGTCAAATCCCTTGTATGTGTGAAAATACAAGGCTGTGTAGGCCTAAAATACAAGGCTACAACCCCATCAAGGCGCAACAGTTGTGTGCTTTGGTAGCAAGTTGAGCTAATAATGTAAAGCCTAATAAGACTTATTACCTGAACTCAGATACCTTATCCTCCCCTGATCACAGATGTGTAATGTTTTTTGTAAAAAACAAAAGAGCAACAAAGTTCTTCTTCTAAATTGCATGCAGACTCCTTTTTCTTCATGGAACTTTTAGTTTTCATCAAATGAGGGAAATGCAGTAAGACAGGTGAATACAAACGCTGTACAGTTGCATACTGTATTTATATCCTTTAAGGTTAGCTATGACATTCTTTCAGAATTGTCCTCTTTACAAACAGTTCAATTTGTACTGTACAACACACAGGTCAAAATAGCAAAGCGGAAGAGAGTGAAGTTGAATGAAACAAGAAATTATTTAAAACAGCCTGGATCAGACCACGTTTAAGACGATACAAAGCCGCATAGTCTCTGAAAAAGGCAATGGACATGATTGAACGGGTACAAATGTCTGCATATATCTTTAACAAAAGGAAACAAAGAATTGGACATACCGCTGTTTAAACATTGGTCGGCCCACACCATCCACATTCCATGCTAGTTGATGATGAACATTTCACCTTGACAAACTTTGTTTAAAAAATTCTGAAGTTTATAAGAGTGCATAATTTCAAGGACATCAAATTGATGAGTTATTTTGGGATATAATTTTTGCTGAAGCAGAGGATAATACTCAAAACTTTCAAGCTGGAAACATGGTTATGACGAACAGAAAATCAAGAGAACCTCGGAATTCCTAACTGTAAATTAACATTTAACTGGAGATAATACAACTGGAGATAATCTTGTTAATGTCTGGACACAAATCATGTCAACATTTGCATTTTAAGGCACTAATCCACCCTCCCATGTATAACACTCTGGTTAGAAAAATCGAATGTTCAGATCAATCCATGACTAACATTTAATTTGCTATCTTCATTTAAAGTCAAATTCCTTCTAGATTAAATTGTAGCTTCACCAAATGATGTATAGGATTTGGTATATTCAAATGATTTATGATAAGATAAACCCATTGATTGTCATTCGTGATCCTTAATGTGTTTAACCATTTATGGGAAATCTAACTTTTCAATGAAATCCTATATAAATTGCTATGAAATTTGCCGAAGAAAAATCAGCAAACTGATATTTGTATATTTCAAAGTCTATTAGGCTACAAGCCTATCAAATTTATGTTATCGAAACAAATACTAGGCTACCTATTATCAATTAAGAAATAAATTAATTCTACTGTAATTTGAAAGGTGGAAATTGGAATTTAAAATTCTGTTAGCCTTTTGTTTTGAGATTTTTAATTATTCTAATATTTCCCTAAATCATGGTTTGTAGCGTTCTCTTAAGCTATATCTTATATGAACAGACTTGTCACTTTAACACAGCCTAAAAAGCAGAGGGAAACTAAAAAAAAACGAAGTAAGCGATTAAAAGAATATTTGTTGGAATTTAGAGATAATGGGTTGAGCCTTAACCTAGTGTGACATAATTATTTTTTTTAAATCGTAACATTACTTTCCATCTTTTTGGAAGACCTATTCAAAGCCAACATTGTTAAAAAAAAAAGAAAACATCCTTAGTTTATATCAACATTCATCCCCTCACGGTCAAATTGTTAACCTTACAGGCCATTTTGCTGTGTCGCCAAATTTTAATTAAAGTTTTGTATTTTACCAATTGGATAAAAGGCTTGGACCCTCATCCAATACAGTGCTACAGTTTACATTCATCCATAATTACCACATTCTCGTCCAGCCTTGTTTTCTATGGCAGATCACATTTTTTTTTAAAAATAAAATAAAATACTGTAAACCTTTTTTGATACCTAGTGCAATTTTACCCTGTCCACCTTGTGCAGGGCAATTTTAAAGCTTCCCCACACCAAAGACATGAACGTTTACAAAAAAAAACAGAATAGCTGGCCCATTCATTTTAAATGATGAGCCGTAGAAGCGTTAGCATACAGTTCAAATTTACAGTGGGCACACATTTTTTTGCCTAGCAATTAGCAAAGTCTTGTTAATATTCAACGTTTTCAGCAAAAAGCCATTTGACTTAACTTCAGCTGTATGACATTTAACTTCAAAGACAACAAATACGTGTATTTCCGACATTTTAACAACGATCGCTTAGATTTTCAAAAATGCTGGTGACTTAAATGAGTTACCACTTAATATTGGCGGACAATCAAATTGATGGTCTGAAGCTTTGACTATGGTCCCTGTTCACCTAGTCCCCGCCTGGTTCTAAACGCTAGCTTGGTTAGCGTTAAGGACCAAGGAGGAGCCAAGATGGCTGCCAGGCGATTAAGGCCCATTGATCGTAGGAGGCGTTGCAACAGTGTTTAAATATCTCTGCTTATACCCAATAAGCATTGGCTGACGAGATTACATCCTTAAGTGTGGCACAAAGCGTGAAAAAACAAAAAATAGAAGTGACAAAAAAAACCATTTCCAAGTCCTTATTCAACATATTCCTCGAAAAGAAACTACAAATGTGACCAATCTGCCAGTTGTAAAATTCACAAGGGAGACGAAGGGAGGGCAATTTCAGTCGATTCTTTAGTACGGTCACATAAAAAAACTACCACAAACAAACAAAGGTCTCCCATATTTCAACTCTTCTTTTTAAGTGCAAATGCAACAAGCCAGCAGAAATCGCTCTAATTAGTTTCATTCAATAATTTACAAAAAACAAGAAAAGAAAAGTTGGGGAGGAGGAGGAGGAGGATGAAAGCTGGACTACAAAGTCTTAGTGTCTCTCGAATCAACCTCATCGTCTTCGTCACGGTGAACCACGCTCATCTCTGGCTTGGGCGCATCCTGTACCGTATTGCACTAGTGTTCACCACAACGTAGCGTAGTGTGCTTCCTCATCATCATCATCATCATCATCATCATCATCACTCAAGCTCCTCTCCCCCCTCCTACCCCATTGTTCGGTGCCAATGTCAATCTACATGCTGATAATCCCGACGTAACTTATCTTGAGGGCAGCAGCTGGTCTGGATGTGGATGCGGTCATTGTTGGTGGCACCATTGTTTGCACCATTGCTTGCACTTTTGTTATTGTTGTTGTCATCGCCGTCATTGTTATTTTTTTTACTTTATAATACGCTGAATTCATTCTCAGTATTACGACGCATGCAAGCTCTGTAAGTGCCTGTTGTCGCTCAGGTGTTCATGACACCGTCCCTTGGGGCTTGTATATACTGTCTGTATATTAGGGGGAAGAAAATGGTGCTTAGACAGTTGCACTGCAAGGCTGTGTGTTTGTGTTTGTGGGTGTGGGTGTGTGAAGGAGAGCTTGAGAGACAGAGAGAGAGTGAGAGTACCAGAGCGAGCAAAAGAGAGAGAGAGAGAGAGAGAGAGAGAGAGAGAGAGAGAGAGAGAGAGAGAGAGAGAGAGAGAGAGAGAGAGAGAGAGAGAGAGAGAGAGAGAGAGGGAGAAAGTGAGAGAGCAAGCAAGCAAGAGGGTAAGACACAGCGAGACAGGGAAAGAAGGAGGACAAAGGGAGTGAGGTGAGACAGGGTAAGAAAGACAGAATGAGAAAGAGACATGGAGTGACAGTCGGGAAAGTGGGCATGTGTACATGTGCGTGTCCTTATCCTAGTAGACACAGGCATCACATTGACAATCTGATCTAACATGTCATGGGCGACTGGCCATGGACAAACGACCCCTTCATGCCATTACCCTTCTCTGGCTTGAATTGGGCATTTACAGGCCCCTTATCCTTAAGCAACCATTCTTCATACATCATAAAACAAATCACATGCTGCTATTTTAGGGTGCACATTGGAATCCTCTGTTCGTCTGCAAAGTCACTTTGATTTCCTGGTAGTCAACTATGTCCCCAGAAGAACTTGAAATTAGTAATTCTTTGGACAGGCCATCCATATGGTCTCAATGAACACCCTTATCTAACGTGTAACTGCTTATCGCCAAGCCCACTGACGTTTTATGCATCGCAGGCCAAACAATCCTAGTTAAACCAGGAAAAACTAAAAAGTATGCTCGAAATGACATATCTCACTGACGTTAAGTAATCAATGAATTGTAAATTCGAAGAAGGACGTTTGTTGAATCCTGGCTTTCTTTTGAATGCACAAGAATAATGGGTAACACTTTGTTCTATTCGTTTCCATTCCGCCAAGGTTGCTCAGGCGGTTTTACAAATACTTTATCTGGGAACCGGATGCATCCATATAAATACTCATATTGTGGCATTGCCTTTAGACAAATAATAACATCTCTCTGAATAGGTCTGGGTGACTATAAAGAGTTTGTCAATGTCATGCCTGTATCTATTTGGCTTGTGTAAGTGTGTGTGTGCTTAAGAACCCATGTATGTGTGTGCATGCATGAGTAACAAAGTGCTGCATTGTTAGATCTACAAGCATCGATTTTCTTTGTGTGTGTGTGTCTGTGTTTGTGTGTGTGTTTGTGTGCTGATAAGTTCTCTCAGCGGGCGGCATATAAAGCAACGTGATGAGCGATAGGGAGGGAGATATCGCAAGAGCAGAGATGGGGAGAGGAGAGCAGACTAGAGGAGGGGAGAGAACAGTAAAAGGGAGGAGAGGAGAGGGAGCAGAGAGGAGAAGGGAGGAGAGGAGAAGGGAAGAGAGGAGAGGGAGCAGAGAGGAGAAGGGAGGAGAGGAGACGGGGGCAGAGAGGAGGAGAGAAAAGAGGAGAGGGAGAGAAGAGGAGAGAAAAGGAAGAGGCCTCCTATTGGGCGACATTCACTGTCCGTTCAACCTAAGGTCCTCCCCGAACTCTTCCCTTTCCTGTCCGGGGGGGGAGTCCCCCTGCCCCCCTGGCGCCAGTGACACGTGATGATCCATGCCCTCCTCCAGCCCTGCCTCCCCCTCCTCCTCCTCCTCTAGCTCCTCCCCCGCTCCTCCTCCTCCTCCTCCATTCTCCACCCCTTCGTCTGCCTCCATGGGCCTGGCCGGGCTGCCCTCGCCCAGCAGCGGCTGAGTCCTGAGCGGCTCCTTGCGGTCGGGGAACAGCCTGTGCTCCATGCCCTTGAAGTCGCCCTCGAAGGGGAGGCCGACGGAGGCGGCGGTGGCGGCCGGGGCCGGGGCTCCCAGGCCCACCAGGCCCAGGCCCACCACGGCCCCCATGCCCCCCAGGCCGGCCCGGTACACCTCCATGCCGTCGGGGAGCATGGACTTGATCTTGGGCAGCCAGCGCTTGCGGACGCGCCGGGCGTTGGTGCACATGTCGGCCGCGATCACGTTCATCTCACTCTCCTTGAAGTTGGGGTTGAAGTTCTGGCAGTACACTGGGCGGGAGGAGAGAGGGAGGGAGAGAGAGAGGTTAACAAACTTACATCTTGCAGTTAATGTTTAAAGTGCTTTACATTTTCTTATTTGTTTTATTTTTGTTGCAGTGCTAATGTACGTTTCTTATGCAAATGAAACCCTTTGACTTGAATTACAGAGAGAGACAGAGACAGAGCAAGATAGAGAGAGACAGAGACAGAGAGACAGGGACAGAGAGAGAGAGAGAGAGAGAGAGAGAGAGAGAGAGAGAGAGAGAGAGAGAGAGAGAGAGAGAGAGAGAGAGAGAGAGAGAGAGAGAGAGAGAGAGAGAGAGAGAGAGACAGAGTCAGAGAACACAAGAAAGACGTTTCTGGCTCCATACTCAAGTTACAACTTTATCATTTGAATAGTTGGATAATTAAAAAGCTTGATGTAACAATTTGACTCCTCCCAGCACAAAAGACCCCTTCAATTCACACAAGGCCTCGTTTTGCACTCCCTGAACATAATCCTTCTTGCTTTGGTATGCAACTAAATACTTTAGTTCAAGCTAAAAAGATTACCTTCTGGTTGTTTAAGGAAACAAAGTATTTATTTGAAGTTTGATTCCAGTTTTAAACATAATGTTGTGAAACTTTTGACGTGTTGGATTCAGGCAGTGAAGAAAAATAATCACAATATTTCCATTACAAATTAATTCATTGCTTCTCTCGAATACTGAACTGTTTTTATGTTTCTATGTTTATCGTGTGGTTTGCCTCAAGGCTGTACAAATCCAAACTGAAATTGACAGCAAATGGTCTTTGTATAACTTCCAGTAGGATCCCAAGGAAAGATATTACAGCTCTGAACTACTTGTCCGTCTATCCATTGTTGTTGCTCTGTCAATCTGTCAGTCTAAGGATATACAACACACAGAAAAACCCCAACATGAATGCCATGGTCATACCCAAATCTCTCTTGGTGGGCAGAAATAACCCCTGGACCCGAATTCTGTTAATGAAACAGCAAGACGCCCTCAAGACATTCTACCCCCTTGATGAGATTAACCATACCCCATTTGGCACAAGATAATCGACCAGGCCGGTCTTCAATGCATTCCTTAGATGCAAAAGCCCCCATATAATAAAAAATAAAGTAATTCTAAACAGGATAATCATCATGGAGAATGCAAAAATAGATAAAGAAAAAAGGAAACGCGTGAAGCATTTCTTTGAAACCTATTTGAGAAACACTAGTGCCTCTATATGGTACTGTACATCCCCCTTTGTCTTTAGTCTTGCCTTCCCCTTCCAGACATAGTGGGGGTCATGGTACAGTCCTGTGACCAGCATATAGAACATGGGTGGAAGCCTCATGCTTCCTCGCTCTCGCTTTCTTGGTTGTTTTAATTAGTTAACATCAAGTTTGACTTAAATTACTGCATGTCTATAAGTGTATTCAAAAATCGATTATTGTTGTAATGTTGTAATTGATTGAATGCATGTTTATTCTTTGAGTGGGATTTCGATTTTTGGAGTTATTTGTCAAAGTTAAGAAAGTCTGCTTGAGTTCAGAAATGTATTATGGTTGATCAATTTTGTCAAAGTTCAGAAGTTTGGTAAAGTAGATAAAGTTTGCGGAAGTGCAGACATGTATTGAAGTAGAGAAAGTTAATTTGAGTTCAGAAAGTTGGTTCAAGTTCAGAAAGTTATAAAAGCAAAACTCGGAGATGGCGGTTTCCCACCGTGGCTGATTACACATTTGAGCCTGGCCAGGAGAAGCCTGCGGCTCTTTTAGGGAGGTGACCACCCGCTGATCAACCGTACCAAAAGCGTCACCGGATGAACACGGTCACTGCTGGGACTGGAGGGATCCAGAAGAGATCTGACAGGCCGGGGAACCAACAACAACACCGGTCCAAATGTCTCGAGAGTGCACGACAGAACCTTCTCTCAGAGCGGCAGTGAGGAAACGGCTATTCCTTGTCTCTCATGCGAGTTGATGCAAAATTGTAATTTTAGTGTTTAATGAAGCTGTTAAGCTTAGGGTTTAGTACGTCAATTGAGTTAGGGTTTAGAACGGCCAATGAAGTTAGGGTTTAGAGGTTCCCGTGTTAGGTTTTGTGTGTTTTGTTCTGTTTTCTATGTTTATCGCCGTAATTTCTTCAAGTGAATCATACCCCTTTATTTGTGTTAATTCATGTAATTTGTAATCAAAGGAGGAAGCAGTGCTTGTGGTTGATGAATGACGTGACAAAGAACTTGGACTTCAGCTAGACTCAATTGACGATCTTATTTTTATATGAATATATATTATAGTATAATTGAATACTTAATATTAGTTGTATTCTCCCTTATGGAAATGGTGCACCATTCGATTTGCAAAATAAACGGAATAACATTAAGATCAGTTTAAGCCCCTTAATCAAACAACATTGCCTCAGGCTATTGTCTCCTTTCGTGTGAATAAATTAAACTAAAAAGTCAAACATGGCTAACGCGAATGTACACAGTGCTTTCTGTCACTCCGAAGGCAAATAACGAATCCTTGAGGATGCACACAATCCCTGAGCTGCAAAAAACGCAATCACCAGAACTGGTATACTCCAAGACACCACCAGGGCCGCAGTGCACATCATGCACACGTGGATTCAGCAGTCTAATCTACTTACAGGCGGCGGTGTATTACATTCATATGCGGACAGCCAAACCAGAAACGACCCCCCCATTATCAACACAGTGTCTCTCTAGCCCTGTAGCGATGTTCCCCTACATTGAAATCCACTGGGAATATCTACTAGATATTCAGGGAGTACATTCATATTGTACGGCAGTATCAGACTATCCTTCTAAAAGCAACTTCAGAAATAACTTCCTTTGTACAGATAAGATAACTTTGGCAAATCTACAAATTTCTTCTTCCAAAACCATTGTTTCTTGGTGATAAATTGTTAAATGCTCTTCTGCTAGAACAGCCATGCTATTTTAAAAGTTGTTGAGCGAACCCATTGTTGCACCAGGAGATACCATCTCGTTTATGAAAAGAGACAACGAGTGTATTTATCTACGGAGAGTTGAACTTACGCTTGACGGCGTTGAGCACTCGGCTGTCGAGCGGTTTCCGACTGGGGTCACTAGTGGAGGAGCGGATGCCTGTACCACAGCTGTTGGCCAAGGTGTTCCTGTTGGGTCCAAGGAGGAGAACCACATAGAGGTTCACACAGAGGTAAATAGACAGAGTTTAACCATGGTGTTAAAACAGACGCTTCAAATAAAGTTAAATATAAAAGTAAAAACATGGTGATAAGGAAGACAAATATAGTTTGAATAAAGTTAAAACACGAGTTAAACCACACAGAGTTAATGTATATTAAAAATAGAGATTATAATACAGAGTTAAAACACAAAGATTTAAAAACAGAGTCAAATGTAGTTGAATAAACTTCCAATATACAGATCCATCTCGTACAGTGATAAACACATACAGACAAAAATAGGTTCCCAATATAAAGAGTTTCCCCATACAGAGTTTCCCCACACAGAGTCAGAATACAGAGTTGGAGACCCACTAGGCCGAGGTTGTCATGATCTCAACAACCTAATCATTACAGACAGAGAAGGCAGACAGGTGTCAAACCAGTCCCAAAGCTCTCACCTATTATCTTAATTGCCAAAATACAAAAAAACACATTCATTGTCGGTAACAAACACTGGGTAGAAGGGTGTTGCTGCCAAGGTAGTCGCCAACTCGCTGAACAGTACCGAGTTTGATTCCCAAGGTCTACCCACCCCGTTTAGGCATCCATAAGCAGAACGCCCACACCCCTATCTGCTCATGAATTAACCTGTATCTGAGATCACTGAACCTTACTCTGCGTAAAAAGCATCTGCTAGCAAGTTACCAAATAGAACAAAGCATGAACTGTTAAGACCCATTATGTCAGAACACGTATGAAACACCCTTGAACCAGCAGGTCCGGGCGTGATCACAGGGTGAACTCGTACCTGTCAAAGAAGGTGGCCAGCAGGCGACGGAGCAGGACCTTGTGTTTGATCCCGGCACACAGGTGACAGTTCATCAGCTGACCCCGTGTCATGAACACCTGGGTGCCTGGACAGGTGACGACAACAAACACCCTCTCAATTAGAAGCCCTCCCTTGATACAATGAGCGAGGGCTGAACCACCGCCGAGGTGCGTTACAGTTCAGCCTGGAGTGGTTTGGTCCGATCGAACAATAGTTACAAGCAATGAGTCGATGCTATTTACTTTCATCTACACGGTTATTGGTTTTTTATTGAGTTAGGTGACATTAAAGATGACATTGAAACATTCCTCAGCAGATTGTTTTAGCGTCGTCTAGGAAACATCTGGTGTATTTTGCTGCAGTAGTTCACGTTGGATTTGTTGCGCATCGGTTTGGAGCGGTTAAAAGGCAGGAGTCTCCCGTTATTTAAAAATAATGCACACCCGTTGCATAACTATTTAATAATGAGATTTCCCCATTCTGTTTCCAGTGCGACCTGTACCACAAGTACTTTGCGCTAGTTTCTACTTCTTGTTTACTAAACCACACACATCAGACCGATGTTGCGAAAACACTGCTGCACGTACAAATCAGATTAGCCATTAGGAACAGTCAACGCTTTATGAATTAATATGCATTTTAATGAACGCACTCTTCTTGCATAATTGCAAAACTATAATTAAAAAAAAATCTCTGTTTGTGCATGTGTGTATTCTACAGAGCAGCATGTAATGTACATACAAATGCAAACATATATACACAACTATATATCTGTGTATATTTGCATATATGCAAGGTCCAAAATTAACTCTTGCCTAAAATGTTATTTTTCCATCTACCAAGGTTGAATAATCTACCTTTGTGTGTGTATATGTATGTATGTATGTATGTATGTATGTATGTATGTATGTATGTATGTATGTATGTATGTATGTATGTATGTATGTATGTATGTATGTATGTATGTATGTATGTATGTATGTATGTATGTATGTATGTATGTATGTATGTATGTATGTATGTATGTATGTATGTATGTATGTATGCGTGGGGCCTACCAGCGACCAGCTCCAGCTTCTCCCCAGGGTCCCCCTCGGTGTAGAGCTTGGGGTGGCAGCGGTACCCGATCTGGCTGATGAGGCTGGCGGGCAGGGCCACCAGGTCTCTCCGGATCAGGACACAGTTGCGGCTCTCCAGGGACAGAGGGACCCCCGACATCTCCGCCTTGTCCTGGACTGATGGGGGCAAAAATATATTATACATGTCGTTATAATTACCGTTATTATAATGAAGACAAACATAATAGACATTAATAATAGCATGAATATATAACCATATGAATAACAATAACAACAATAATAATACTAATAATGACACTTTATTTATGGAGCAAAAAAAGGGCTTCATACAATAAAGAATATCTTAAAGTGTTTTTTGTTGTGTCTTAGACAACACTGTATTAACACGATAGAAAAATACACAAGAAGCGCCAAAACATCAGCCAGGGAGGAAGTGAAATAACATAACAGAATGGAATGGAGTTTATAGAATAGAATTAGCAAGTACAATGAAACATGGTGACTCAGCAGTTATGGGATACGGCCAGGGTTTAGGAAACACAACGTTGGGATATTAGCATGTTAATTCGCAATAGTGCTATCTATTTGCCATCTAGACTTTATGCTGCGTAATTGGCCTGTTTGAACAACCTCACTTTTGAATCAAATACTATGAGGACCTATCCTCCTTGTCCCCTTTCGTTCGACACCTTTGGTTAAATCGATACCTAAAAACTGCTTGAAAAAAAGAGGCTTAAAAATCAATCTGAGGGAATGAGGCATCGCACTCATTATCTGTCCCTTAACCATAACATTAGCGATGTATAGGGGTGTGCATTCGCTAAGATAGCCACACACACACACACACACACACACACACACACACACACACACACACACACACACACACACACACACACACACACACACACACACACACACACACACACACACACACACACACACACACACTCGCACTGAGGCATACATACAGCCACAAACGCGCACACACACACACACACACACACACACACACACACACACACACACACACACACACACACACACACACACACACACACACACACACACGCACACACACACGCACGCACGCACGCACGCACGCACGCACGCACGCACGCGCACACACACGCACGCACGCACACGGGCACATGTAGACAAGCACACAGGCACACACATACTCAAATATCCGACAATGTCACCCTGGGGTGTTCTAACTGATTGCAGATAGAAAGGCTTTCATAAATAACTGAAATCTAAGACTTTAACAAACCTGTCCGTTGCCTCAGGCAGCACAATTTCAACCTACTGCACAAGTTGATTTTGTACGCATGTGTCTCTCATTGTGTTTGAGGGTACTACAGTCGGTGTGAGAGAGAGAGAGAGAGAGAGAGATAGCGTGTACGCGTATAAAAGCATTATGCACACACGCATGGATCCGTAGCAAAGCGTAGCGACGGCAAAAATCGTACATCTGGTTATCAATTTGGATGCACAGATTCATCGTTCAGCATGGCGATCCCTACCGTGGGTCGGTCAAAGAGGCGACACTCCACACACACACACGGAGTGGAAACCCTGTCAAACTCACGTCCGTAGGGGTTGGCGGCGCGTGTGTACATCTGGCCGTAGGCGTCCTCCGAGATGGCCTCGTAGGGCTCCTCCTCAAACTCCTCGTCCTCGTTCTGGTAGGACGTGGGGCTGTCCGTGGTCGGCAGGCTGGACGCGCCCGGACTGGACCTCTCTGCTCCTCCACCACCTCCTCCTCCTCCTCCTCCTCCTCCTCCTCCTCCTCCTCCTCCTGCACCTGGGGTGAGGTGGTACGGCGGCAGCCCGGGGAACACGGTGGTCCCGCCCACCGTTGTGTAGAACAACGAGTTGACGCGCGCCAGGCGGCTCAGCTCGGCCGCCGACGTCGCCGCCGCCGACGCGGACGACGACGACGAGGTCTTGCCCGGCGTCCCGGCGGCCGGCGTGACGCTCAGCGACGCCTGCTCCGCCCCTTCCTGTTTGATCTTGCGCTGCTGCAGGATGGAAGCCGGCCAGCCGTGGACGCCCAAGAGCGCGGCGGCCGCTAAGCTGCTGGCGTTGCTCCCGTTGTTGTTGTTGTTGCTGCCGTGGTGTTGGTGGTGAAGGTGGTGCGGGTGGTGGTGGTGGTTGTTGGGGCTCTGGGGCTCGGAGCCCGTCTCCTCCAGGGGCCCTGTGGTCTGGGAGTCGCAGTGGGGCGAGTTGGCCTTGAACAGCAGGTCCATGCCGCGCTCCACGATGTGCTGGATCTGGAGGTAGCCGGCGGTGTACATGACCACCAGCTGCTCGCTGGCCGCCATGGTGAGCCTCCCCGTGTAGCAGAAGGAGAGGATCTGCTCGAAGCAGGCGGGGGTGACCGAGGAGGGCAGCTCGAACTGGCTCTTGGACGAGCTGCTGAAGAGGTCCCGGAAGTACAGGCTGCTGGCCGCCAGCACCGCCCGGTGGGCTTTGAAGGCCTGGCCTGGGAGAGGGAGAGGAGGACAGCGATGCTCACGACGACTGCTTCAGAAATCCTTTCCCTGTTAATACTTTCTTTTAATGCTTCATTTCTTTCCTTAGAAACGAAATCATGACGCGTCAATGAGTCATTGACCATCAACTGGCATCAAATGTTAAAATCTATTTCTTACACAAAAACAACAACATTATCGACATAAAAAAAGTAACACAAAAAGTTATTAGACTACGTTTTCCCTAATTATGATAATACTTAAGAAATAAGATCAAATCTTGTAAGTAATGTCAACAACTCACGGGTTGCTCAGACTGAAATTTTGAAATTTTCTATTTTTACTTTTTACTTCCCCTACCCGGGGAGCAACTGACCTTTGACCAGGATGGATACATCGCAGTAATGTCCCAGAATCCTTTGCTCATTCAGGGAGCCCAACACCGTGGCCCCGAAGTTCGGAATCTCCACGTGGAGAAGCTGGGACATGATGGGCGGGGTGCGTGCGACAGCTCCACTTCAGACCTTCACACCGCAGACACTGCCAGTATGGGAGACATCTTTCACCACCAAAAAGGACAGAACCAGGGAAAAGAAGAGAAAAATGGTGAGTTTGAGGAGAAGAACAGCGAAAAAACAAGGTACAAACACAAGAACGACGTGCGAAAGATGAGCAGAAAAGTGAAGTTAGCGAGAGGTGCGAAAGGGAAGATTGAGAGGAAAAATCAAAATAGAGTTGAGGTGCGAGAATGAACACAGTTTAGGGAGAAGTGAGAGGTTTGTGAAAAGACATGCAGAAAGAGTGAAGAGAGAGACACCGAGAGAGATACGGAGAAGAGAGAGAAAGAGAGAGTGAGGGAGAGAATAAAAGGAGGGGGGGGGGAAGGCAAAAGGAGGAGTCAATGCACAAAAAAGGATTAGTTGCGCCAACTGTAAATAAGAGAGTTCTGAAGTAACTTATGTTGTTTAAACATGTTTTGAATTCCAAGAACTCTGCGTGGCCGAACAACTGCATGTTCACAAGCCCCATAACCTTTGAGTGAACGTTCCCCGACTACACTGAAACCATAGACTGGATGTATAAAACGGGAACAAGGGCACCACAGTGGGGCAGGGAGCACGGGTTCCCAAGGCACCAAACAGTCTAATCAATTCCTCGCCGAACCGACCCATAGTGGAACTGGGCTTTTATCTATATCTATTTGTTTCTCGGGAACCTCTTTAGTCACCACCCCACCCTCAACACACACGTATGTACACACACGCGCACACATACATACACACATACGGCACACTGACACATATATACACAGACAAAAATACACATACTAGTTTCATTATTGAGCAATGCTGCAGTTCCAGGAATACAAACAGATGAAGTCGAAAAAAACAGCAGTGTTTCACTCAACTTCGGTCTCCAGTTCATGTTCTTCAAAAACACACACAGACACTTCGTCATATATATGCAAAAATGTGTGCACAGTCGGAGCCACGCCAGAATAACCATACTCAGAGGAACAAGGACAGACACACTCATACTCACACACACACACACACACACACACACACACACACACACACACACACACACACACACACATACACAAACACATGTGGATATGCATGTATCATTCAAAACATCTTTGCTTTCCCATAGCTTCCTTACACAACACAAGACAGAAAAACCAACACACACACACACACACACACACACACACACACACACACACACACACACACACACACACACACACACACACACACACACACACACACACACACACACACACACACACACACACACACACAGTTCTGACCTGTGCAATGCCAGTCTTCTGGTGAGGACACACTAGGACGCTCTCCAACAAACATTGAAGATCCAGAAGATCCCAGGACAAGAGGAAGAGGAGGAAGAGGAGAAGGGGGAGAAAGCTGACTGTCTGGTCGCACCACTCTTCTCCTTTTGCTAAAGTGTCAAAGACTCCACAGCTCCTCGGATCTGAACCATTGCCCCCCCCCTTTCTCTCTCGCACACAAAACGATTCCCCACTACTGTCTCACTAACTCATCCTCTGTATTCTCCCAGATCTCATCCACTACGTCTCCACCACCTCCCAAGAAAGCACCATGCTCGCTCTCTCTCTCTCTCTCTCGCTGCCTCCCTCGCCCTCTGTCGGTTCTGTATCTCTCTCAACTCTCTGTGTCTGTTCCCTATATCTCTGTGTCTGTTCTATCGCCGTCTCAAAGACTCCAACTGCCTCCTCGTCATTATCTCCCTGTTTCTCTCCACCCCCCCTTCTCTATTCTCTAAGGGTTGAATTCAACAAGTGCTGCTGCAGAGAGAGACAGTGGAAGACTAAGAGAGAGATAGTGGAAGACTAAGAGAGAGAGAGAGAGAGATAGTGGAAGACTAAGGGAGAGAGAGAGAGAGAGAGAGACAGAGATAGTGGAAGACTAAGAGAGAGAGAGAGAGAGAGAGAGAGAGAGAGAGAGAGAGAGAGAGAGAGAGAGAGAGAGAGAGAGAGAGAGAGAGAGAGAATAAGATATAAAAGGGAGTGAGGGAGAGAGAAAGGGAAAGAGATAAAAAGAGCAGAGTGAATCAATGATGAAAAAAGTGGGAGCTCATTGTGTGTGTGTTCATGAGGCTCTCACTTTCTCTCTTTGTGTCTGCATGTGTGTCTCTGTGCATATCTCAATGTGTGTGTGTTTGTCTGTGTGCGTTTGTCTCTCTCTCTGTGTGTGTGTGTGTGTGTGTGTGTGTGTGTGTGTGTGTGTGTGTGTGTGTGTGTGTGTGTGTGTGTGTGTGTGTGTGTGTGTGTGTGTGTGTGTGTGTGTGTGTGTGTGTGTGTGTGTGTGTATGTCTGATCAATGCAGTACTATATGTCGCAGGGAGAGAGAGGGAGAAAGAAAACAGGCTACAGTTACAGACAGAGACAGAGACGGCAAAGAAGGAGAGGAGGGAGGGAGGGAGGGAGGGAGGGAGGGAGCAGGGTGAGAGAGAGGGAGGGAGGGAGGGAGGGAGGAAAGGAGGAAGAGAGCTGAGACAGAGAGAAAGTCATTTGAGGACAGTACGAGAAGAGAAAGACAATTAGGTTGAGGGAACTTCAGCCACTTCTCTATGTTCACACACACACACACACACACACACACACACACACACACACACACACACACACACACACACACACACACACACACACACACACACACACACACACACACACACACACTACATGGCATCATATCCAGACGGGCATGGAAACATCAGAGTAAAAGGGGAGGTCACACAACCTCTTCAGAAAACATGGCTGACCTCCCTAAAGCAGGCAAGAAAACGTGACCCACTGACTGTAAGCCAGGCCCCGTCTGACACACACCCCTGAAAACCCCTGTTTGATGCAACACAGCACGTAACTGACTCATATTCCCGTAAAGCAATAGGATTTCTCAAGTGTAGTATAAATAAGAAAGAATTCCAGAGGCCCACTCACTGCACCACAATCCGCCACAGGTCGCTGTGACGCTGAACAACCCCGATAAGAACCACGACAGTAAACCCAACCCCGCTGGCAATGAAGGCTTCATCGCAATAACTTTAGCGTATTCAATGGGGGAGAAACAGAGAGGAGATGGGCCTAAGGTCATGGGTTGGGGGGAGAAAGAAGGGGTTCCCGAAAAGGAGAAAATACAGAAGGGATAGGGTGTACGCAGAGAGGAGAGCTTGAAAATGAGAAAATGATAAATAAGCAAACCAAGACGGTATAAAGGTTAGGAAATAAGTATTAGAGACGGGGTGTGTGTGTGTGTGTGTGTGTGTGTGTGTGTGTGTGTGTGTGTGTGTGTGTGTGTGTGTGTGTGTGTGTGTGTGTGTGTGTGTGTGTGTGTGTGTGTGTGTGTGTGTGTGTGTGTGTGTGTGTGTGTGTGTGGCGCATTTGTGAAATGGACTTTTAACTGTGAGCCATAAAGATGTGCTGGTATGTATTATATAAATCTATATACTGGTCTCATACAAATATGTATCACTCTACATATTCATCTTAAAACAGAGGCAAAAATTGAAAAATATACAACGGTGATTGCAAATCAAGGCGTCTACAGAGCGTGTATGCAGACGCATTATGCTGTAGTTTAGAACAGAAACTTCCAGAGGCTGAGCTAAACGAAGCAAAAACTTCTCTGTCTCGAAGTCATCGTGGTGATATTAGGTGATATCATCGCGGAACATATCACGAACGAGACTCGCATCACAACCCCAATGTCGTTGTTCTCACACCGCTCCACCACTGCAGTGTGATGTCTGCAATACATGTGGAGCTATGCGTGAATACGCAAACAAGCACTCACTCCCTCACTCACTCACTCAGACATGCAGGCACACACACACACACACACACACACACACACACACACACACACACACACACACACACACACACACACACACACACACACACACACACACACACACACACACACACACACACACACACACACACACACACACTCACACACACACTCACCCGGACACACCCACACTCACTAAGACACACACATTATCAGTCACGGAGAAACAACACACACACAGACACACAAACTCACACACACCCACACACGGACAGAAATGCACACACTCACTTTGACACACACATTATCAGTAACACAGAAACAACACACAGACACATAAACTCACCCACGCATGCACACGCATGCACACACAAACGGATGCATGCTCTGTCACATTAAAAATCCCTCTTTTGTTTTCTATGTACACAGATGAGCACGCCTTCAGGTGAAACTGTTTGTTCATTCTCACGACATATAAAGGGCATATAAGGGGCAGCGGGGGCTCCATCTTTTGTTTGTTTCCGGTGATCTGCTGCTGCCCTGTCCACCAGCCAGACAGTTCATCCATTAGTTTGCCCATCCGTCAGTCAGAGGGTTGAATCTTTAGGCTAGATCCCTCCCCCCCCCCCTCACACATCTACATCCACACACCCACACCCCATCTCTTTATCTCACCCTCTCTTTCTCTTTCCTTTCTCTGCCCCATCCCTCGCTGCATACCACATTGCCAGTGTCTTGCTCTCTCTCTTACTCTCTCTCCCTTCCAATTAATGCACACAGGGCTGCATTGCAGTGAGGCTGGCGCGTGCCATGGCGGAGAAGCACAGTGCATCGTCTACAGACATGCATGTACGTGCCAGTCGGGGCGAGGAGGAGGAGGATGAGAGCGAGAGCGAGAGAGCGAGCGAGAGCCAGAGAGAGAGCGAGCGCAACGGAGAGAGTGGGAAAAGGAGAGGGAGGGGGGGAGAGCGAGAGAGAGTAAAGGGAGGGAGGAAACAGAGAATATGTTGAGTCAGGGAGAATGGGACGCCAGTAAGGCAGACTGACTGCACATGCACAGACATGTAATGTAGCGTCGTCCATGTGGGTGTGCTGTGCGCCGCCGATGGTGCGGCGGAGAGTGGGCGAGTGCCCGGACTCTGATTTCGGTTAACATTCACGTGGAAATGGTGGGCATAAAAAAAAAAAAGGAAAAACGTGAAGATGATTCACACACACACAATGTACCCTATATTTGCATACACACTCGGAAACAGAAGCATACGTACGGATGGCAGGGAGCGGCTTCCATTCCGGGGATAAGCCATGCAATACATATATAGACTTTGCCCATCTCTGATAATAATACAAAGCAGGCGTTGGGGTGTGAAAGATTATTTGCAGGTGTGTGTGTGTGTGTGTGTGTGTGTGTGTGTGTGTGTGTGTGTGTGTGTGTGTGTGTGTGTGTGTGTGTGTGTGTGTGTGTGTGTGTGTGTGTGTGTGTGTGTGTGTGTGTGTCTGTGTGTGTCTGTGGGAGGGGGTCTGGGTTAGTGAGTTCCTCTCTCCTGCATATGTCTTTCGTGCAAAAGTGTGCTGCTTCAAAAGCTTTTGTAAATGCCCCGGAAAATCAGATGTGGTTGTGTCGAATTTGTTGTTTATGTGTGCTTCACTTCAACCTCATTCCTGTAGCATTATAAAAAGGCATACTATCAGGTTAGAAAATATTACATGGATGCATTACAACTATACTAATGATGATATAATGACTGATAATAGCACATGTAAATAAGAAATATAATAATAATAGCTTAATAATAGTAACAAAAAAATGATTAAAACTAAATAACAATAGTAATAATATTTATTTCAAATTATTATAATTACTATAAAAAGGATAATTATTATTTTATGATTATTATTTTTATTATAATGATATAATTATTCTATACCCTAACAGCAGTGGGCAACCACTGTGGGGCGCCTTTGCACCAACTGCAAGGCTAGTGCCCTGGTTCATCTCCCTCACAGTGGGTTTCCATGTCATCTGCATTGCCTTCCAGTGTGTGTGTTGGTGCGTTTACGCGTCTGTGGGTCTGTGTGTGTGCGAGTGTCCTCAAAGCCCACAAAAAGGTCCCAAGTAGGCAGGGATGAGATGTGAACAGAGGCAACCCCCCCCCCCCTGCCCCAACCACAGCAGCCGCATCAGGCCATCTCTATAATGAATTACAGATAATGAATCAAAACCCCAAAATAAAACCATGCATTTTACACAAGGCCACGGTCGACATGTGACTCAACCCTTTACTGTGCTAGTTAGCGACCATGGCCAACTTTGACTGTAACCCAACAGGCAAAAAAAAAAAGACAACTGTACATTCAAATGCGTGCTTGTGTGTGAATGCATGTGAAACATGCATGTATTCAAAGTGCTACAGGGTATACTATATCGGTCCTGCGATGCCCGCAAGGCACAGTCACAAGCCTGCCTGCGCCAGGAGAAGTTTGGAAGCCGCCTCGCTCCCTCCTGACGCAGACTCGGGCTAAGTTTGCTTATGTTCTCGCTATACAATCTAAACATGAACAGCCCTGTCTTTATAAATATTCAGATCCTGCAGTTGTTCCCATGTCTAAAGTGTACCAGACAAACAGATTCTCTCCACGTTGAGACGGCACACCGCTCCCCGGCAACAGGGCCTGCCAATCGGGACAGAGCAAGTGTCTGCTTGACTCTGTCTGAGGATGATTATGGGATGTCGAAAAGAAAGAAAAAAGGGGAGATGAAAGAGAGACGGAGAGACGGGGGGGGGAGAGGACAGAGAGGGAAAAAGGGCAATGATAGATAGACGGACAGACAGAGAGAGGGCGAGAGAGTGACGGGGGAGACAGAGGGAGAGACGGTGATAAAAGAGAGACAGGCAGCTTGTTAATGCGTATAATACAATCCGTATGTATAGTCGCTGCCAGGAGAAGTTGCCTGCATAAAGCAGAAAAAAAAAGAAAAAAAAAAGAATCCTCCCTCTGAATCACCGTTATGTAAGAATCAGACAACTCCTAAATGATTTGTGGTGGGCTGCGTATTGTCTGCTCACGCCATTCGTGAATTCACTCTATTATCTTCTTCTTTTTTTTTAACACGCTGATCATTTAACTGCTGGACAAAACTATTCAGAAAAGAAGGCGAACAAAGTAAACCGGCTTGAGCTCAACCGTGATAACACAGCACGTCTGAAAAAAGAAAATGGGATGATGTTAGAATGATGATTATGATGATGATGCCGGGAAGGTTTATTTTGTAAATTGATGTACAATAGCGGGTTCGTCTTGGCACGCGAGGGAACGTGCCAGATACTGTGTTGTCTGCAGATGCTGTAATTAGTGGCCTCCTACCAGTTGTACCGAGTAGAACTGAACACCGTTACCTCAAGAACACATTGACATTTTCCAGTCTCGACACACACAGACACACACACACAGGCAGGCAGGCAGGCATGCACATGTATACAAAACATGCACACACACACATAATATTTAAACTGGAACAGTGCAATCAAGGGTTGTTGTGACGGTAAGTGTGTTGCCATGTCAATTAGTGAGCGGCGACTGTTGAAGTGGTCGGCTACGCTCCGTCATACACTGGTGGTCCAGTGTCTGAGTGTGTTTGTGTATGTGAGAGAGAGATACAGATACATAGAACGAGAGAAAGGGTAGCAATGTGTGTGTGTGTTTGTGTCTATGAGTATGTGTCTATGAGTGTGTGTGTGTGTGTGTGTGTGTGTGTGTGTGTGTGTGTGTGTCTGTGTGTGTCTGTGTGTTTCAAAGCCGAATGCTTTGCTAATGGACTCCAAGTGGTGGTGGGAGGTAAACAAACACATGCGATGGCTGCTGAAACTCACGTACACACACACACACACACACACACACACACACACACACACACACACACACACACACACACACACACACACACACACACACACACACACACACACACACACACACACACACACACATATACTTCTTCTGGGGGCGTAGAGCTGAGAGCAAGACGCAGAAGTGGAAGGAGTGGAAGGCAGAGAGAGAAAAACAAGAGCGAATCTAAGATTTCAACCATTTGGGGGAAGAGGGAAAATGTTCCCTGTTTCATTTGTGTTGTGAAATCCAGCACACATAGTATATTGCTTTGTGTTGTTGGTCATCCGTGGTTGTTCAATTGCGGACTGTCACAGCGAGTAATACAAAAGTAATGACCCACAAACTTCAAAAAGGGACATTTGGCATGGGGTCAAATGTGCCAAACACTGCCCTATAGTCGAATTATTCTGTCGACTATACAAAATACTTCTTTCCTTTTATGTTCCTTGTTCAATGTCAAATTGATTTAGGTTAAACAACAGCCGTTAAACATGATCTCTATCGAGACGGATATCCAGAAATGAAGTTGACAGTGAGTGAATGGAAGAAACTCGTAATTACTAAAGAAACAACACCTTGTGTGTGTGTGTGTGTGTGTGTGTGTGTGTGTGTGTGTGTGTGTGTGTGTGTGTGTGTGTGTGTGTGTGTGTGTGTGTGTGTGTGTGTGTGTGTGTGTGTGTGTGTGTGTGTGTGTGTGTGTGTGTGTGTGTGTGTGTGTGTGAGTGTGTCTTCTTGCCTCACATCTGGTCTGTGGTCTATAATAAACTGCCAAACCTTGTTTGGTGAAAGCACACTTTCACCAATGACCATACTGGAACTGTATTGCGCTGTTGTTTTGAAATTCACAAACTTTTGCCAAAGTCTTGCATCAAGCTTACATTCGCACTAAGTACATGAGGGGTTGAAGCCTACTAGTGTGTTTACTTAATTCCCACACAAGAAAACCCCACAGAAGTACAATCGAATGGAGCGTTCGCTAGGGCCACACAGTGGACAGTCGCAAAACAAACCTGAATACAAAGATTTCTACAGACTGCAGTTGTCCCCCCTTGAATAGACAAATGGATAAAGAGGGCTTGATATATAATTCATAGAATGTAAGTCGACGTATCAAAATAATTAAGGCACTTAAAGCCATGACACTACTGGCTGTATGGCAATTTGAGAAGCACCTGGCTGGCAGACAGGTACTTTTGTCAGTGCTCGCTCCACTCCCTGTAAGTGCATGGTGCAGTGTTGTACGTACCTGTGATGTCTTAAAAAGACTTCAGCTGTTTAATAGCAGCTAATGCTATGGTTGAAGGCTATAGAGTACGCAAAGCTAGTTTGCAAGGTTCGGCTGTAAACTAATCCTATTGTTAGCAAGCTAAACTGGTAGGCTATGCTAGTAAGGTTCTGGGCCACAAATGTTTATATGAATATTAATCCCCGAGCACAGACTCTAGCAGCATCATCATCATATCACTGCTGACAATGTTTATGTGACTTTTGCGACGCTGGTAAACAAAAAAACCTTGAGCAACATTGGACCTGCACCATGTAGCTTTTTCACTGTCAAAATTAGATTTCATTTTTTTTCTCTCCCACAGAAGTAATAGATTCAGAGCGGGGACCCATGACAACCCGGTTTGACTGTGCTGTGGATCAGCTTATTTTGGGTTTGTTGTTCAGACGCTCTTAATTTCAAATCAAATCAAACAAAAGGCGGTGTCTTCTAGGAAACAAAGTTACGACACAGCAGGGGACTGAATACAAACAGGTCAAGAGCCTTCGGTACGATGGCCTCCGTTCATCTCTTCACTGATCCACCAGAAATACAGCAACGGGAAAAGAAAAACAGCTTCAACTACTACTATTCATTCAGTAAAAGTTCTGCGGTGCAGAGTAAACGCAGCGCTAATGAGGCCGGGGGTGGACTTACTTTGCCGTCGTACCGGTAACACAAGCGTGTTTTCAGCCCCACTCAGGGTAATTTACCCCAGGCTGACATCAAAGCAGCGGAGGAAACCCTTACTAGTCGTACCCTTACTTTACTTTGTCTCAGCGAAGGACGACAGACCGACAGACATTCCTCTAATCACACGCTCGTTTCAAAAGGAAAGTGGTGGCGCTGGTGTGTGTGTGTGTGTGTGTGTGTGTGTGTGTGTGTGTGTGTGTGTGTGTGTGTGTGTGTGTGTGTGTGTGTGTGTGTGTGTGTGTGTGTGGTCAGCAGTCAGCACTGCTAGTGCTGACTTTGACAGCACTAGCAGTAATATATGAAATCATTTCTTAAAA
>NC_079430.1:8642656-8660156 GCF_026213295.1 Gadus chalcogrammus
TCTAATTTGGCTTTTATAGAGAAATGCACGGAAAAAATTTAGAAGTAAACCTTTTGATTAAAAAAATAATATTTATATGTATAAGAAGGGTTTCTTGGCCAAGATTGAATCTTTTGATGGTCCTTTCTCATAAAGAAAATAAACAAATGCACGAAAAATCTAAATAGAACACAGAAAATTCAGATTATTGTAGGATTCTAGAATTGTTGTGCAATGAGAACGTCTTTTCAACTGCTGAATGTTAAGTCGTCCCTTGCAGTCATTGAGTACATGTTTGGTTAATGTGAAAGTTGAAGCAGACTGAGGAGATGGGATGGTATATGAGGAGGAGAGGGGCTGCTGCTGTGGTGGGAGCCGTGTTGAACAAACTACAAGCCTTGGATTCCTGTCTTTTTCCACTGGCCTCCACTGGCATTGCACCAAGCTTTCAAGACGTGAGAAGAGCAGATCCACAAACTATTTGCTATACAGAACACCGGGACAACCTCCCCTTTTCGCAGCCTCACCAAATATCACATTTACCTATTAACATCTTGCTTTATTTTTGTGTAAATACCCAGCAATACATAACGTTTTTCATTTTTAAGTCAACAGCCACATGCTAATGTTTGGTTGCTGGGTGTTTGGAAATCAATTTGTTTCTTACGCCGTCTTGTAGTTTGTCTATTGCTACGTGCGGTGATTGCTTGGTCGGAATTAATGAATGTGGGTGTCCGCAAGCGTCACTCTCTGGTCTGATAGTCTTGTCGCCTAATTGAAACCTTGTGGGACAAAGTGAAGTTGAGTAATGCGTCTCAACGACTGACATGTCAACGCCTGAAGTGGTTTACAAATATTGCAAAAATAGATTACAATTACCTTTCACACGCTTTGCTAATTTGGAGCAGATACAATCTTAGTTAGTATAGTAAAGGGAGGGAAATACATGTGTTTCCATAGCAGCTTTAAGCCAGAAGTTTAGAATACGAATAAGAGAAATGAGCATGGAATGGCGCTATAAAGAAGGATTTGCCAAAACTCAGAGATTTCTGGTCAGATGTGAAAAGCATGTGTGCATTTGTCATGAACCACGATAAAAATTCCTCAACAAGATAAAGCGCTTTCAAAGGCACGATCCATCAAGTAAAAGGGCAAACATCAAGTAATTTCAATAACTATCAAATTTTCCATCTAACATGAAATCAGACCTCCTGACTCTATCAAAAAGATATCATTGTCAAAGCTCTTGGCAGCCGCGGCCATAGCTCTGTGGCGGGTGCATGATTGTATTTATACTGGAATCCTCTTTTTTTGTGTCTTCACTCAAATGCAAATGCTCATAAGTCTCACGTACACATGCAAATACAAATGTAAATTCCTTTACTCTTACTGTCGTATACAATGAGGACAAGCACGCACTCTCTCAAGCACACACAGGCATGATGCCATGTGATCTGGCTAGGCATTATGCCAATGGCCAAACATGTCACTTAGCAGAGCGAGAGAGAGAGAGAGAGAGACATAGAGACTGAGAGACCGAGAGAGAGACAGAGAGGCAGCAAGAGAGGGAGAGCGGGAGAGCCAGGGAGTGAGACAGAGAGAAAGAGAGAGGGAAAATAGCTGAGAAAAAGAGACAAAGAGAGGTGGGGTGAGAGGCAGTGAGGGAGAAAGAGGGACTGAGAAAGAATGAAAGAGAGCATGAAAGAAGGAAAGAAAGAATGAAAGAGAGAAGGAAAGATGAATAGGCAGTTTATGCGTTAAGTTGTTTCGTAAGAGTGCCCTCCCTCAAGAAGCTTCAGTGCACACACACAATGAACACCAAGCTGAGCACTGCATAGTTATTACCCGCCGTGTTTTGGGGTAGCGTGGTGGGGTGGGGGTGGTGGTGGTGGTCGGGATGATCGGGGTGATTCGGAGAAACTGAATCACGTGATTCATGTGATCTCATGTGGAATTGTTCGGAGGAATATGCCATGTTTACTGTTCATTGTCTTCCTTCTTGGAAGCCTTCCTGACGCACAGCATGCCAAAGAGCCCGCGAATGAGCGACATGCAACGGCGTCCAATATGCAATGGCCCTTCCGAGTACTTTTCCCACTCTCAACTTTCTATGGCGTCAATTGCTACTTTGGCCCATTGTCTTTTTCGTTGTCACACTTTCGGCTGGGAACTAAAGATGCCATGTCATTTTCAATTTTCTTTGGCAAAGCTGAGCAAAAGTAACATAACTTCCTCCAAAATGCCATATTGAGAGAGTAGATGTTCTATAGTTTATTGATGGAATAGGTGGGACTGCTTGCATAACCCCGGTTACAATCACATACCTGCATACCAATACCACATCCATCAAGTCATCCATTACCTAAGCATTTAGCTAGGTATAAGATAACTTTGGGGCACATGAAATGGCTCATCTTAACCTAGAAAACCCAAGAAAGTTTCAGCAAATCATTGTTATAGAGTGCTCTCTTCCGAGAGTGTTGTGTTGTAAACCTGCGATGTGATTGTGGGTTAATCCTTAAACCAGTTCTATCACATTTCAATTAAACCAGGGTGAAGAGATACAGGTGTCCTCCTGAGGCCTCAGAACACCACCAACAGACAAACAGTTCCTCTTCGTCCAACGGTTGGATCGAGAAGACTTTGGCAGCTTAACTGTTCACACTAGTGCGGAATATATGCACCATGCGTCCTGCCACCGAACTTTGTAGGGCGCAGAGACATGCAGAAACCAAACGCTGAGGTCCTGAATGTAACGCATTGCAACACTGTGGGTTGAAAGAAATATAAGACTCAACGCCAAGCCCTGGAAAATCAAATCCCAAACAAACAAGACATTCCCCACTACACTCCTCGACCATGGCTATGGTTAGGTTGAGGGGGAACTGGAGTCCATTAGGGGTCAACCAGGACAAGGACATCATGTCCTCAGGACGACAGCATTCAGGCAAAGACCGACTAGTGAGCTCTAGTCTTCCAGATCGATTCCAAACAGCACAATGCCAGGTTCTCTCACGCACACGCATACACACACGCATACACACACGCACACGCACACGCACACGCACACACACACACACACACGCACACGCACACACACGTTTGGGGAATCCTTCTCAATGGAGGTGAAACATGTAAGGGACAGAGCAGAGGAAGTTTTTTTTTTAATCTTGAATTTCTTCTCTCTCTTAATCAAATCATGATAACCTAACCTTAACCAGATCAATGGATTTGAGACTTTCTGAAGACTTTCTAACTGTTATCAGGGAACTTGACTGTGTTTCAGTTGACCGAAAGAGTTTAAACATTAAACATTACTTCTCTCCAATAACAAACCCGCGTACAACCCAGTATAGGAGACGATGAATGAACACTGATGCATAGAAAGTGATACCACGATTAATGTTGACATGGAGTAAGCTCTCAAAAGGTGTGTTGTCACTGTATATAGTTGTAATACATCTGACATTGTAAGCTGAGTTTGGGTCATAACCGTTCAATACGATATGTGAACTTGTACTGCATCGTTATCAAATTTAAAGATCATTATTAGACACATCCCAACCATGTGATCTTATATCATACTTAAAGAGCCCTATTTAACCATTCTAAATGGCTTTATCACTGGGCTGTTTAACACTACTTGATGACCCTTGGGATATCATGCAGTTCCAGCTGCTTTGAGTGGTTATACTGAGAATTGCAATGAACCCCGTCCATTTACCAAATGGGAAGAGTTGTTACATTTCCCTCTTTGGTTGCATTGCCTCAAATTATGAAAAGCCACCTCTGACTCTCTGTTTGTGGATAAAAGTGAGGATTAACAAAACGGATGGGCAATGCATGAAGTGTCACAATTTGGCAAAGAATCAGTAATGGTGGCAAAATAATTAACTGTGCCCTTCTTTCGGTATGTCAAGAACATGTTCCGTCAGACTCTATAGAAATGGATTGCTAACCCTCCTGCTGATGAACTAATTTGCTGATGACTGTTGTGTGGATGAAGCGGGCGATGTACTATATAAGGTCGAAGGTAAGATTTGTCTTCCCCTCCAGGTGTGCTGTAAATTGACCATAACAAGTCATGGTGATAGACCAACTTAAGAGCCTACCAGTTGGTATAGTCGACTGGGCCCCTTAAATAATGCACACAGGCAGAGATTGGGGAGTTCAGGGAAGAGATACTATGGAACTTCTCTCATTCCACATTTCATTAATTCGACTGCTACTGGAGCCCACCCTAAAGAGCGTCTAACTTAGACCTAGGCCCTACACACATCAGTAGCTCGAATGTGATAGAAGTAATGCGCATGCTTGGCCATGGCACCTTGATGTATCAAGATTGTGTAGAATGTGCAATGATCATCATAATGATTTATTATTTAATATCTCCAAGTCATATTATCGTTCTCACTGTAATGTCAGGAGGAACACACACACACACACACACACACACACACACACACACACACACACACACACACACACACACACACACACACACACACACACACACACACACACACACACACACACACACACACACGTTAACAACAAACGGGAGAGTGCGTTGTAGTTGTAGATTTTAACACTTTAACAAAACAAGAGAGTTAAAGAAAACCAAAGTATGAAAGACAAAGACTTTCACTAACACTTCTGAACGCGTAAGAACAAAGCCTGAGTTTGTTTGGCAATGAACTCAAGAGCCTCTCCTCAGACCTCAGCCTATATGCCCCAGTCTGCAAATCCATCATCCCTATGTCGCTACCTCATCCCATGCTTCCATTTCCTTATGTGGAAATCCACTGCATTTTCTTATGTGGAAATCCGCTGCTCCCTTGCTCTCCTTCTCATGGCCCCCCAGCTTGTATGACACCATATATGGAAACATGCTAGCTGCACACAGTCAACATACCAGCTACACACATCCAACAGGTCAACTGCATCCATTCAACTCTTAGAAAATACAAGGGTAGCAATTATTACATCTGTACTGGGGGAGTGTGATACTTTGTTAACTCAATGTTTCTCCACACTTATTTGATTCATATAGAGTATAGGCAAGGTAATACTAATATATTTTTCCATTAGATGTTATCATCAATTTCTACCATAAGAGCCCCAAGCACAATTCTTCACAAGTCTTATACACAAACCAAATGAAGGCAGTACAGTAATGGAAGCACTTCTGTCTCCTCAACTCTTGCCATTAATGTTGGTTGGCGGGCTAGAGAGGTTATACAAGTGCTGTTGTCTGTACCCAAGGCCACAACATTATTATTGACTCATGATCTTATTGGTGTCTCCCAGGCAATTATACAAGTTAGACCACTTCTCCACTCTGTGTTTATTTATATGCATGCAAAGATGTGTGCGTGTGTTTGGATTTGCATGCACATGGTTCTGAGTGTACATGTGAGAATGTGTGTGTGTGTGCTTGTATATGAATGTACATGTGAGAATGTGTGCATGTGTGAGTGTACGTGTGATAATGTGTGTGTGTGTGTGTGTGTGTGTGTGTGTGTGTGTGTGTGTGTGTGTGTGTGTGTGTGTGTGTGTGTGTGTGTGTGTGAATATGTGTGTGAGGGTGTACACGTATCGATGTGAATGTGTGCGTGCGTAAGTGTGAATGTGTGTGTATGTGTGTGTTGGGTTGTGAGGTTGGCGTAAGTGTGAACGTGTGTGTCTGTGTCTACACATTTGCAAATGTCCACGTATATGGTTGTGTTGGTGTCCATGTGAGAATGTCTGTGTGTGTGTGTCTGTGTGTCTGTGTCTGTGTGTGTGTGTGTGTGTGTGTGTGTGTGTGTGTGTGTGTGTGTGTGTGTGTGTGTGTGTGTGTGTGAGTGAGAGAGCATACACGTGAATGGTGAATGTGTGTCTTTGTGTGTGCGTGCACCAGCAAAAAACGCTTTCTCTCCATGAGACTATCCTTGCCCGCAGCCACAGGCCCCCTTGTGGAATGTTGTATAGAGCACAGCCTATAGAGGGAGGCCATCCCAGGACATGGCACACACACACACACAGTACACTGAGACACACAAAGACATACTCATACGCACACACACCCACGCACACCCACAAATGCAACACTGAAACACGCAAACATACACAGGAACAAAAACGCAAGCAGACATTCACACAAGGCCATGGGTGCGCACACACATTCACACACACAAATGGAGACGCACAAACACACAGGCAAATACAGCTGTTGAGAACCATCACAAACCTTTGGCAGCCGGCCAAGTCAAAGACGGGTAGCGTTGAAGGCCCTGGTTTAGAAAGAAAGAGAAAAAAAGCCCAACACATTTTCCATGTATGTTGTGTTAAACATTGAAGAAAGAAACTTGGCAGCACAAACACACATTACTCCGAAACGATTTCCCGGCAATGAGGAGGAGTAAGAATATCATAAATACTGAGATAAGACCTTTCTTTGTGTTGCCTATATAGCTGACACATGAGTCTGTGTATTAAAATGGACCATATTTAAAGGCGAGGACACGGCTGTGTTTCTTTCGTTGTTGTTGTACAAAATGCTTAGGGCTAAGGTGCATATTGGCTGAATGAACTTGCATAACAAACAATAGTGTGATTTAAAACTGTAAAAACAGTTGACAACCAACAACAACATTCAACCAAAGTAATGCCCTCAGACAGTTTTCAACTTGATGCTAAATTAGCTTAACCGAGGGTTAACCACAGCGATTACTAAGGTCAGACTAGCTATGCCATGACCAACTGTTGGGAAGAATCGGGTGTCGTCATTACACATTGGACTGAGTCTATATGCTGGGGCAGCCTATTCTCAGAAGATACCTTGAATACAAGATCACGACGATAACATTTCCACTGTGATACCCTTGTTAAGATGGCGGTGATTTTACATTGCGACGGCATTGTGTAATTACATGCAATGTGTATTGAGTAAACAAGAGTAACCAATGGAAGTAGGCAGTCCTGCCTGCCTTCCAATAATAAAAAAAAAGAGAAGGAAAGAGAACTGCTGAGAAAGAGAGAGGAGTAGAAGTGGAGTTGCGTTGAGATGGAAAGCAAAGAAAAGTGACAGGAAATGAGCACTTCACCACAGCTTATGTGACAGCCAGCCACATACTGTATAGCGTAAGCGTGCCTGAGGCTGGCTTTCACCTACGGGTTCACGTGAGGTGACCAGCCCCATAAACATCCATACTATGGCAGGTTCATAGACTCAAATAACTCCAGCAAATCAAATACAGAGAGCTAAAAAAAATAAAAAGGGTAGACCTGAAATGTTGCTATGCCCATGAGGACAATGGATTTCTAATTAAATGTACACCTAATGCCAATGTCCTTATGATAATGTAATTTAATTGAGTTATCTTTCCCTCTGTCGTTTTGGGCTTTGGAACTCAGTTGACTAAAATGTGTTAACATCTGATTAAGAGGAATAAAAACAGCATACATCATTCCCATACTTTCCCATCTCATTTGCTTTTAACCATACTCTTTAACAAAAATAAACCATAGAGACACCATTGAAACACTATTCAAACCATGGCGGGCCTCTATTAAGTGTAGTACAACTGTACAGGCATGCTTAAACGTCCAATAGTCCACGTGATCATGACAGGATGACCCGGAGCAGAACGGTACAGTAACGCGTCCATCACCTTTGACAGTAAGGAACACCATAAACCTATGTGCCCGAACATGTTAACCAGAGCGACATCACGCTCTGGGTCCATGTCCTAACACACACAAAACTTAGCTTCATGGAGAAAACCCCAAAACGGATGACACTGAGCTACCCTTTTCAACCCAGTGTGACTATACGAGCGACATTAGGACACTTTCTTCTGGGAGAACTGTGACATCTGGTTGTGACCATTTGAAACCTTATCAGGACAGATTTGAATAGTGGCTGGGGAATGCTGTAGATTTTAATAAACACAATCATTAGCATACATGTACAATAATGCTATATGAAGTGTGGTCGCGAGTTAATGTAGGTCCTACGGCATCACGGCTGGATGTATAACCCTTAAAAACATACCAACACAAAAGTTAAAATGACTAGTTTAGCTGCCGGTGCGAACAAATGCCCCATATCGCATTGCCAAGTCAGCAGAATATCTGGCTAAGTTTCCATATCCTGTAGTAAGGCGATCGATAGGACATAAAAACGAGGGTCGGGCGAATAAAAACACAACGTAAAGCCCTCGTACGAAATGTATGCGCAAGTCAACAAGACATAGAGAATATTTACCCCTGAATGCGGCTCCTTCATAAAAAAAATACGTGTCCGCCGGGGGGAGGAGGGGGTGGAAGAAGAGGAAGATGTGGGTATCGTATACCCCTCTCAACACCTCTAAAGTTTGCGGGGTACCTCTGATGCAGGCCCGGGCTTCTCTCGCCTCGCCTGTTCGCTTCACTCTAGCAGCTCGCCCCGCTCGCGCCCCATCATATCCAACGACACTCTGTTCGCGTGCTCTCCGTTTGCAGGAAGTGAACGCAGCTCACATGAACGGTATATGAACTGCGTGCTGCCTGACATCACTCACCGTTCGGTAAAGACTTTTTTAAAGACACAGACGTTTTGTAAAGGGGAAAATGCCTGGTGACACTCGACTTTATTTTAGGTTATATTCAAGTCGGTGTGTGTGTGTGTGTGTGTGTGTGTGTGTGTGTGTGTGTGTGCGTGTGCGTGCGCGTGTGCGTGCGTGTGTGTGTGTGTGTGTGTGAGTGAGAGAGAGAGAGTGTGTGTGCCTGTGTGCGTGTCTGTGCGCCGACAAGTCTCGATTCTCAAAGTCGGCGGCACACCGTCGTATGGCGGTGGTGGTGGTGCTGTGCGCAGAAATGTGTACCTTTTTTTTTTTCTTACCGACACGTTGGTCGAGTTTAAAGGACACTCTAGGCGAGTTTAAAGGTGTACTGCTGGCATTTCCGAGTGGCGCGCCGGGATGATATATTATACCGTGGCCCGATGCGATAACATTTTATATAAACGCCGACAGGATTCGCACCTCTCGCTACTAAAACGAGGTCAACGGTGCGCCATACAGTCAGCAGGACTGCGTGGTTTGTTATCTCACGGCCCTATGTTGATTATAGGGCTATTGTTTAGGGAACAGGACATGTGCCGCTCCCCTTATATATTAACTGAGATAGAGTGAACTTTTCTCTGGACGAAACGTCCATTTTTCTAATCAATGTGATAGCTCTAATATGAGCTCCCTCACTATAGACTACTTTGCAAAGATAGCTTTACTTTTCCAGTCTGAAAAGTAGGCCTATTGGTGTCTTGCTTGCTGGTATTGTGAGTTTACGTTTCGGTTCTATATTGGCTTCTCAGTTGAGGGTCAAAGTCATGAATGCATTAGGCCTACATAACTATATAAGTCCGTACTATTCAAATATTTTGGGAGGTGCCTCCATGGCATGGTTATTTCCATATTATTGAGTACTTTTTTTTGTTTCTCCATTATTGTATGCATATTTGCAATTTTTTTAACTTCCAGTCTTTATAAAATACGATAGGTTGCCCAGGGAGCAAATAAATGAGGTTAGAAAATATCGATACGCATGTCTCTCCAGGCTATACTCTTTTGAGTTGCCCTGCACAACTACAAGTCAACCTGACGTTTCTATTTCACCTCTGTACTGTTGAGACATTTGGATCTCACTCGGCTCAGAATGTGATGCATATGCGTTGATCCGCAAAACAATAGAGTATTGTTGAGAGCACCGATTATCCGCGTGCGGCCTTGAGCCATTGCCAGTCTCGAGCAGATCCCGAAGAAAGCAGGCCAGGCCACGCACTGCAGCGTCGACGCGTCGAGAGCAGTGCATAGGCCTACACCAAAGTCCTCCACTGTCTCTGGGGCTTTACCTACGCAATAACCAAATAATAATAATAATTAAAACGTTTAGGAGCTGAGACATGTGGAAATCACGCCCTTTCGAGTAGGCCGTGTCCGTCGAGCGCCAATTATAAGGAGAGATGTGTCAAGGTCACAGAGTCTATGCTATGGTGGCCTATTTCCAAGTCTTCGATCGGCTCTCTGTATTTCTTGTAGGGATGCATGTATGCATACTGAGGCTATATAAGGTGATTGGGACACAGCCACAGCCATTGTTATGGTTGGCAGAGATGGGAGAGTTGGGTCGCGGTTGGTCATTGTGTTCTGAGGGAAGCCAAACAGAGGCGCCTGTGAGAAACACGGTGGGCCCGCTTTTGATGGATGACTGATAGAGGCACCAAGTGTTCGTCCGAGCTAATGAGTGCAGAAAGCGATAAATCTATGTAGTCGATTTTCAAACGAAAACGGGTATGAAAATCAAAATGGCTTAGTTTCTGCTTGAATGCTCGTTTTTTGTTTATCTTTTAAGAAAAACAAACAAACATTGGCTGTTTATTGGTCAGAAATGCCACATTGTGTTGGTCTCCGTTTCAAAACAGAAAATGAATAATTTGAGCGAAGCAAGCAGATTCAGTTTTATCACGTTGGCCTGTAGCTTGTAATAATTCCATCGTTTTTTACAGGCCTACGTGTTGCCTGTAAATGGTTCATATGAACCACCGTGAGCCTACCCTTTTCAAGGTTGTGTTCCAAAATAAAACGTAGGCCCTATTTGTAACTTAACTGTGTATTGGAAATAACTTAATTTGAACGTAGAAATACAAAACTACTAAAACCACAATCCAGTGCAATGGCTCATACAATTATAAGTCGTTTTAATCATTTTATAATTGACATATCAAACTGTAAAAACATAAGAGTCACATTAGGCTTGCCTGAACATTACATTGACGAACATCAATTAAGTTGTTTATTTAGTTGGCACACTGTGGCTTCATTTTACAGCCCATAATGAACATAATCAAGCCAAGTTATCCCAGTTTGACAATCACTGTATGATACTGCCCCCTAGTTAAAACTAAATTAACTGCAATTTGAGAACCAAACGGCACCGACGATGTCATTGACACAAACATACTATTGATTTAAATCGTACAGAATTAAATGATGATATTATTTGACGCCAGACAGTCCGTCTTGTAAGGCAATTAGAATAGGTAGGTCAATTTAATCTTGTGACTACACCATTAAAAACAGACAGCAGAACTGGAAAATCGGATGGTAAAGATAAATACAAGGTAAACGGTTTGAATTAAATTATATTTTGGAAATCAACCATGATTAAAAATAAAATAAAACATGAACTAAAGAAAAAAAAAAATTAAAGACATTGATTGAGGTGCGGACAGCCCTTCAATAACTAAGGTGTATGCTGTTTCACAAAATAAGTTAATACAGCCAGAGTGCCTTGCAAAAATATTCAACAACAACCCCCATGAATGTTGTCAGGAGTCAAACTATTTATAAGTAGATATGTCCAGGAAAATGAAATATACTGCTTTAATATGATAATAACATTAGCAAATGGTAAAGAGACCATTTGCTGCAATGGGAAATCTTTACCAGCTTTGCAACCTTGTGTTGGAAGGCATTTCATGGCAGGTTTAGCATCAGATCATACAGGCTGGTTTGAGGACACTTGTTGTGTACAATGAGCTCCAGAGATCCTCCAGACGTGTGCGTTTGACTCTGCCACTTGACGACTTTCACCCTGTTGAACCTCATGCTTGAGATCGATGAACTACTAAAAGATGAACTTTCTCCCACAACTCACTGATGCAGAATCTCCCATTCAATTTACTGCTACATTCAATCCTCCATTTTAGCAAGGTACCCAGTCCCCAAAGATGAAGTATTTGCAGTGTCAGGTGTATGGTCAGGCACGCAACCAGTAGCACTTTGAATAGTGGGCAAACCAAATCCCTGTCCTGCATCTTAGCTGGCAAATTCCTGATATGTTTTCCAATAAAGTCCTCTTTTTAATTAGTGTTCTTCACAACATAACATGAAGGCCACACTTGAATTGAGACTTGAGCACTTTTAAAATAATACACCACCACTCCAGACAGTCGGTGTTGCACAGCTTCCAATTGCGTGCTTGAATGCATAACATTTTGTCTTCCCATTTCAGTTCCTTTAGAAAGTCAGTGCTACCAATGCTTACTAAACAGGCGGGGGCGTTGGCCAATGTTGGGCCTACCCTGTCCTTGTTAAGGCAACATGTTTAACCTGCAGGAGCTGAAACTCCTCCTCAGTTTATACACCTGCGCAACCAGGGTATTTCATGTTATTCACAAAATCTTGTTGAAACATATAACCAGTGGCACTTTTAAACATGGTAATAACAAAATCTCCAGGGCGGAAACCTTCTGGTCTTGTCCAACCAAATTCTCATTTGTCGGAAAATCGCTGGCGTTACATTCAGAATGAGAAAACCTTTCTAATCCATTATTATTATTTTGGAGGGATAGGCTATATTATGTTAGAAATATCATTGAGAGGCTTTGAGTGTGAACATATCAGAATTGGCACCTTGGCCAGTATGGCAGCACAAACCATTGCGACACAATATATTAAATTCAGAACAGGACCTAAAACAGAGTCTTTCTACGTATTTCTTTACTTCTGTCTGACGCGGTGCTCCGTGGCGTCCCTTGGCTTATCTGATGTGCAACCCGCTCAACAATGTAAAACTGACACCGACTTCCTCCACACAGCCCTTAGGTGATATTTAGGCTACTAGGTAGAGGGCCCACAGTGCCCTGTGGCCCATTTAGTTCATATTGTCGACCAACATTTCCTTGACTACAGCCCTAACCACCTCAGCATCGTTTCTAACTCAGCACAAAGCTGATTTCAATGTGGTTGAATATTTTCGCAAGGCACTGAATTTTACACAAATCATCTGAAGGGGGACCAAAACTTGCTCGCTCACACACACACACACACACACACACACACACACACACACACACACACACACACACACACACACACACACACACACACACACACACACACACACACACACACACACACACACACACACACACACACACAGCCTAGTCTACCATGTGTCCCAATGTCCTCCGTCCTCCTTCAAGGCGCTACATGTCCACAAACACCATGAAGCACCAGCCCAGCCCGCCCACCAGGAACATGGTGACGTGCATGCTGTAGATGAACAGGTCGTTGAGGGCGCCAAAGTCCAGCCGCCGGTGCCCCAGCAGCAGGAGGATGACGGACAGCTTGTACTGGAGCCGCAGGAGCGCCCGCACGCCGGCGTACTGCGCCAGGAAGAGCGCCGACAGCGCCACCCACAGCAGCGACGTCACCAGGCTGCAGCCGAAGTACAGCAGGAAGCGCAGGAAGCTGTACATGCAGCGCGAGCGCAGGTACAGGTCAAAGTTGTTGTACTTGGTGGCGTGCGCCAGCTGGCCGCCGCGGGAGGCGCCGCAGGCCGAGTGCATGCACGTGGTGTGGGGGCCGTGGAAGCTGCGCGCCCTCCGCGGGATGGGGATCACAGGCATGGGTGGGCCGGCCGCACCCCGGGCGAGGATACGCACCGAGGGGAGGGCCGGTGGGAGCTGTGGTGACGGGCGGGCCGAGTCCTCTGTTGTGTTGCCGTTTGCGCCCCGGGCATTAGCATTATTGGGTTGTTGTTGTCTGTGAACTCGGAAGTGCTTCTTGTTTAAAGGGGTACCTGTTGGTGGAGGACCCTCTGGTGGCAGCAGCGGTGCTGCTCTTCAAAGTCCCGGAAGGGAAGGAGTTGTTTCGGGTAGGGAAAGCAACGTCATGGTTCTGTGAGGACACAATCTGTGTTAATCAGACGTTATCGGGTGTGAAGTAGGGATTTTTAAATTGGGGGAACTCTTGCCATTCATGTATGGCATCCAACATGAAATTGGCCAATGTACCATTTGTTAGTATCTAAACGATGGCATGATATAGCACCTTCAATTGGAATATTAAGAGCTCTGCATTTCAATATGTACATATTTAGACCATAATAGTAAAAACGAAATAAGCTACAAATTGACAACTCGCTTTAGGCCATAATCAACAATCCAAACAGAAAACGTGCGAGGAGTGGTACAAAGCACGCTACCTATAACCACTACACCACCGTTCCTGGGTTATAACATACATAAACACAACCCCTAAAGAGCTGTGGTTGTCTTGTCATAAATGTAGGCATATTCAATGCATAAAATGGGCGACCTTTTTTGAGATAACATTGTTATCGCGCAATACAGAAGTGACTGTTAACGGTTTTGCACGATGCATCTATTATGACTTAAGCTGTCAAGAACTGATATACATATATATATATACAAGTGTTTTTAAATGAAAACAACGTTGATTCATCTCACATGGAAAATTCCTCGAACGTCTCCATCACCAACATGCAACCTCGTACAGAGATGACCCCTACATATAACCGCATTTCAATTATAAACTACATTTTTATGAATTAAATCGTTTTCTTCCACGTTTTTAAAAGTGTTGATGTAGTTTCAGCAAATAATGATGATATCTAACGACGGTAGCAGGTACAACACTTACTAGCGTTTACAACACGTCGCAAAACACAGCAGTCATCCATGATGACGGCAGACGTGAATTAAAGGTATAGCGTTCCAATAATGTCGCTGAATAAGTGCTTATTTATTTTAGGATATATAATATAATAGATTATGTGGCGAAATGTGTGACTTATTATCCTCAAATAATAGCCCTTAAATCTTACGTTCAGCAAGGCACTTTTTGAGAGAGAGAGAGAGAGAGAGAGAGAGAGAGAGAGAGAGAGAGAGAGAGAGAGAGAGAGAGAGAGAGAGAGAGAGAGAGAGAGAGAGAGAGAGAGAGAGAGAGAGAGAGAGAGAGAGAGAGAGAGAGAGAGAGAGAGCGCGCTATACATTATGCGCGTTGTCTGTCCTTGAGCCAGCAATAAATAAAATTGGCTTGTTAAGACCCATTAGGCTTGCTGGCCTAGCCTCATCTTCAACTTTCTCTGCACATCAAGTCACCTTCAGTGTTGGGATTTATGAGCTGGCCAAATGATTACATCTCAGTTATGTGAAAGCTGGCAGGGCATCTGATAAATTACAAACATAGGCAGTTTAAAAAAAGTAGTTTATTACATTCATTAATATTGTGCTGAATTACATAGCTAGCAATTTATATATATATATATATATATATATATATATATATATATATATATATATATATATATATATATATATATATATATATATATATATATATATATATATATATATATAAATAAATATATAAATAAAACAAACATAATACTATTTGATCAAACATACATAAACATGTCAAGAGAAGATAAAAAAAATTGTCTAATTAAAATTGCTTCAAGTTGATGATTCTTTTTAGTAATTAAATACACAGGGTTTTAATTAAAGTGGCAGCCAAATATTTGTGGTAAGCATTGGGCACTAAGATTTGACCCCTCTTAACTTCAGGGTGATTCTTACCAAAACAGCACTAAATCTTTCATACACAACATAACGTTCAATGTTCAATTCCTGAATAATTTGCCCAAAAAGTATGTGTTTTTAATATGAAAGGCCGCTGATATCTCGGTGGGGCTCAAACCACAAACACAAATTTCTGTGTGGTCGTTTTAAAAAGCTATACCATTTTAAAGTTTGATGTTTTAAAGGTTCTTTATCATAGCATTCCTCTGGGCACGCTGGGTGAATAACACAAGCTTTGGTATACAATATAGCAATTTAATCGTTAGGCCTGTACAACTCTTGACCTTTACTAGTTTCAGTGCTGTGTTGATTGTCAAAATAAGAAAGCTGTACTGGTAGTTAAAGCATTACAAAAGCAAACAAATTGCTTTGCCTTGGTCGAATTGCCTTGACTTGGTACAAAACAAAACACTTCAGCTGTTGGCCACTAGGGCGCGCTGTTTCCTAAGCATTTATGTCATCTAGAAAGGAGATTCCCTCTTTTAGTGAGTGAAGGGCAGCAGCATTTTGTTAGATTAATAAACACACACACACACACACACACACACAGACACACACACAGACACACACACACACACACACACACACACACACACACACACACGCACGCACGCACGCGCGTGCGCACGCACGCGCGTGCAAGTCTACTCTAACGTTTGTACCATTTTCCTCCTTCAAGGCATCATGACACTACAACCCAATAAGGCCTAGTGATACAAGCCTTTTACCTATTTATACAACGTTCACATTTTTTCCTATCTTCCTTAGTTTTTTGGATTACCCCGCATAAAGATACAGCATTACGCTCTTAAATGGCCTCTAAAGGAACATTGCCAAGACTGTGATATGGGCATCACTCTCAGCATCTGGTTAATAAACACATAGGCGCTGAGAAAGCTCCTCTGTCCTGCTGCCTTGAAGAAAAACGATATCATTAAAGATGGTTATGGCATCCAGTAAACCCCCATAAAGGCGCCAGAGTGGTCCCTGATCATTCATTATGGTAATATCGTAAACACACACACACTTTGCCACTCTGAAAGGTGAGTGTTTTCAAGGCGTTGCAGCATCTTGCAGTACGTTTTGAGGTTGTTGTTGAAGTGAGAGGAATAAACGGGTTACTTTTTGTGAGTTCTCAGTGTGTAAATGAGAATGGTGTGTTTTATAGGTCAAAAACATTTCTTTGTCGGTTTGTTCTTCATGCTATCAAGTTTGTTTGGTGTGCAGCAATTAAAATACCTTCAAAAGTGTTTGTTTCTTTATGAAGTTGGTTTCTTTGTATATGAAGAGACCTTTTTTCCGATATAATGTTCAAAAAGGCATAACAAATCTTCCGCCCCCATGCTAACACCTCTAAATGAATTGCTTTCTTGGTAAAAAAAAAGTGAGCACACCAAACAAGATTAAAGGTTTTAAACGGTAAAAATCCTCTCTGACTTCCTCAAATACACTTGAGGAAAATCAATTAATTAATTAACTAAGTAGAGGTCACAGCCGATAGTGGGCCGAAGACAAATGAAATCAATTAGGGCCAGGGCTAACAAGATGAGATAGATTTTAATTAGTTCAAGTTTAATCAAAGATACGTTGGAACTATTTGGTGTTATGGCCCAATCCAATGGATTTCCTTCCGGAAAGATCCATGGGGGCCTGTTGTTGGCATCAAGCATTGACCACTCAGGGTCGTCCATGGGGAACATTGAAATAGACCAGAAGATGCCTACCCAGACGAAGTGGTGCTGGGAATGTGGATAAGTTCTAATGAAATCAGTGGTCACTCTCTTGCAGCAAGTCAGAGTAATGTGCAATTGTGCTACGTCATTCTCTTTCTGTCTGTGCCTGTTTGATTTAGTTGTGTCTCCTCGTTACAATGCTAAAAACACGTGTGCGCATACAAATGATGACTTTGCGTGAGTGCTTTTGACACTTCACAATCTGTGAAACCATCTGTTGTCATTAAAATCCCCAGATAAACTGCAGGTCTGGAGTAATCAACCACCACCACCACTACCACCATATGGTGGGACAAGGATATCCTGCTGCACACGTACAAGAGCCACAATGGAGAATAACTTTTGCTGGATTCTTTTGTATGATTTGATCAACCCA
>NC_079430.1:8667656-8672656 GCF_026213295.1 Gadus chalcogrammus
GGACCTTTAACGTTATTAACGATAATGAAAAGCCTTGTATTTCGATTGCTATAACTATGACTGCTAGCTAAACAACTCAGTAAATTCAATAAAGTTCTTCACTCTACTCTCAGCCAATCACAACGGCTGTGTCTCCACTGGTCCCGCCCTGCCTCTGAGCGACTTTCCTGTGAGCGTGCCCAGTAAGTTAACCTCCTGTCGCTTACCTCTCCGGGCCGGCCCGCATCCATCATCCTAAAGTGGGATCCGCTCTGGCCCAAGTTCAGCAGCGGGGGAAGGAAAGACCTGAGCCAGCGTGTGTGTGTGTGTGTGTGTGTGTGTGTGTGTGTGTGTGTGTGTGTGTGTGTGTGTGTGTGTGTGTGTGTGTGTGTGTGTGTGTGTGTGTGTGTGTGTGTGTGTGTGTGTGTGTGTGTGAGTGTGTGTGTGCGTGTGTGTGGATCACACAAATTATGAGCTGTCAGCACAAAGTGCGCGGCTTTTCCGGAAACTGACAAACCGCGGGATGACTGACAGGAACATAGGACCATTATGAGTGTGTGTGTGTGTGTGTGTGTGTGTGTGTGTGTGTGTGTGTGTGTGTGTGTGTGTGTGTGTGTGTGTGTGTGTGTGTGTGTGTGTGTGCGTGTGTGTGCGTGTGTGTGTGTGTGTGCGTGTTTGACTCTAGAAAATCCTTTCTTCGCTATAAATGATGGCTCCGTGGGCCCCTGGATAAGACGTGGGCCCCGTAACCACTTATCATTATGATGGCTTCATCACTGTCAGCGGGCCCTGGGGCCCCGCCGCACACGGCACAACCTCCGCTCCTCACCTCCTTCTACTCATCGCCGTGGCGATGCCATTCTACTCCTCTATTACTTTTAATTCAGCTTTCAAATGATCCCCCCCAACATAATTTAATTGCAAAATATACATGATTTTAAAAATACACAAATATATATGGAGACAAAACGGGAAACTACTCTCTCTCCCTCTCTCTCTCTCTCTCTCTCTCTCCCTCTCTCTCTCTCTCTCTCTCTCTCTCTCTCTCTCTCTCTCTCTCTCTCTCTCTCTCTCTCTCTCTCTCTCTCTCTCTCTCTCTCTCTTTCTCTCTCTCTCCCCCTCTCCCTCTCTCTCTCCAAAATCTCCCCCTCTCTCTCTCTCTCTCTCTCTCGCTCTATCTCTCTCTCTCTCTCTCTCTCTCTCTCTCTCTCTCTCTCTCTCTCTCTCTCTCTCTCTCTCTCTCTCTCTCTCTCTCTCCCTTTCCCTTTCTCTGTCTCTCTCTCTCTCTCTCTCTCTCTTTCTCTCTCGCTCTCGTCTCTATCTCTCTCTCCCTCCCCCGTGCTCAGCAAAAAAGCTAAAGTCCTATCCTAGGTGTATGTAACTCCACTAAATCTCCCTCTCCCTCTTTCTCCCATTTCCCCCAACTCTCCCCCTTCGCTTCCCTGATCGCCCTCCTCTTTAAAATATTCTCCCTCCGTTTTTTCTATCACGCTGTTGCCTTCTTCCCCTGTACCATGTGACCAACCAGCCCCACCCACCACCTCCACCACCAGCCCCACCTCCACCACCACCACCACCTCCCTTCCCGTTTTCCCATCAGCGCCCGGGGGCCTGATGAATGCGTGGCCTCCTATTGATCGCGATGGGTGATGGATGATAGCCAGGAGATGAGTGATGGGGTGCAGCCCGAGGTGCCAATAGGGGGGCAGCAGGAGGGTGGGGTCTCCCCCGACCGCCGCTAATGGGAGAAGACTGGGTGGGTGGGGAGAGAACGAACACCGTGGCAACGCCGCGATACCCCGCCCCTCTAAGAAGCCCGACAACGCGAAGAGGTGCTGAGTTCTATTTTCTGTGCTGCTGTGAGTCCTCCCTCCAGCGTGCCCGCTCCGCGGGTACCCTGTTTATATCAGTGTGTGTGTGTGTGTGTGTGTGTGTGTGTGTGTGTGTGTGTGTGTGTGTGTGTGTGTGTGTGTGTGTGTGTGTGTGTGTGTGTGTGTGTGTGTGTGCGTGTGAGTGCAAAACTGTGCATTTGCATGTGGTTACATATAGCACACAACATGTTGTGTTTGTGTGCGTTTGTGTGGGTGTTTTTAGTGTGTGTGTGTGTCGAGTGTCTGTTAGTGTCTGTGTGAGTGAGTGAGTGTGTGTGCGTGTGGTTGTGGGTCCAAGAGTGTAGTGTGATTAAACATTTTTCAGCGAGGGTGTGTGTGCGTCTCTTAATAGTGTGTGCGTGTCCGAGTATGTGGGTCTGTGAGTGGTTGTGTGAATGAGTGTGGGTTTGCCTGTGTGTGTGTGTGTGTGTGTGTGTGTGTGTGTGTGTGTGTGTGTGTGTGTGTGTGTGTGTGTGTGTGTGTGGGTGGGTGGGTGGATTGAGAGGTTAAAGAGGAGTAAGGGGTAAAGGACGCGGTAAAGCGGGGAGCGGTGTGTGTGTGTGGGTGGGTCGGTGGAGGTGGATGGGTGTTGGGTGGGGGGTGTGGGGTGGGGCGGGGGGGGGGGGGGGGGGGTAACCAAGTGGGGCCGGTCTTTGGAGGAAAGATGATGGATGATGGTTCAGGAGGACGAGACCGCCCCGACGCGGCAAATTGATACGCCGGCAAATGTTTTTGTCTGCCGTGAAAAATGGTGCTCCAACTCTCATCTCCAAAGACCCTGCTCCCCCTAACCCCCTCCCAACCCCCCCCCCCCCCCACACACACTCACCCACCCCCCCTACAGACCTTTCCAGCCCTCCCTATCATTCTCCTCTTTCCCCTTCTCTTTCAGTTTCTCCCATTCCCTCTCTCTCTCCTCATTCTTCCTCACCCTCTACTGTGGGAATCTTCTATTCCCAGGGGCCCAGGTGCCCTTTACTCCGGGCCCCTGCTCACTAGGGTAATGCAACAATACATTACATTTATTTGGCTGAAGCCTTTGTCCAAAGCGTCTTACAATATGTTCCCTCAACAATGAGGATACGACCCAAACCGTAGAAGAATCATTTGAGTAAATAAGACGCATAAAATAAGCCAACCTCTTTAAGCGCTACATTACAGAAGCAAGAGATAAGAGATAGAGAAATATAATTAAACTTTTCTTTGCAAATGCAGCCTGAACAGATGTCAGCCTTGCTAGGGTGTTAAATGCCCTGATGTCAGCCGGGAGCTTGTTCCTCCATCCTGGAGCCAGGACTTAGTGGTTAGGGTGAAGCTATCCGTTTGGCAGTCATAGAGCATGCTGGACAGACTGTTATCTGCATAGCTGAGGGAGGGAAGGCGATGTTAGTGAATGACAGAATGCAGGGACTAAGTGTAAAGCAAGAGGAGGATGGGACCCAGGACAGAACCCTGAGGGACCTCGGTAGTCAGACTACAAGGAACAGACGCAGATTATTTCCCCCGTTAACCTGTGAGTGCGATCCATGGTAGAATGTGAACAGGATGTGAACAAGTGGAGTACCCTGTGGCAGGCTGAGATTGGCAGCTCTTCCCAAGTGATGCAAAGGGTGGAGAGATAATCTCTCTTCTGCAGGAAGGGCTGGGTCTGTGGGTGAGGGAAAGGTCTGCCAGGGTTGGCTGTGTTCTGGTGTGATCCAAGTCTCAGTGAGAGAAAGGAAGTCTAGGGATCACCAGTCTGCGTAGACGGAGACAGAGATGAACCCAGTCTTCCAGGTAGCTGACTGGCAGTTCCACAGGTCTCCTGTGGAAGGTGTTCAATGTGAGTGGAGAGGGAGGGTTAGATGAGTTCAGAGAAATGACATTGATGTTGTGAGCGGGTATGTGGTTTCAAGTATCTACGAGAAGCGTGGCGTACAGGAATGGAAAGGAAACACGGATCAAATTAGGAAAAGTATATAACAAAGTAAAGAGATATTTAGACAAGAAAAATCCAATGGTCTCTTCCCACTTGCTCTCTGACAAAGACTGCTGCAAAAGAGTATTTTGTATGCCTGAGTCTTCGTATGATGAAGCTGCAGCTTCAAACAAAGGGTGAGTTAAAGCTGAGGTGCTGATTGCTCAAAGGGCTTGAGAAGTGCTAAGTTAACCACACCCCCAGTTAATCAGTTGTCAAATGACCCGGAAGGTAATGGACAAGCTATAGTAATGGGTTTCCATTGATGGATCTACAAACCAAGGACAGCTTACACACCTCCATCCGGGAAGAAGGGTGATCTCCTAGAGTTAGGGAACTGTCTAAACTGGATCCTAAACTGTGTAAAGAGTAAGGGATCTTATGTAAGGCAGATACAAGATGCTACAGCAGTACCAACGTTATGCTACACTCAGCTTCCTGTGAGAGCAGTGTGCAATGAAAACCATTAAACTGGATGTCGTCCAAAAATGACCCTTTTAATGTTTTTCATGCAATCAACTATGTGCGCTAACTAAAGCTTTCGTCTTTGTGAGGCACATCCAACCAACGTGAGAAGCTTCCATCTAAATGTTGTTTCATACATCATCTTTAGTAGGGTCGTAAAGGTCCAGCCCCTATTAATATAACTACTTGGTATTCTGAGTCGGCACTGAGTTATATGAGTAAAAAAAAAAAAGCACAACTATTACACCCTTGATGGCTCACGTGACAAATGTGTCTGCGGTCTTCTGATGGAAGTCGAGAATGAGAAGCTCAGAGAGAATGGCTCAGAGTGTGCCTTCGTGTGTGTACGTGTCTGTGTGTGAGCGTGTGTGTGTGTATGTATGTGTGCGTGTGTGTGCGGAGAGAAGGATGACAGGAGATCTAGAGATGAGCTCATTTCTTCTTCCTCTGCGGTGCTTAAGCAGAGAACCATCTGCAGGAGCGATTGGGCCTCAGATTAGGAAGAGAAGGAGGAGATTACTGGTGTTGGACAGAGAGAGACAGAGAGAAAGAATGAGGGAGGAATAGTGTGTGAGAGAGAGAGACTGATAGCAAGAGAAAAGGAGAGGGAGGGAGAAAGAGAGAGAGAGAGAGAGAGAGAGAGGAGAGAGAGAGAGAGAGAGAGATGGAGAGATGAGGAGATAGAGAGAGAGAGAGAGAGAGAGAGAGAGAGAGAGAGAGAGAGAGAG
>NC_079430.1:8676847-8706847 GCF_026213295.1 Gadus chalcogrammus
GGGAGAGGGGAGGGGGAGGAGGATAGAGGGGGGGGTGGGGGGGGGGGGGGGAGGAGAAGGACAAGCTTCCCCGTGGCTGGCAGCCATTCTCAGGGTGGAGTCTGGCACGGCGATGGCGAGCGTCGGGGGCCCCCCCCCCCCGACGCACTTCCTTCTATCCAAGAGTCCCTCGCCATGGGCAGTAGGAAAAGTACAAAAGCGATTAGCGGGAACAGCAGGAGAGAGAGAGAGAGAGAGAGAGAGAGAGAGAGAGAGAGAGAGAGAGAGAGAGAGAGAGAGAGAGAGAGAGAGAGAGAGAGAGAGAGAGAGAGAGAGAGAGAGAGAGAGAGAGAGAGAGAGAGAGAGAGAGAGAGAGAGAGAGAGAGAGAGAGAGAGACTATGTACAGTGGAGCCACCTCTACCCCGGTATCCTCAGGAAGCCGTGACAGATATGGATGGTGGGGAATACTGGTTATGCCGGTGATAGAAGGGGTGAGCGGGTTTGGTGATTATGTAATGCTTCATCTGTACAGCAGCCCCACACCAGGGGACATGCAACGGCGGGGGCGGGGATCAGACCAACGGACGCACAGCAGGGCTAAGAGACATACTGTGTAGTCTTACAAATGCGAAGACCCTGTTTCAAGGGAAAGCCAATCGGAGACAACACGAGGAAAAAAAAAGGAAATAATGACCCAGGAGAGAGAAACTAGAAGAGATTCGACCCGTACAAAGAGAAGGAGCTAGGGGGAAGGGAGAAAGGCCTGATGAGGTGGGAGACGACAGCAAGATTCATCTTGGCTCTTAAAGAGGAACGAGAACTCCAAGTACGAAAGCGAAAGTCGATTTTTGTTTCACAACTTGTTCCCGGCGGTGGTGAAGCACGACCAGAAATCGGACTGGGTGGCAAGCGTCCACGCATCGCCCCCCCTACACCTCCCCCCTCCTCACCCCCCATCCCCATCCCCCCCACCCCCCCAGACTGATGTCTATCTCAGGGTTCAGTGTGTGTGTTTTTCCCCCTTCTAAATAACAATCCAATTTCTGGCCGGCCTTCCTGTGTTTGAAGTAGTGTTGAGGGGGGGGGGGGGGGGGGGCTCACTTTGATTTGATATGATCATTTCTGTCACACATTTCCCAACGTATGCTTTTGTAAACAGTAGCTTAAATTGTTTGCTACTTGAGCTCTACGCACGCACGCAAGCGCTCACACAAACACGCGCGCATACACGCACGCAGGCACACACACAAACAGACACACGCACACACAGAAACAGACACAGGCAGACACACACACACACACACACACACACACACACACACACACACACACACACACACACACACACACACACACACACACACACACACACACACACACACACACACACACTGACACACCGCATATCTGTGTCTACATGTCTTTAGACATTTCAGACGCAAGCATTTGGATGGAACTAACGAGTAACTTGAAGGGAAGCTTATTAAATGCAGTTTTGGCATCAGGCATTATTGTAGCGGCAGGCCTATTGTACATCAAATCAAATATACTACACGCCAACCCATTACAATGCCTCTTTGGACGCCACATAATTCATCCGCTAAGGTAACTCAATACCTCATCCCAGACTCCCAGGCACTAAACGGGGTCCGTCTTGGGCCAGGCCTCTCTCAGGACAGCGTTCTCCCCTCTCCAGCAGGGCCTGTGATGTGCTGACGCTTCGCCCCCAGCCGGTCAACGGCCCATTAGCACTGGGGCTTGAGATAACTGCCTCGTCAGCATGGCGGCGACACAGCGCCCGTGTGCTCGGCCCGCCGACCCGCCGTCTGTCCGCCATCAGGAAATGACATCGTTCCGCTCTTATCTCTGGGGTTGGGAGGGTGAGGGTGAGGGGGGGGGGGGGGGGGGAGGGGGGGTTGGTTGTCTGCTCTGATTGGTCAAGTTGGGCCCAGGATTCTGCTGCTGTTAGCGCTCACAATGCTACGTAAACAACTGTATAGAGACAAACTAGAGAGAGACAAATATTTATATTTAGTTATATTTGAATTAAAATACTGATATTTATGTTGCACTGTGCGTGTTTGTAGAGAGTCATCGTTGCCAGAGTCAACTTTGTGCCGAATGTAAACTGACACAATATGATTGATGCGACAAATCCAGACTACTGCCAATTTGATCTATTCTCCACTGAAACAAAAGCGTCTATTTTTTTTATCTCAAATCGAAGGGAAATATCTTAATTCGATCAAATGCCATCTAAAACAAATGGCAGTATGTCAAAAAATAAAATAATAATCGCGCCAATATTTTGTGTGCACTGTGCATGGTTTTCTTGCTAGCCAACTTGCTTGCTAGCATCTCTTGTGTTTGTCTAATTTGAGTCGCTTAACCTGCCAACTCCAATCCTGAATCGAAGTGTTTAAACACAAGTCACATGTCAAGTAACCATAGTGTCACTAAATATGTCACTTTTTCGAGGGACACAAGTTACTTTAAGACTCCCTACTATATGATTTGTGATGCAAAATCTCATACAGTCGGCTGTTACTACTGCGATACAATATAGACGTAGACAATTCGAATGAAGCCAGGGATTCAAAATGTAATCTGGGAATAATATAGTACATCCTACAGCCAGAGTTACGGTGGAAGGCAAACATCTCTGACAACTGTCGCTTTGAGATGGTGAGCTCATGAAGCTCACCGCACTGCTTTCATTTCCACTCCTTCAAAACTTTCTCCTTTTCTTAACCCAAAAAGAAGACCCAAAAAACTGCAAGAGAGAGAACGCCCTCATTGCTATGCGACTCCAGTCACGAAGAGCGTTCATATGTTTCAGGCAAAAAACGAGAGAAAAATGAGCTAATCTCGATGGGTTCCATGACTAGCATGCTGTGTGAAGCAACATCAATCTTATTGGAATCTGATAGGAAGCAAACGCTGCGCCATAAATCTCGGACGCCATAATCGGCACATGTAGTAAGCGTGACGCTGCTGTTAAATTCTCCCTCACAAAAAAAGGCAGAGGAGCTAATTAACACTCGGATGATTAATCGCGTCAACAAAGAGCTGTACTTCCTGTGAATGCTTTGGCAATGAATTTACACGCGGCAAAGATGAATAAAACACTCGGGAGATATGAAAGTTGAACTATAAACGAGGGACATGCTGTGTCAGTTTAAACACTCATTTATGATGCCTGCTGTACTGAATATGCCAGATCAATTTGGGAATATGGGGATCTCATCCTCCCAAGAGGGAGTGCAGTTCCATTTCTTTTTAGTAATCAAACTTGTCACGTGGTTTGATGGCTTCCCATATAGTTGATCTGCATACATAAATACGTAGGGGCCTACTGATATACAAGTGTGTGTGTGTGTGTGTGTGTGTGTGTGTGTGTGTGTGTGTGTGTGTGTGTGTGTGTGTGTGTGTGTGTGTGTGTGTGTGTGTGTGTGTGTGCGTGTGTGCGCGCCATAGACGCTGCCCTGCTCCATTAAATGTGTTGTTCCATCAACATGGGAGTGTGTGGAGACAGCTGACAAACGGCTCCCAGAGGTGTAAACAAAGTGCGGCGGGAAGACAAGCTGTCTCAGGATCGGGCTTCACAGCCCTGCCGCCGCCATGACACACACAAACCCTCAACAGACAGACGGACAGACAGGCAGAGAGACACAGCCAGACAGGCAGACACAGAGAGAGACACACTCACTTCCTGACATGTTTGTTCAGACAGTCACACACACACACTAGGCATGGGCGGTACCGGTACCACGGTGTTACAGTATGACAAAGTATTCAGAAATACAGAAGGTACCATTCAATACCGTCGTGAATACAGACGCTCTTTCTATTAATATTTGAAGAAAATGTACGTGTATTTTGGCCACGCTTTTAAGCAGGATATATAATTGAAAAGTCCAAAGTTAAGTCTTTGCAATTGCATTATTAAAATAGGTTCGTTCAAAGTTCCCCCACTTCGACGTTTTACAATAATGACGATAATGACCCCCTTCGGGAAAGTCCTGACATCCAGACTGAAAGGGTGATGTGTAGCAGCATCGCTCAAACCCGGGTACGTCTTACATCTCAAAATATACCCAAAAGATATAACATTTAGATGGCAGTTTGTGTATCGAAATAGCTCTAATAATAAAAAACATTCCGGTCAAACGCTTCGTGGCCAGTGGAGCTCTGGTTTGGGTGAAACACACTTTTACGCTATTTTTGTATGATTGTATTTATTTGGAAAATAATGGAAAAATAGATGGTACTGACACACTCACACACACACACACACACACACACACACACACACACACACACACACACACACACACACACACACACACACACACACACACACACACACACACACACACACACACACACACACACACACACACACATAAGCATACGAGGTGACACACAGGGGGTGGGGCTAGCGTGCAGCGCTACATTGCGCCACATAGCACTGCATAGCGTGCGCTCTGCTACGTAGCGTGCGCGGCGCTACGTAGCGTGCGCGGTGCAGAGGCCAGTGGCCAGGGGACACTGCGGGCCCCTGCAGACCACTGATAAGAGCCTGTTTACCTTCCTGTGGATGCTCAGGCCTCGGTCTATGGCCGCGGAAACGCTGGGACAATAGGTGTGTGTGTGTGTGTGTGTGTGTGTGGTATATGCGTGCGATATGGTGTGTGCGTGACGTGAGTGTGTTGTGTGTGTGTGTGTGCTTCTCTCCGTTTGTGTCTCTTTCTGTGTATCCAGAAGAGGTTATAAGTTTGAAGGCCCTATTACTCACGTTCTCTCTCTCCCCCTCTCTCTCTCTCTCTCTCTCTCTCTCTCTCTATCTCTCTATCTCTCTCTCTCTCTCTGCCTCTCTCTCTCTCTGCCTCTCTCTGCCTCTCTATCTCTCTCTCTCTGCCTCTCTATCTCTCTCTCTCTGCCTCTCTATCTCTCTCTCTCTGCCTCGCTCTCTCTCTCTCTCTCTGCCTCTCTCTCTCTCTGCCTCTCTCTCTCTCTGCCTCTCTCTCTCTCTGCCTCTCTCTCTCTCTGCCTCTCTCTCTCTCTGCCTCGCTCTCTCTCTTCCTCTTCCTGACTCTGTGCCCCCCCGACCCTGGACACAAACAGTTTATCCTGCCCCGAGGCACATATGGAGACAGTCTGTCATAACGCTGCTTCAGGGTTCCTCCTCTCTCCTCCCTTTCTCCCTTCTCCCCCCCATTTAATCACATTTAGTTTTCTGGGCTGGTCGGGAAACATGAATAGTGTTGGCTATTGATATTCCAGATATCATCTCGGGAAATTTGAATTTTGTCTTGCCGATTGAGATTTATGTGGCGTTTTTTTGGTGCAAATGCAGACGGACTGGTGTGAACCAGTTTCTGGTTCACATCAAATCTTAAAAAGAAAAGAAGAAGTTGGAGGGATTACAGGAATTCATGAAGTTGCACATCTTGGTCATCTTTGTTTTTCAGTGTATTTAAGTGGAGTGAAACTTCCACCATGTTAGTCTCAATTTCATATAAAGTTTCATTGAGTCTCAAATGACATTTTTACTTTTACTATGAAAGTCAACTGCTTTAGTCTCTAGCCATCGTGGCGAAGACGTCAAGTCAAATGTATTTCCCCAACCCTTAGTTACACAGCCCCCACAGTTACAGCCTCAAAGAGGGTCCATGTTACACGATACTTTTATATATTTTTTATTTAACCTTTATTTTTCCAGATAAAACATTAAGAACAGTTTCTTATTTACAATATTGATCTGATACCCCCCTAACCCTTAGGTAAAATGTCTTGACCCAGGGTACGAAACCTGGAGAAGGAACACAGAAAAGGTCTCCCTCCTTCGAGGGTCTGTTACGAGTGCAATAGGCAGAACAATAAATGGCAGCATAAAACAAAGCAGAAACAAAGGTTAAGTTAGATTACTTTAGAAAATGGCATGGTAGTAATAATATTGTTTTACTATGTTGTACATGTACTGGATACACACACACTTCTGGGAAATGATTATTCTCTACTGCGGTAGCAGAACATTCAAATGAGAGCTCACCACTCACACACATGCACACACGTGCACACACACACTTGAAAAACACACGCAACACGCAAAGTCTATGAACATCCATACTGTAGCAACAGCAATATATTTTTTTCCCTTTCTTATGACAAATGTACTTATTGTAAGTCGCTTTGGATAAAAGTGTCTTGTAAATGCCCTTAATGTAAATGTAGATGTTAGTCCCAGGAGAACAAATCTGGGGAGAAAGGGGGGCATGGATCCATCAAGATGTCAGGGATTCAAACCAGCAGGCGTGACCCCAACAGTACTGTAGTGATCTAAACTGATGTTTAGGCCCAATCCCATTTCTACCCCTTACCCCTTCCCCTTACCTCTCCCCCTTGTTTTGAAGGGGTAAGGGGTAGAAATGGGATTGGGCCTAAGTCTCCTTATATGGTGTTATCATATTTGTCACATTTGTACACACACGTTTGTACACTCTAATACGCCGTCTTCACATCCCCCACCCCCCCCCCCCCCCCCAAATGTCCCCCACCAATCCACTGATGAATGGGACCTTAATGGTAAACACCCCCTAAACATCGCCTCTACTCCTGTCCCAGGGGATGGGAAATGAAGGGGACGGATGGAAATAGATAAGGAGGGGAAGAGGGGAGGGGTGTGGGAGAGTGAAGGACCGGAGCGTCTATACCTCATTTACCGCCAGACCGCTTAGTGAGCCCGCTGGCATTTCCGAGGTCAAGGGGGCAGCGGGAATTGAGGTTTGTGTTCTATGGAGAATGATGATGGGGGATAGCAGCGGGCAAATATGCATGCAAATAAATGATAGGCATGCCCTAACTCAGAGACACACAAACACACACACACACGCACGAGTGGGACGCACGCACAGACACGCATGCGGGGCGCACACACATGCCTAGTCTGGGGTGTAGCCAGTCTATGGTTAAAGTGTGCGTAGATGCACACATGCGAACACACACAGAGATGCACCAGGTTACACACGAAAGTTACACGCCCTCATCCACACATGGTTGCATGTACATACACACAGCACACACACATGGATGCACACACAGTCACAGACAGACACATACACACAAACACACACACGGAAACACACACACACACACACACACACACACACACACACACACACACAGAAGCACTTACATGCACACACACACACACACACACACACACACACACACACACACACACACACACACACACACACACACACACACACACACACACAGAAACACACAGAAACACACAAACAGAAACACACAGAAACACACAAACAGAAAAGCAGGCTCACACGTATACACACATAAACATACACGGACACACACAAAGAAACACAAACACACACACACAGAAGCAGTTCCACACAGACACAAACACACAGAAACATACACAGAAACACATATACACACAGAAACCCACACACACACACACACACAGAAGCACTTCCACACAAACACACAGAAACACACACAGAAACACATACACACACAGAAACACACACACACACACACACACACAGAAGCACTTCCACACAAACACACGAGCACACACGCCAGCGTTAACCATTAAGTGTGATTTACACAAGGTCCTCCGGGCCACGGCGGTCGCGGGCGGTTGACTGCGTCACAGGGAAATGAGAGGAGCCACTATCTTTATGAATGTGGCTCCGCCGCCACAGACACGGCGGCCGCAGCATGGAAGAGGCTGGGGCAGAATAACAGGAAGAACGTCCTGACCAGTGAGTAAGGATGGATGGGGCGGTGGTAGTTGGTGGTGGTGGAGTATGTCCCTCCATCATAATCCCCATTCCCTTCAGTTAAATTATGGACTGAAAAGAAAAAACATATAGAAAAAAATGAAAAAATTGTCATCGAGAATATAAAAATGATTTAAACGTTTCAATAAATTAGAAATAATCTGAAGGTTTACAAATACATTTTTCATCCCAGTCGTAGACTTTTGATCACTCCCTTCTGGCCTCTGCTCCCCCATCTCCTTCTTCCATTGCCGTTCACCAGGGTCACCCGCCCGCATTAGCCACCCCTCTAAATACGGCTCACCCTGTTGACCTCGCCAGCTTCTTCATTTCCTGTCCGCCGTCTTGTCGTCCATCTTCTTCTCCCTGTTTTTTTCGTTTTTCCATACCTCGACACTCTCAGGGAATGAACCCGAGATGTCTCGTAAATTTCCGTTGCATCCAGGAGGGACGAATACGGTTTCTATGGATGCTGTTCACTCAACCAAAGAAACTCAATACTCACCTGCTTTTTGTTTGAAAAAAAAAAAGAGACTTTTGTATCGATTTACTATCTTTCTCGGATATGGCTGTTGTAAATAATGCTGTTCAGTAAATTTATAATTTTGTATCAATTAAGTCACAAAATTTAAGCTATACATTATTCTCCTTTTAAATCAAGTCAAAAAAATCCTCATTACATTTGTTAACAGTTTGAATAACTCCTCCCTTTGTTGTGGTGAACGTTGAAGCGGCCTTCGGCTTAAGATGTGTTTCTGCGATTTCCGACGAGACGTTGACTCATTCCTGACGCTAATTGTAGCGTGAGTAAAATCTCCCAGCACTAGGAGACAGATAGTCTGCGTTTTTTCAGAGCTTTAAAGGCCTGATCCTCAGCAGCCAATCAGGGATCGGAGAAATGCCTCGGCTGTGATGTCTGCTTCCTGGTGACACCACAATGGCCAGATAAAACCCCCAATCAGATCTTTTCATCTCTCACTAGATAAGGCGGGACATAGGTCTTCCAGGGTGGCTTCTGATTGGGTAGGAAGTGGTTACTGACCCTGTGCTTCCTGAGGAAGGAGTCGGTTCATTGGAGGAGAATATCACAGTGCATACAAATGGTCAACGTTTTCTTTGGCAACAGTTCATGCTTTCTAAATGTAGAACGCACTGCTGTTATGAAGGAGAACACACACACACACACACACACACACACACACACACACACACACACACACACACACACACACACACACACACACACACACACGTACACACACACGTACACACACACACACACACACACACACACACACACACACACACACACACACACAGCAACACAGCTGCAGTGTCCCGGCTCTGCGATGACGATAAATAATAGGTGCAGAGTAATCTGTTTTGCAAATACACTAGATAGCTAGCTTTATCCAACGGAGCCAACGTCTGAACACCCTCCACTAAGACGCCATACACTGAGTCACCAACGGGAACAAAATGGGACTAATAATAACTTTAAAGCTCACCGAGCCTTGCCTTCTGGGAGGAGGATATGGACGTATGAAGGAGGCAGACATGAATGAGACAGGAAACCACCACACCTTCGGAGGTCCTTATTGTGCACTCAGACGTTGATTGATTGAGTCTATCAAAGTGTTAAGGTCCTGGTACTTCTGAAGGTGGCCTGTTTAGCATGAGATTCATTTGTCGAGTGTCAGGGTGATGACCTCAACGGACGCGTGTCTTTTGGTCATAGGTCATAATAAAAGAAAATTAGAATAATAAATACATATTAAGAAAATCGCTATGCAGTGATCTAGTGTTTTCCTAAGATTAATGTTTTTCCTGGGAACCGATTCAAACCATTTCAGACCTTAAAACCGGCTTCCCCGAAAGACACAAAAGCATTGTGTAACATTCAACGACTTTCTGTTTTTTCTCATTCATTGCAAACTTTTATTTCCACAGTAGTTCCCCTCTTCTTGGATTCATAATTCACACCTCCACCATCATGGCATAAAGACACAGCCTACCGTACACATTGCCCGTCTGAACCGCTCCCCTGATGCTGCTGTGTGCTGTGTCCTGTCTAGGGGCTGCTCAGAGCTGTGTGCCTCTACCCAAGGCCAACCCCTGGGTGCAGGTAGAGGAGATGCCCGTAGGCTGCTGGACCAGCTTCCTGACCTCCGGCAACGAGGAGGTGCACATCCTCAACATCCAGCCCGGCCCGAGTGTACGTATGGACGCATGCGGGGGGGAGGAGTCTAACCCCCACCCCCTCCCACTCACAGTGGTTTAATGCCACGCTCCACCGACTGAGCTACACAGGATTGCACAACAAACATCCCTATTACCTCTTTTTTTGTTTAATCACTGTTATTCCTGTTATGTGCGACGCAGGCCTGAACGCAGTCTTTACGATAAATGTGTGCTACACATATTGTGCTGCGTTATTCTAAGGAAATATATGTTTTGGCTACCGGGTCCGTAATAACTAATTCCCCACCATTAGATAGGAAAAACATCCTGGGATAATTCTCCAGTGTATGAAATCCTTTTTAATATAATAGTCCAAACACGGCTGTTATCTTCTCCCCCCCCCCCCCCCCCCCCCCCCCCCCCGCCCACTCCTCTTGTGAAACGGCCACTTGCGTCAGGGGGGTGTGAGTGATTCCAGATGACAGAGCTAGCGTGTTAGTGAGCAGCTAGCCGCATTCAGTGTAAACACCAGGGACTCCCCAGTGTAACGCTTGACCATTAACACGTGTCAGATGTTCAAACCCGAGTGGATGCAGGGTCACGGCGGGTTCGCGCCTCTTTTCCCTGAGGTCCCCGATGTGTGAAGTGCAATATTTACTGAGAATGTCAGACGGTATAACGTATAGAAACTACTAACGATCTGAGTCTTACTTTCAACGATGCATGATATGTGTTCTCATGAAATTTGATGATAACTTTAATAATAAATACAGGTTTTAACAGGTTTTTCTTTCTATGAAGGCCACATATGCTTATGTTCTTATACATTTGTCCTTTGGCATGGTATAATTATGTACTTGAAAGGCTTGAGCAATGCAAAGATAAGATTGCGATCACAAACTGTTGTTTGGGTTATTTCTGCGATAGCGTCTGACAACCGTGAAGTACTGTCAACGCGTGAACAGTTTCTGTGTGCTATATTTAATCTATATATATATCACATTTATCTGCTCCAGCGATAGCAGAAGATATACCGTTGGCTAATGATTGCATCACGTTCAGTTTGAAGCTAATTTCGTGACACACCATGTCGCACGCTGCCTTGCTATTCCTAACGCTGTCGTAATCCGCTGTTGTCTTCCGACGGCACGACTATTCAAATTCAGAGTCTGCAAAGTTTGTCTCCCAACAGGGTGACAGAAAACGGTCTTTGACGTGGCTCAAAACAAAAAAAAGCAGACACTATTCTTACAAGTATATGAAAGGGCATTGTGTTTCTTTAGACGGTTACTTAAAACAGGTGGCCCCCCAAAGAAGTTTCCACATAAAGACCTAACCCCCTAACGTAGTTTGGCTCAAACACTGCACATCTCAGATCAATCCACGTCTCTCTAAACATACACTTGTGGTGTCTTGCTGGCTCCATCCGCTTACGAGCTAAACGCGAAGGCAACAGGCCTTGAGGTCGCCACAGGTTCGATTGCTTTCACTTCCTCGCTTCACATCCTGTCGATCAATGCGTTAAAAAGCAGAACAAGCAAATGTATACAAAAATCATGTAAACATATAGGGAGTTCTCAGACTAGGGGAAAGTATGGCTGCAACTCTGTCCGCTATCGCTTCAGGAATGGTGTGTGCGAAACAATAGACTGTAGACTATACAATATGCTGTGCTATACCATAGGCTCGGGCCTAGTCGGATATTTACTTCAAACTTATAGCCGGCTGTGTTGGACTCTATTGTGTTGAAACAAAGCATATGCCTACAGGTGAATCAGGACATGTTGTGTGTTTTCTTTGACGTAGTGAAAAGATTGTGCATACTCTTTTGGTTGATTGTCGAATAGAAGAGACAAATTATGATGAAATTATGAGTTGTTTTTTTTCGATTTTGGGGGAAGTAGAGTTGCTTGTGTCCTTGCTCAAAAAATGATGAATACTGTCTGGAGCTAGAATAATTGAGCAGCCCTTCACACCTCAAGCTCAATCTGTTGTCCTTAATAGTCTTTAAAAAGCCTACTCCTCTCTATCTCCCTCATAATTCAGCTTTTCTTCCTGTCCTGTGTCTTCATTTCTTTAATTCAGACTTGATTTACTCTCCAAAGTTTACAAAGGCTGCCTAGCAACTGGCAGAACTATAATGGGTTTAAATTATTTAATTCTCATCAGTGACTTCTGGTGAACGCTATGACTTGAGCTCTTCCAAGAAAATCATTGACCTGCAGTGTGGGTGAAGGACTCTAGTGCGTCATCCTCCCCCTCGTCATACAAACCTATCTTTTCTATGATGTGTCACACATGACCAGGGTACCAATTGCATATTAATTGAAATCCAGATTTTGGTCAGTCTTAAATAAATCTCTTTGTAAGCCTGTTACATTGAATGATCATTTCTGTCCGAATCATGTGGACCTGCCCATGACACACGTCCTTCGGTTCGTGAGGAGGTTAAGACTCATTGCTACCAGGGAGAGGGGGATTCTGTGAACCTTCTCCGACCCTATTGTCAAAGGGATGATGAACATTGACACATCACATCCTCTGGGCTCTTGGTTCTCAGTATTTGACCATCAGAACTCCCATTCCGCTGGCTGGGGCCTCCAAAGAAATCGGATTCCCGGCATTAACGGGCATTAATTCCCGGCATTAACTGGAATCTAGCTCCGCCTTCTTGTCACTATTTACTCTTTTGACAAGAAGCTTGATGACCACTTATTTCTTCTACCAGTGATCTGGGAATCAGCAGTCCTACTTTGCTACAGCCGAACTTCCGGGAAGAACGGCACAGAGCCTAGACAGTAAAGGAGCGGAGTTACGCTTGTTTCAGAGATATTCTGCCGTACAAAACTCATTCGGTGAGCTAACAAGGTGTTGATTATAAAACTTTTTTAGGGTTAACCAGTGCCGTTTGTGTCGATACGTCAAGTGTTGATACGTCATCTGTAAGCGCAGGACCCCGAGTCGCTCTGGCAGCCGAGTCAATCTGACACCCACACCGGTCTGCTGTCAGACTTTACTTTAGATATTAATCAAGTCTGTTTTGTGAGACGGACCAACCAGTAATGTTCCACAGTGGTTGCTGTGGCAGAGATCCACTGGTATGAAGTAAAAACCAGCCATGATATCTGCTGGTGTAGGACTGACCTGAAGAAACCCTGTGTCTCCTAACAGCTTTACAACATCGCCTGGTGTCTCTCTGTCGCAGCTTCGGGCTTTTCGATTTTCGCTCACCTTTTTCTGTTCTGTCCTTCCACACACACACATTCGGTGGACTTTATTGGGTTGTCCAGCAGCAGGCTCGCGTTCACTGCTGTTGGGTGGGTTACTTTGAGTGGCTCAGAATACATTTATATTATCAGAGGCTTTGGGTGTTGTTTCCATTTGTTTCTGAATTTGGCAAGAGGGTAAAACTTGCTAGCGTTTTGCTGTAGACGACTTATTTACATCACAGTATAAAAAAAACATAAATATTTTATAATTTACTGTCTGGTATTTTTTGTTGTCAAGTCTACGATGAAGCATCATTTTTCTAGATCACAGCAAAACAAAAACAAAAAGAGACTACCACTTTTAATCTGTAGTCTTATTGCCGCAGAAGCCTCCATTTTTCACTGGCCCACATTGTCTGGTCAGAGAACATTAGTCATGTCTTTATCACTGCTCGTTCGCTACCTTGTCTGTGTTGCTTCCATCTCATTTGGTCCTCTCTATCTTTTTCTCTCTCTATCTCTCCATCTCTGTCTTCGTCTGCGTCTGTCTGTCTCTCTCAGTCTCTCTCTCTCTCTCTCTCTCTCTCTCTCTCTCTCTCTCTCTCTCTCTCTCTCTCTCTCTCTCTCTCTCTCTCTCTCTCTCTCTCTCTCTCTCTCTCTCTCTCTCTCTCTCTCTCTCTCTCTCGCTTTGTGTGTCTGTTTGTCTGAGCGTCTCTCTGTGTGTTACTCTCTCATTCTCCCTCTTTGTCTCTTTTGCTGAGAAAAACTGTGCCTTCATTCCCATCTTTCAGCCGGTGTTGTGGATGCAGACAGGAGGCCTGTAAGATGTGGGCGATTTGGAAGCAGGGGGCTTAATGTGTTGGGTGGTGATTCCCAGCGAGACGGTGCGATACAGCAGCCGAGGTCTGTCTGCCTAAATCCCTCCGCGCCACACAAAACTAATGAAGGCACGACAAGAAACACCAGCAGGGAATCGTCTTTTCAAAGTCCCCTCTCCGATAAGAAAGCGACTGTAATATATAGCACGACTCTCTGAAGCTGCGGTGGCGTGCACGAGAACAGTCTTGTGTTTCACCCTCACTCTGATATTTAGCATTTTAGATTTCCCCTTTTTTTCCATCGAACCGATATATTTGAAATATACAATTCCACATTACAGAGTCCAATGCGATGGCATGGTTACATTTGAAAGTCCGCCATTTCATCATATTTCTTTAGTTCCTCTTTTTTTTCATGTTTTCATTTGTTTCAGGGTAACGTGGAATAAAAAAAAACTTTACTGATCGCCGTCATAACATCAGTCGTTTGAGATACCATGACTATGACAGACAAATTTACATTTGCTCTTGAATGACAGTCTATAGGATGCTAAATTGTATTTTATCACAACACTTATACCATTAAATATGATTAAAAGCGATTGAAACTCAATGCAAGGTCCATGGTAACACTACAAATGCTAATTTAGTATCAATGTAAGTATTATCAATAATACTTCGAAATCATTGCATTTGTGCATGATAATAACATTAATACCAACTCATTGCTTTTGTATAGCCTTTTTCATGGCACACAAACAGCTGTATCCAGACTGTGTGTAGGGGGATGTCCCACCTCACCGACACCAGGAACACACAGGAACACGCACCTTCCAGAGTGCTATAAGTGGGAGAAAAACTCAAACAATGACAGCTTTCTTCTGCAAATTCAGCTTTCTTTGGGAGCCAGATTAAGGAAAACGATTACCAGTTGTTTTTTTGTGTTGAACCGGGGAAGTGTGCGAGAGGATGCGTGTGGGGTATTGCTGAATATTCTCAAAAAGCCGTTTGGTTTTGTGAAACATGGCGTCCTAATTAAATGGAAATTCCAGCCAGCTACCATATCCTGCTGTCTTCGGGGACAGCCAGTGGATGGTTTTTCCTCGTGTAAAAAAACCTGAAGGAGCGAAGGGGTCATAACATTTAGTATCACAACGTTCTTATCTGTTCCTAAGGCGGAACGAAGAAATGTCAGCCTTTGGAGGAGTTTTTTTTTTTTTCGTAAACACATTAATAGAAGGGAATGTCTTTATCTCTTGCCAGAGCTGTCCGGCTGGATGGGAAGCATTTTTCTTGCAGACGCTCCCCAATCTGGCATTCTCTGTCTCCACCCCCCCCCCCCCCCCATCTCCTCCACCCCTAGCCTTCTTCCTCTTTTCATTACCATCTCCCAACATCCCATTGTGGCGCGCGCTGATTTAGGGCCTAGCAGTGACAGTTTAGTCTCACCTGCGTTGCACTTTGCACTGATTAAAAAAAAAAAGAACAAAAAGCCCAAACCCTGAATCCATTCCTCATGCTATCACCGAAACAAAAGCAGGAATGTGCCGCCAAAGCACCGCTCTTCCGCCCCTTATTCCATAATCCATCCCCACAGGTCACAAATATGACCATAATTCAGATTTAAAATGTGCTCCTAGAAGGGTAACGGCCCACAGAAGAAAATATCTCCCTCTCCTCCTCTCTTTTTTCTTCTGTGGCAGGAGAGAGATGGACACAGAGAGAGAGAGAGAGAGAGAGAGAGAGAGAGAGAGAGAGAGAGAGAGAGAGAGAGAGAGAGAGAGAGAGAGAGAGAGAGAGAGAGAGAGAGAGAGAGAGAGAGAGAGAGAGAGAGAGGAGAGAGAGAGAGAGAGAGAGAGAGAGAGAGAGAGAGAGAGAGAGAGACACACACAGAGAGACACACACAGAGAGACACACAAAGAGAGACACAGTAGAGACACACAAAGAGAGACACAGTAGAGAGACACACACAGAGACAGAGACACACACAGAGACAGAGACACACACAGAGACACACAAAGAGACAGAGACACACACAGAGACACACAAAGAGACAGAGACACACACAGAGACACACAAAGAGACACACACACACAGACAGAGACACACACACAGAGACAAAGAAAGACACAGAGAGGGGGGGTTTCAGAGGTAATTGGATGGGCAGCGAAAATAAGAAAAATGGTCGTCCAAGGAAACCAAGTAAGAAAAAAAGAACTGCGGGAGGAGTAGTTCTTCCACAGCCCATTGATGTGACACCTTGGCACGGCCGGCCCCCTAGGGGGCGAGGGGAGCCTTGCACAGGGCCCGAGACCGGACCCTCTGTGCCGGCCTGGGGTGAGACGCGAGACACAAAAGAATAAGTGGAAGCAGCGTCAGCAGAGGCTGTGCTGCAGTGGAGAAGAGAAGAAGGGGGAAAGGAGTGCTTTGAGGAAAAGAGAAAGGGAAAGAGGTCTGAGGAGGGAAAACGATTGCTTTTGTACTTTGCTTGGTTCAAAGGTCGGAGGTCATGTGATCATGGGGGCACGGGGTAAAATGTGTGGGGGGTTTATTAAAGTTATGGTGACCGAGCTGGTTGTAGGAGAATGAGGCCAGTGAGGTGGACATCATCTTCTTATCCTAATATACAACTCCACATTCTCTTCTTCATTGTTTTGAATATTTTATGAATTTGGGGTTAAAATGATTTTGTATCGTCAATGTATCATACATTTTATTTACCCTTTTTGCTACTGTTCCACACTGCATAATACTACAACACAATATAATATTCACGTGAGAAAAAGGCGCATTGTTTGAACATAAGCTAACAAAAAACGAGAAAATACAATTCCTTCTTTCTTTGTGTCATTACTCCGTGAAGCCGTGGCAGCTTTCATGCCGACAGTATTCCTCGTTTGAAGGTAAAGCATGTCAAATTCATTATGAATGCGACTCTTCCGGGCTTTATTTTTACCCACACCAGCCACAACGCTGTTCTTTTCCTTTCAATTAGGGTTATATCCGGCGCTGCCATGCTGCAGAAATATCCCCCTGTTCACTTGTTTGCACCACTCCTCCGCTTCCATGTCTCATTATCAATTCCTACCCAGTAATGGCTGTGTCTGTAGTCCTATTGTGAATCGGCTTCCCTCTGCCCGTACAAGACGGCGGGGGGATAAAAGTAAGAAAAGTCCAAATCAAAAAACAACACACTAACCATAAACAGTGAAATGGAGATCCATGCCTGGTTAGACACTACAGCCCTCTCTCTCTCTCTCTCTCTCTCTCTCTCTCTCTCTCTCTCTCTCTCTCTCTCTCTCTCTCTCTCTCTCTCTCTCTCTCTCTCTCTCTCTCTCTCTCTCTCTCTCTCTCTCTCTCTCTCTCTCTCTCTCTCTCTCTCTCTCTCTCTCTCTCTCTCTCTCTCTCTCTCTCTCTCTCAACTCCTAACCACACGCACGCACACACACTTTTTTTTTTTTTTGGAGCTTAATACCCCGCGCACTCGCCCCGCTCACATCGGGATGTTTCCCGTCTTGCGGAGGGAGCAGACGCAGCGACATAACAGGATTGCATTTAAATTTCGACTTCCTGCCAAACAAGGGGCTCCCACAAAGTCCACCTCGTTGGGCTAATTAGTGAGATGGTGCAATGGTTTAATGTTGGCAGGCAAGACGATATATCCAGAAGGGCTAAACCAACACAATAACAAATGCAAACTAATGGAGGTGGATTTGGCTGAATTAGGAAAAACGACCTGATACGTTTTTCGACTTGACGCGTGCGCATGCGAAACCTGTGTCAAAAATCAACAGCTATCGCATCCCGCCATCATTTCGGTGGGATGCGATAGCATCAGCCACCGTTTTTCCCTTCACCTTCCTTCCCTCGCTCTCTTCTCGTTCATTCCTTTCGGTGACCTTCTTCCACGCGACGCACACTCTGTAGACGCGCCGCTATACGGATCTGTCGCACATCACGCCGCGGCAAACATCCTCCCAGTTCACATCCTCTTCATTATCAGATGTATTCACCCTCCTCTACGTCCTTCTCTTTCTGTCCCGCCCGTGACATTTCGAAGGCTCTCCCGTCAGCTTGTTTTTATTTTTTAATTTCGTCTTCCTCTTCCGTCTCGGTTTGTTGTGGTGTTTGTCCATGTTATGAGGCCTACTCTGGCCTCGTCTCGCTCCGCGGGAGACCGGCAATTACCGCTCCATGATCTGGCATTAGCTCATCATAATCCTTTTAGATCATATGCGGCTCCCAGCAGGTAGCAACAAGATGAATTTAATAACGGGGATTTGACGTTTGCCAAAGCGAAAACACGAGTCCATTTCCATGGAAGGAAGCTGTTAGGGGTTTATGGGATAATATTTTGGTAGTGTTTGGCAGTAAAACCAACACAAGGATGTAAGAGGAATCAAATATTTGAGCAAAGCAAAGCTATCACGTGAATGATGAATTGTAAATCCATTCATTGCTAATTCATTGTTCATCGTTTTCCCAAGTCAATTTCATAGCTCAGACCATTTCGCTAACTTAACTAATGTAGCTAACATTTTCAACTCAGACCTATCCTCTCCCATATGTCGTACAGCCGTAGAGTGTTCCTTTGCGGTGGCTAGAGCGTTGACAACTGGCCCCTTGTGCGATTGGACACGCCACTGAATCTATATGGGGAGGGGGGGTCCAGGTGTTTACCCAGCAGTGTACAGAAAGCACAACACAGATCTGGAACGGATTTGAATATCTCTCTCTCTCTCTGTCTCTCTCTCTCTGTCTCTCTGTCTCTCTCTCTCTTGCTCTCTCTTTCTCTGCCAAATCTCACAGCAGGAGGGGGTACATCGAGACTGCCTGGTAGCACAGATATTGTTTTTATTATGATTGTACAGTTGGATTCATTTAAAAAAGGGAAGAACAAAAATAAACAAATAATAATAAAATAAATACAACAAAAGTTTTTTCGGCTGTTAAATAATTAAAAAAATGCCATTTAAAACTACCGCGTCCATGATTTGTTTTCGGTTTCTGTAATAAGAGTGTGCTGCAGCCAATCCGTTTCTGTTGAGTCACGACATGAAAGGATTGGGCACTGTAGTGTGCATCTCTCCACGCTGATGGCGAAACAATGACTCTTATGACATCTTAGTTTTCTTCTTAAAAAAGGGTTCAGGGTAGTGCGTGTCAGCGTTCTGGTCCCTTATCCCATGGCTTAACTTGGATATGCCCTGAAAGAACTTTTGGCAAGGGGCTGGCCGGATAGATGAATGGCCGTATGGATGGATGATAGTTATATGGATGGATGGACTATAGTTAGATGGATGGATGGATGGATGGATGATAGTTAGATGGATGGATGGATGATAGTTAGATGGATGGATGGATGATAGGTGTATGGATGGATGGATTGTGGGTCGATGGAGAGATGCATGGATAGACAGTTTGATGGATGGATGGATGGATGGATGGATGGATGGATGGATGGATGCTAGGGTGATGGAAGGTTGAATGTAAGGATGATAACGGATGACAGACACCTACCAACGGGTGGACGGATGCTTCCTCCAGCGCCGCCACCGCCTTGCCCTCACCGACCCCTCCCTCTTGTATCAACACACCCTCGGCAGTCTGACCCTGGGCCCCGTGACTTCGACCGGCTGCCGATCAAGGCTCTCGTCATACACACAGCCCCCTCAAATCATTCCCTTTCTCCAGGCGCTCCCTGCTGCATGACGCGTGCACCTGAGACGGTCACCATTCCCGCCCTGACGACTCCTACCCTCTGGCAGGCAGTGCTCCTGTGCTCCTCGTCAGCGGCTCAATAAAAGCTGAAGGAAGGGTATAGAGAAGGGTCTGTTCAGCGTTTGTTTGCATGGGCGCTTTATCAGCCCCGCTACAGAGATACCATTACCGGCCGAGCCACGACCATTCCAGCCCCTTCCGCAGATCGCTCTCTCTGCTGGAGCCTGCAGTGTTAGATTAAATTCTTGCCTCTGCGGTGCGATGAATTTCAGACGGCCTCCCTCTGGATAGCGAGGTGTCATGGCGCTGCAGGAGATGAGGATTCGGGGTTGTAGATCTGTGCTTCCAATTTGCTTTGTCTTCTTTTTTTTTTACGGAAGCTCATTTGGAGACGGGTTGTAGGAAATGTCTAGTCGACAAGGCGAAGCGGTTGCGTCTGCTGATTCTTTCTTTGTTTATTGTGTTCGGTTTGTTTTAACGCATGATTGTACAACCCTGAACAACCGAAACATGCTTGTGTGCGTGCGTGCGTGCGATTGTGTGACCACCTACCCCAGACATCCTACATCTGTACATGTATTTAACACATTGTACGACCGGACTCCCCTGTTGAGCTGATTTATAACTTAATCGTCATCTCATACATGTCCGATGATGTCATCCAATCACCCCTGGTGATGTACTGTCCAGATATGATAATGTGGGTCACTCGGTTTCAAGGAGAGCATGTTTCCAAGTGCATGATCGGCAGTGACGGACACATTGGATATAGGAGATGTATTGAGAACATGTCTTGCATTGTTACTCCTAACATGTACTCTGTGACACTGAATGACCTAACCTTTTGTTTCTGATTCCGATCCTTTTCACAGAGGTGTCAACGTAGTACACACAGTTTTCGCTCATAATACTTATTATAGGTCTGCTACTATTTTGTACCAGCGAACATTGTCCAGGGTCAATGACAAATGTACTTATGGTAAGTGGCTGTGGGTAAAAGCGTCTGCTAAACGCACTAATGTAAAGGTAGCTGAGCCTACCCTGTAGTACCCTTGAACATGAAAAGGCCATGAACCATTGTTAGTGTTATGAGAAACACCTGTATTTGTCCTACGATGACCTCTCTGTGGTAATGGGTCAACAGCTACTCTAGAGCCACTCTTAAGGAACTCTGCCGTGACACTTAGGATTTGACTGTTCAGCCCGTAGTTCACTACGGATCGAACAATCCACTAAATGACAACATATTCTAAATCCAAGCTCAATCTCTCTGTCTTCCAGGGTATGTTCTGTCTGAACATGACCATGGCCGGGCCCATGAAGGTCATCCTCACCTCGAGCTCCCCTGCTGCGAGCCATGTGCTCTTGGCACTGAACAAGGACGTCAACATCTACGTGAGTACATTAATGCCCTTACTTTCAATTGGACCCCCTTCACAGAGCTGTTCCAGCAGGGTAAACACACAGGTGTATGGCCCCCCGGCACCCTGACATTCACATTGGGTATGCGAACTACCCAAGGCTCCTTACAGGTGCCAGGGCATGGGTAGCAGACTAAACCAGTCTACTTCATGTCGGCGTAGCCGTCCAGCCGACTATCTATATGTCTTCTACCCGGGCCTCGGTGCAGACCCATAATCAGTGCAGACCCACATCTGGGTTGGCCTTCCAGTAACGTAGCGTCTTTCACAGGGGTTCCATAACAATAGTACTAGCAGTAGCAGTTACACAGTAGCACATCTAGCGAATCAATATTTGTATCGATTCGTGGTTGGACTTCAGAGTATTTTTGTTTTAATACTCCCACCCCCCAGATGTACGAAGCTAGTGCCAGATGCTTGGTGTGGAATCAAAGTAGCACAGATGTGTGGTCCTCAGGGCCAGTTTAGAGAAACAATTAACCTTGTTTGTTTTCGCTGACTCTCCCCCAGGGCTTCTCTCTGTGTGTGCGACAGTTTACATTTGAGCACTGCACTCTATAAAATAGATAACAGAGTGGGTGTGCTTGGGTAGCCAGATAGAAAAAAGAAAAAAGAAAAACGACCAACTGCATTGTCTGTAAAAAAGAAAAAGAAAAAGCTGTTCCAATGAGAATCCAATGAGGTTTAGTTTTCACTTTGTTCAAGGGCCTCTGTCAGTGTCAGGTTGAGTCTGTCTGTAATAAATTGGAAATTTCTGCATTTTCTTGGACTTTCTTGGACTCACACTGTTGGATTCCCTAAAACAACATTGAAGAAGTGATGTTGTATTTAACTGTTTAGGATTGTTGCTGTGCCTCGCATAATTGCAGGACAGACTGGGAGTAAATTAAAATCAATCTGAGGCAAATGGGTTTCAGGAAATATGAATCTATTCAATTGACAGTGCGAGCAGATGTGGACAAAAGAAAGCAAGAAAGCCATAGTGATTCTAAGGAACAGTCAAAATATAAAACCATCTAAAAAACTTTTTGTCTCAATTGACCATCTTTCAGTTTGTCACGTCATTAACAAGAGAACCGGTGCGCCTACAAAAAAGATGATGCGCTTCCAGTAAAAGAGTAGAGATCCTACACCGTGTGTTACATCCTGCTGAGGGGTCTGCAGTACATTCCCCCGGCCCACGGGATGTTCTCGGTGGGATCACGCGGGGGAGTGATTGTGTGTGTGTTGTCTTTAACCTGAAACAACAGCATCTGCTCTGTGTCTGTCTGAGGAAGGACGTCACTGGGGGGTTTGACGGCTCATCTGGGGCACTGCATTGAGGGAAAGATAGTGGGGACACAGTGTGTTGGGGACAGAGTGTGTTGGGGACAGAGTGTGTTGGGGACAGAGTGTGTTTGGAAATAGTGTGTATGGGACATGTTAGGGACAGAGAGTGTTGGGGACATAATGTGTGTTGGACAGAGTGTGTTGGACAGAGTGTGTTGGACAGAGTGTGTTGGACAGAGTGTGTTGGACAGAGTGTGTTGGGGACAGAGTGTGTTGGACAGAGTGTGTTGGGGACAGAGTGTGTTGGGGACAGAGTGTGTTGGGGACAGAGTGTGTTGGGGACAGAGTGTGTAGGGGACATGTTAGGGACAGAGTGTGTTGGACAGAGTGTGTTGGGGACATAATGTGTTGGGGACAGAGTGTGTTGGGGACAGAGTGTGTTGGACAGAGTGTGTTGGGGACATAATGTGTTGGGGACAGAGTGTGTTGGGGACAGAGTGTGTTGGGGACAGAGTGTGTAGGGGACATGTTAGGGACAGAGTGTGTTGGACAGAGTGTGTTGGGGACATAATGTGTTGGGGACAGAGTGTATTGGACAGAGTGTGTTGGACAGAGTGTGTTGGGGACATAATGTGTTGGGGACAGAGTGTATTGGACAGAGTGTGTCGGGGACGGAGTGTGTTGGGGACACAGTGTATTGGGGAAAGAGTGGGGACAGAGTGTGTCGTTTTGGGGACATATTGGGGACAGAGTGTGTTGGGGACATTATGTGTTGGGGACAGAGTGTGTCGGGGACGGAGTGTGTCGTTTTGGGGACATATTGGGGACAGACTGTGTTGGGGACAGGGTGTGTCGGGGACGGAGTGTGTCGTTTTGGGGACATATTGGGGACAGAGTGTGTCGGGGACGGAGTGTGTCGTTTTGGGGACATATTGGGGACAGAGTGTGTCGGGGACGGAGTGTGTCGTTTTGGGGACATATTGGGGACAGAGTGTGTTGGGGACATTATGTGTTGGGGACAGAGTGAGTCGGGGACGGAGTGTGTAGTTTTGGGGACATATTGGGGACAGAGTGTGTTGGGGACATAATGTGAACCAAGGGTGTTGGTAGCATAATAGGGCCAGTGTTATGGGGACATAGTACTTTAGGGACATAGTGTGAACCTTTATACCAGTACAGGATTAGGTGGTGATACCTGGAAGCACGCTGGGGACTAAGGGACCCAATCCAAACAGGAGATGGCTCAGCAAGTTCCCGGAGCCGAGTAGAGCTTTCTGTTTTGTTTTTCCAAACGTTTTTCTGTAGCGCACTGTGCATTTGTATCCTGTATTCCACCTCGCCCCTCTGAGCGTCTGGTGATCGACCTTGATGAATTTTTTGAATCATCATTTTTTTTTTCCGGCCCATTCAGCCACTGGAGAGGATATTAAAATGTTTCTGACTTTAGGCAGCGTAGACCTTGAGTTACGATTAAATCATCACTCAAATTCATAATTTGATAGTAAAGCTTTACAGAGGGAACCGATTCTCTGTAAAAAAAGCTTCATCAAGTCAATGTTGGAGAAGGGGTGAGCGAGACAGATCAATACCACATGGAAACATTTGTACCATCTGCTTTATATTTGTAAGACATACCCACGCGTTGTACTTTAGAGTATTCCTACCTAAATGAATCTACTACCCAGAGAAATGTTCATTTCTGTGATTGCATCACGCTTGATGATGTGCAAATTTGCTTTAATCAACATATTAGAAGGATTACTTTGAATTGCGTCTCGGGACAACTTTCTCTGGAATCTTATTTTGACTTTATTATCTCCAGTTTCCCAAATGTGTTGTCCCCAAAAGAGCTGGTTCACATCAGTGGCAGTTAATCTTTTCCCCTTTCATTTTGTTTTAATCCAACTGTTCAATCAGACGACTTCAACTGCCCTCAAACAAGCATATGTGCACACGCACACACACACACACACACACACACACACACACACACACACACACACACACACACACACACACACACACACACACACACACACACACACACACACACACACACACACACACACACACACACACACACACACACACACACACACACACACACACACACACACACACACACACACACACACCCAGGAAACTGCTTTCTGGAATGTTCTTTTTCCAGACTTTTGAATTATATAGAACATTGCTGATGTACCAAACTAACAGCTGTAGAGTGATTATGCTATTATGTCAAGGGAACGCACTCATATCCCCGTTTTATCCACACAGTACATACAGTAATGAAGTTGTGTAACTATTTTTGTATATTTGCCCAGACACCAAAAAACTCAGACTTAACCCCTATCCCTCTATGTACATCAAAAGCATAACAGGAACATTCTACAATAAGGGTACATAAATCTGGTTGGGGCTAGGCTTAGCCCTAGCCCTAACTCTATTTAATAATGTATAAATAAATATCCTACTTGAATACCATTACCTAAGTTACCATGAACAATGCAAAAAACAGGAACACCATTAGTAAACAGGAAAACAGTAAACAGGAACACCATTAGTAAATTATTTTTTAGGCCGCTAGTTAACCAGTTAAATAACTGGTAATACATTTTTATGACTGAATTAATTAATTAACCAGTTGATTAATGTCAGTTAACTAATGGGTCAAATATTACCCTTATCCAATACTGTTTCCAGAAAAACAAAATAATCCATTATACAAGTATTATTATTATCCCATAAGGTATAATGTTTCCATCGACCTCCATGCGGCTAGCAGCACTAGTGGACAGTATATTTTGACCCCATATAGGGGCCAGATTCCAGCCAACTGTAATGACGCACGCCGTTTAAAAAAAGGGCCAGTTTCCTGGCCCAAGACAGGAAGTGGAGGAAGGACTATGCCTCCAGTAGGGGTGGGGGGTGTCGTGGGGTGGGGGGGGGGTTCCAACTGAAATCGCCAGGACACTTAACCATAATAAACATTCCTTTTCAAATGGACCCTGCTTTGAGAATAGCAGTGGTAAGAGGTGTGTGTGTGTGTACTGTGTGCGTGTGCGTGCGTGTGTACAGTGTGTGTGTACAGTGTACGTGTGTATGTGTGTGTGTGTGTGTGTGTGTGGTAGTAGAAGGTGGCAGTAAATGGGTGAACAGGAGGAAAAGTCCTATGAATAAAGAGCTGACTCACTCATTACTCCAGGGAGAAAAAAGGTGTGACCAATAAATATTAATATTGTGTTGCTTCTTAAAGCTGGTGTCTGTGAAATTTGAGAGTTGTAGAGAGCAGAAGAGAGCAAGGTTTAGAAAACAAACCACCCACCCTCTCCGGGCCCTCCCTATGCCTCTCCACCATTGAGAAGTGTTTAATTCACAAACATTTGGTGGAACTCTGGTAACAGTGTGCTTGCATGTTATTGACAGGCAAGATAATCCCCTGAACCTTCCAACCGGAAGAGAGATGCCTCGATTGGTCAGAACTGAGCCAGGAGCATTCCAAAATCTAAGTCGACCAGGAAGGATATTCTCACTGAGCATTTTACTCATTCATAGCTGAAAAGTGACATTGATGACATTGAAAAAATGACATTGAAATTAAAGTTGTGAAACCTTACCTATATCACCTTCAACGTTACTTTAACAACAACACTTTCAACCCGGGGTCTTACAATGCACCTCTCCTTGAGTGCAAACTATTTTTTAGGATGAGTGGCCCCAGTAGGAATTGAACCCCTCAGCCTTAGCAGTCATCCTTCCCCATCACTTGAGCTGGACAGGACTACAGCTGAGGCAGACAGGAGTGTTAATATTGTATAGCTCACCTACGGCCAGATGATCACTCTTGTAGTTGATCGTCAACGGATAACCACTGTTATTTATACGGTCCTGTGTCGTGTTTTCCTTTCAGGTTGGCAACAATTCCACCATGACTTTGATGATGCATAAGGACCAAACCCATATGATTGACCTGCCGACAGATCTGGGGCAGCTGGTCAACTGGGCCACACAGAACTTTGGGGGCGTGACCTCGCTGACCGCCATCCGAAACCCGGGGAACATCGCCTACACTGGGAGAGCAGGTTAGTCCCGCGAGTATATAATGAGGAAGTGACCGTTGTTTGTGCGGGGGGGGACTTAAACAGTGCTATTTGTAATTGAACTCTTGTTCCCTCTTCCCTCTTCCCTCCTGTTGGTTAGTGTTCCTAGGGTCTCTTGGATTTTTCCAAGATTCTGTTTGCTGCATGTGTATTGTCTCCATCCATTTTAACTACTATTTTAACTACTATGTGATGTTTCCGTTCTTTTTCTGTACGGAAACCTTGAGTCTCCTGAAAGGAGGCATACAAATGCAATGTATTTTTATAATCATTAATAATAAAATACAATTAACCTTATGATTATTATGATTATTACTATTATTCTATTCTAAAGGCATAGTAGTTGCCGTCACACCAAACAGCAACCATGCATGATAGAAAGGGTCAATCGCTGCATCAGTGACTTGAAAACACCGCCACAATTTAAAAAATTGCCATTTTCCTCCACAGGCACCGGGCTGGGCTCCAGAGACTGCGTCCTGAAGCACGAAGACCCGTCGCTGAAGCCCTTCACGGAGCAGCAGCCCTTCATGGAGCCGCAGCCGAAGCCGCAGTCCGCCCTGGTGTCCTGCTTCGTGGACGCCCCCGGCGAAAGGGAGATCCACATCATCAACATCCCAGACAGCGCCAGTCCCCGGTACGTGTTCCAACACCGACGCCGACATGATTAGTGGAGGGAAGTTAATGGACGGAGACAGGGCCTGTGACGTAAAGATTAACGGGCCGAAGCCCGAGTTGGCAATTAATTTGTAATTTTGCTGGTGCGCTTTTTGTGAAAGGGTGAGGTACCGTGTTATTAATGGCACGTATTCGAGTGCCCTGTAAATGACTTTAGATGATGAAAGAAATCCAAAGGAATAAATCGCAATATGATAGATGACGTTTGATCGGGACGATAGCCGCAGCCCTTCCCTCAGACGCACCGTTAACGTACTGGTGTTTGTGTTTCAGCAACGTGTCGGTTCGCGTGGACACAGAGAAGGCCATTAGTCTGTTCCTGAGAGGCCCCCAAGGGACATTATGGAGCTTCGGCAAACTCCCACCGTTCCAGTTTGGAGTAAGCCAAGTCATGTTCATTTTGTACAGCAGATGAAAAAATAATAATTTCAGAAACACTTCTTGACAGCAAAAAATCTGATTTAATGGAGCGTGATCATGGGGAGTCACACTGGGCGCATTAACCAAGCGTCTTCGAAGAGACAACGGGTGTGCGTGATTCTTGTACGGGAGCTTTCAGAGGGTGGGCTGTAACAACACAGAGAACAAAGGTGAGGGGAGTGACCTTTGTGGATGGCCTGGGCTGGAGAGGCCATGGTCATTTGAAATACACTATGGGGGGAAGTGGACGCGTCTGCAACGATGCAAGACAGCTTAAGGCATCTAAACAATCCGGAAGTCAGGAGAAAGGCAGGGCCTCCTAATCAGACTCCAAATGGCTTTTAATTCGACAAGGTCATTTCATCTGTATGCCATTTGATTTGGATCTATTCCCCCACCACTATAGCCCTTGAGTAACTGTAGTCTAGTAACTGTCTTAGAGAGCCGCACAGGCCCACATCCCCAAAAAGTTGGGGGTTCAGGAAGACTTCCGGAGTAGGAACCACAATCTTTACTACATGCTCTGAAAAAAAAAGAAAGTAATCTGGACCAATCGGCTCACAATGTCGGATTTTCGAACAGATGAAGCGATGATGAATGTATTAAAGTGTGTTCATTCCCACTGTGAGCGCCTGGGTCTCGAGAGAGCTTTATGAGTGAGAGCTCAGTAGCGATGCCAAGTTACACAAGTTGAACGTTTGAGGTTTTATTGAATTGGACGAGGAACCAGAGGCAGAAGGAAGAGGAAAGTCAGTCCCGACAGTATTCACTTATTTCTTTATTTTTTGGATTCATCAAAAAGTTCGAGCCCAATTTCAAATTGTCGTATACTATTTGCTACATTATATATTATGCAGTATATTATATTACGCGTTATATACATATCAATATCTTGCATTTTAATCGTATCTAGATATTAATAGTTGACAATGGCAGCTTTGCTTTTTCAGTCGCAAAAACAGTGTGTTTTTCTCTTTGCTTGCGTATCATTTGGTACGAGTATGATAAGAGGGGGATCATTTGGTACTAATATATACTAATATAGGTAATATAGGATTGTATGCCATCCTATATTACTGTTCTACTACTCTTTGAGCAACATAAGAACAATCTGTTGGATCATGTTCTGATTGGTTCGTTGTTGTCTTGCCTTCACCAACACAGTCCACCAACGAAATCTGGCTGACTGGCAACTTCAACCACAAACTGAACAAGTCAGTCACGTTGACCAATGACAGTGCCCTGGCTGTGCAGCAGAAGGCCCTCGACTATTTCAAGGCTAAATCGTTCACCAGCTACTCCGAAATCCAGGGAGAGGGATCTATGATCCCGTTACTGCTGATACTGAAAGACTATTCGCCAGGTAAGGAGATGAGTGCACCTGGTCAACTGTGTTTAACATTTGACGTTTCTGTTAAGTATTCTAAATGTATTAGCGTTAAAATCTAGCAATGTTCACAGCTCGGGTTTATTGTATTTGCTTGGCTATCTTATCAAATATGCAATATAAGCAGATATATTATAAAAGCGGTTTACACATTGGGTTTAATTATTTAATTATTCACGAGTATTTGAACATTTGAACAGCATGCCTTTTATGTCCCCGGTTGCAGCCAGTCGAGATCCGGTCGTTCCCGCCGTCACCACCAGCCCGCCCCACATGCCCCTGCTGATGCAGCTGTACAGCGCCCCGGACTACCGCCTACCCCTCGAGCCAAACACCAAGGTGCAGAGCGACAAGAGGATCTACGCAGAGGTGAGGAGAACCCCACCCCCCCCCCCACACACACTTCACTTCAGCGTGACGATTCTCCTTTAGGTTGTTGGTTTGAGTCTCGATGGCTCCGCACCATACAAGCTTCGTGTTCGTTCTGAATGGAGGGAGGAAGGCTTGGGGGTTTTATCCGATTAACCGGTCGTCTGTTCTATGATTGTGTGAAGAACGCGCTCGCAGAGTATGGTGTTATTGTATTTTTATTCAATAGGATGTGAAGTCATTTTAATGGAAAGGGCCCATTTCACAGCAGACTAGACAGTGTGGCAGGCAGGAAGGAAGTACACAACATGTGCAAGGGAGCGTTTCTCAGGGGGCGCATGTGGGTTTTTCAGCGGTGGTAGGAAGATAATATAACATAATTATCAGCTTCCAAACCATTGCCCAATCCAATTTGAGATTATCTCTTAGTCATTAACTCCAAAACATCTCCTGTTTCCTCCTCCTCCTCCTCCTCCTCCTCCTCCTCCTCCTCCTCCTCCTCCTCCTTCTTCATCTCCTCCACTTTCATCTCCATTCATGAACTCTGTCATCTCATCCATTCTCAACTCCATCCTCATGTCCTTCGTCATCACCATCACCATCACCATCATCACCATCATCATCATCATCATCATC
>NC_079430.1:8711847-8719347 GCF_026213295.1 Gadus chalcogrammus
TGGTCTGTTTTCACGTGTTGTTTTCATGTCTTTCCCATGTTGTTTAAAGACCATACCGTTTGCTTGTTGTTGTCAAAGTCAAAGCGATGAATTATCGAGTGTGAAGTGAGACATAAAGTCGCCGCATCTCGTTCGATAAGGCGAGTGTCCTCTACGTAGATTGAAACACGTACAGCAGGAATAATTTTACATACAAGAAACCAGCATAACTGTCTATTGAATCCCTGTTCTTCTTCTTCTTCTTCTTCTTCTTCTTCTTCTTCTCCTCCTCCTCCTCCTCCTCCTCCTCCTCCTCCTCCACCTTCTTTTTTTCCTCCTCCACCTTTTTCTCTTCCTCCTCCTCCTCCACCTTCTTCTTCTTCTTCTTCTTCTTCTTCTTCTTCTTCTTCTTCTTCTTCTTCTTCTTCTCCTCCTCCTCCTCCTCCTCCTCCTCCTCCTCCTCCTCCACCTTCTCCTCCTCCTTCTTCTTCTTCTCCTCCAACTTCTCCTCCTCCTCCTTCTTCTCCTCCTTCTTCGTCTTCTCCTCCACCTTCTCCTCCTCCTCCTTCTTCTCCTTCTTCTTCGTCTTCTCCTCCTCCTCCGTCTTCTTCTTCGTCTTCTCCTCCTCCTCCGTCTTCTTCTTCGTCTTCTCCTCCAACTTCTCCTCCTCCACCTTCTTCTTCTTCTTCTTCTTCTTCTTCTTCTTCTTCTTCTTCTTCTTCTTCTCCTCCTCCAGGTTGCCCCTGCTCGCTGACCAAACGCCCACCGGTGTCCACCAACCCCTCCCCATCCTGAGAACAGCAGCGCCAACGCCAGCATAGGCAGCACCCAGAGCACACCCACCAGCAGCATGGCGTGAGAGCCCCATCTCCCCCCCCCCCCCCCCCCCCCCCACCACCTCGGCCTTCACCCACCTCATGCAGCCAGCCCCTCCCATCAGAGTCACCAACAATAGTACCTTCCCTTAGCTCCCTTCTCGATAACACTTTACAATATGGATGCATGTATTAACCATTGATATACATTAGTTATTGTGGTATTAAGCAGTATTATCTAGCTTTAGCTTAGGGGTAGTGAGTAAGGGGTAACCCTGACCCAAACCCTATTATATAATGTATACATGAATATCTTAGTTAACATGAACACCATTACCTTTTTTTAACATGAACACCATTACCTTTTTTTAACATGAATACCATTAGTAAACATGAACATCATTAGTAAATGATTACTAGACCATTAGTTAGCTTTGCGTTCACTGTTAGTAAATGCTTATTACTGCATCAACTAATTTTCATTAATGAACCCTTATTGTAAAGTGTTACCTTTTAATTGGATTTGATTCTCAACAAAACAAGTATAAGCTGTGTGCCAATACAGCGGCCACATGGAAGAGATCCCCCCCCCCCCCCGGGAGTGGGGGTGGAGGAGGGGTAGGGAATGCCGTCAGTTGCAGGAAAACTGAAGTCTGGTCGATGGCTCCTGACACTTGCATCTCGACTAGTTTCTCTTTTTTTCATTTTTTTTTGTATCCCTCTCTCCTGCTAAGCCTCTGAGCTTCCAGACAGGAAGTTAAAAAGGGCAAGAGAGAAAATACACACTAGCTCACCGCAGCAACAGGAAAAAACAAAGTATGTCCCCCAAGAACAGACAGGAAATTCACCGCATTCTTTTCATTGAATTCTGCTCGTGTGACGCCGGCACAATAAGAGTGCGGGAACAGGCAGTCCATGACACAAGGATTTGGATTGATGCTAAATTATGTTAAATTTATCCCACCAGCATCGTTTTTTTTTTTTATAGTTTCAAGGTTAATAGTCTTAGCTTTTAAAAAGCCACATCAATATTTGTGTTTCCAAAGTGTCTTGCAATCAATCTCGTTTACCTCTACAGACGACTAAGTCAGGAATTGGGTTCAAATGCTGGACTGGATGTCAATTTCTTTTCATTAAACCAAGGAATTCGTTTTTTTGTCTTTACTTAATTTGATTCTTGTAAAGACTAAGAATAGAAATACATTCCATTCCTAGTTACAATATCAATATCAATATCACAACCCCGTGGAAATGGTCTGTGTACAGCATTGTTTTTTCAGTTTGACTGGCTCTTGTTTGAAAAGTTTGAGTCTAGCATCTTTCAAGATGTAGTATTTGGTGGACTATGGCTCATGCTTGTCCTTGCATAACCACTGTATGTTGACGGTTGAACCGTAAATTGTGACACAATACTTGTTGAAATGTACAAATGTAAATGGATCGTTATTATTTTCTCTCCCTCTCGTTGAGTTATTTGAGCTATGAGATATTCTCATTACTTAGTAAAGGTGTGTGGCTTTTAAATGCAACACTTTTAAACAACATTTATAGTCAATGATATAGCTTTGAAAGCCCAACACATTTGATGCTACTATGAATCTGATTTCACGCTCCAATTTATCATTCAACCCCAGCAACATGTGTTCAATTGTATAAAGATTTGAAACGTTTGAGAAAAAGGGGAAGAAAACTCTAAATAATAGACTGACCATGTTTAAAAAATGTTCCCCCCTCTATTTTAACAATATAGCCAAGTCTCTCTTTCTCTATTCTCTGTGTATGTGTGAGTTTCTGTCTGTGTTAGCAAGTGTGTGTGAATTTGTGTATGGTGTGTATGTGTGTTTGTTGTGTGTGTGCGTGTGCGTGTGTGCCATGATAAAAACAAGACAGATTTTACGATGTGCAATATGAGCTCACCATTCATGTCATTCTGTGTGTACTTATTTTGTAAAAGTGCTGTATGATATTACTGTATTTACCATTTATTCCTTATCTCTTGTATTGTTCAAACAAACAATCCAAAATTAATTCCCTATTATGCCACGTCAAATGCACAACAAACTTGTTAACAAAAGTTCTTACTATGAATTTCATTTTTCTCACATGTAATTTTATATATACTTCTTTTTTTAAGTAAAATGTGCCTTTGCCAATCCATGCGCAGTTTTTTCAATTTGACCCTAATTGATTTTGAGCGTTCGCTCTAATGTCCTCTTCAGCTAAGTAGCCAATAGTATCCCAGATGATCCAGACACAGTCTTGCGTAACATCACGTATTCCCTCCTCTGTTTGGAAAGTGGATCCATCGTGCATTATTAACGCTGTGACTCTTTAAACGTCCTTTCAGATTTGCATCATCATGGTTCCCATCGCAATGCGATGATTGATACAGTGGCGCGTGAGCAGGCCATGTCACACGGCCTTGATTGCAGAAAAGTTTTTTTGCGTTGCTTGTCGCCGTTAACCAGTCACGTTCGGCGAGACGTCGGTTCAAAGGAACGCAACGTCAAATCTGTCAAATCGGGAATCGTCCTGTAATGGTGTAACGGTTCCAGCCTCTGCCAGGCTGTCTCAACACTGGCGGGGGAAAGACCAGAACCTGGGACAGAAAACATGTGATCCTGTCAGGGAGTTGAAGGGTTTAACCCTGCGGATCTCTGGCCAACCTTTTCACAACCGCTTCCTCGTCTTCACTGATATACACGCCGAGGAACAGACACACATCGCGCGCGCGCGCGTGTGTGTGCGTGTGTGTGTCCCAAATGCTTACATTGGGGATGTTTTGAACCATTGCAACGATTGCATTCATCCTCTCACCACTTGTAGGTCGACCACCTGACTCATGTCTCAATCGTGTTTGTAGTATTTTTCTAGTAGACCTCAATAAACTATTGGAATACGCCACGATGAATCCGTTTTCTTAAAAGAAAAAAAATATCACATGTATGCATGTTAGGCTTTATAAAGATAGACAACCAATCAATCAAACATTTTATTACATTTTTATGAACATCCAATCATCAGAGAGATCTGCATCAAGTATTTTTTTATCATCTCGCTCACTTTTTTTTAGTCAAACTATCTGCAAATTGTATTTCTTCGCTGATTGCATTTTGTCTCCAGATGTCAAGGTTGAACGTCTGCCCCTCAGTGGCGATAATCACACATTACATTTTGGTCCCACAGGCATTTTTTGTAATTCTCCTTTTTGCACACATTATGCCGTTATTGTTACGAATATTTAAAGTAAACTCTACACCATACATATACAAATGAGAAACAAAATAGATGCTAGTTGTGTGATTTAAATCACGTATCATAGTTGGATTAGCTTTGAATAAAATGTAGCCATTTAGTGCATTTTCTAAGCAATTTAATAAATTCCCATGATTCATCTGGATTCCAGTATAATCGTTTTTAAACATTGAAAATGGTGGGCGAACAGTTTGTAGTTCTAGCACTCTATCTCTCTCACTCACTCATTCACACACAAGTACACAAACACACTCACACTCTCCCTCAAACAAATTAAACAGCATCTTAATTATTGTGATTCGCATTTGGATTATAAAAACGAAAATAAGTGAGTTCTCTTTTAGGTGTACATGCCTCTTTCACTCTCTCCCTGTCTCTCTCCATCGCTCTCTTCCTTGAAATAAACATTTCTCATGTTTCCTGTGGTTTTGTGGATCTGTACAAGAAGTGTTTATAGAGCGTCCTTTGGCTGTTTTGTCTTGTTTGAAATGAGGAAGCCTTCAGCCCTGGATACGGCCATGGAAATGTCCGGCCTTGTGTGAGCCCCCATTGTGTGTGTGTGCATTTGTGTGTGTCATGGTTGGCGTGTGTGCGTGTTTGTGTGCAGGGATTTATTTGTGTTTCTGTGTATGTGGGGGTTTGTGTGGGTGGGTAATCATGCGTGTGCGTGCATTTGTGTGAGTGTGATTTATTTTCCCTATGGCTTTCACAGTAAAGCTATGCCCATTATATTCGATTCTAAATCTAGAATTATTAGCAAGTACACGAGCCCGACATACTCACAAACAGAATGTATGTTTTCATGAGGAGTGAATGTTGAAAAGTTTAACAGGCTAGATTACGACACACACGGGTTACTTTGTAGAACTTGCCCATTTCCTTTCTAATCAAACGCCTTCATGTCCTTGTTTTGAACAGCAGTGACAATGCAATAGGTTGAAGTTAAGCCCCAGGGATATGAGTGTGTTCATTTAGGGCAAAGAACCAATTATGACCTGCACGTGCCTATGCACTTCCACTGGGAATAGATAAACATAGGACTAGTATTATTATGCCCAAATATATTCTTATTAGGAATTCACTGCAGGACCTTACTTCAAAGAAATCCCTTTTAATGGCAACATTGTTAGAGACAGATGTGGTGACAAGACTGAAATACAAAAACACCATGCATTTAAGAAATACGAAATATCCACAGTTTAAATGTTGATCTTACCATGGGCAAACAAAACATACATTTCTAAATTCTTATTCATACTGGCTTCATGTTAGGTTTGTTATCTTTACTTTACACTCTAATCCAAACTCTATCTTTTCAAAATTGTCCTCCATTAAAAAAATAAATAATTAAATAAAGCACACTGGTAGAATAATGACGTGATGATCTTTTCCAATCAGTGAGAAGGACCTAGTCACCGATGGCTGTTTAATTCAATAATTGGTTTATTTTATTAATTCATATTTTGTGAGCGAGAGGAATTACTCTTATCATGCATTTACTTTGAGAGGCCCTTGAGAACACTTGCATGTTATTTGACTGATTGTTGTTGAAAATGGATTGGAAATAGCAGGTTTATTATAATTATAATTTTCAGTATTTATTATTACAGTTATTTATATAGTGACTATCAGTTCCCAAATATTCATACGTTTTATCAATATCAGATGGTGACAGAGATACACTTTCAGGCATTAACATGAACCTAAATCTAGTATATGCACATAGTAACTATAAGGAATGTGAAGTTGACATCACACCACTTTGAACCCTATGGGGGCCGCACCATGTTTAGAGGTCACTGCCTCTGTTGGTCTTTTGGATCTCACTCACAAGATGGCGCCCCGTGTGATGTAACTTCCCATTCTCCATTGCATCCACAAAAATCGTGTTAATAGGATTTATTCGAAGGTAACACGCTTTACACAACAAGAGAGAAATCCGGTGTTAAAGCAGCAACAGTAAACGGTATGAAACAGGACCATGATGTATATCAATTTAATCGAGCATAATAAACCAAGGAAAAAAAAACAAAATGTGTGTAAAAGAGGGACCCACGGTTGGTAAAAAAACATTTTTGACAATTTGCATGATCAACAGATAAAATAAAGTTTCTCCCCATGCACACAAACACACAACAATCGCAAAGACGGGCCCCGTGATGAATCACACAGCAGCACCAGATTCACCGTCGTATCAAACAGATAAAACCCAACAACCTGCTTGCTTGTCGAGCCTTCGGGGAACTGTGAATCTGAGGAAGTCACATGTCATTGTGATTTGAAGCCACTTCTCTTTGGACAATCGTTCCTCCACCCCCCCATCCCCCCCCCTTACCCCCCACCCTCAACTGCCCCAGGCAGCAGCACCACACTGGGTTGTTTACGCTTTCACACAATGTGTGCAGAATGAATCCTTCTCCCTCTCGTTCTCGTCTCTCACTCACACATGCGTAGAGACATGGGCCCACACGCACGCACGCACACACACACACACACACACACACACACACACACACACACACACACACACACACACACACACACACACACACACACACACACACACACACACACACACACACACACACACACAGTATCGAATACACAGACACGCACATGTACACACAGAAGCCAATACACGTAAATTACTTGCATGTCCGCAAGGACATGCCCACATGCTCTTACACACACACACATGCACACACACACACACACACACACACACACACACACACACACACACACACACACACACACACACACACACACACACACACACACACACACACACACACCGAAGCGAATACACGTCAATTCCATGCATGCAAGGACATGCTCACCTAACACATATGTATACACAAAAACATACAAACACACACACACATGCACACACACGAAATACACGTCAATATACTTGCATGCACAAGAAAGCACATGCTCACCTTGTAATTAACACCCACACCAACACCCGCCCCCACCCCCACCCCCACCCCCACCCCCAATCCCAGCCCCCCACCCACACACTCACCAGCACACCTCAGTGCATGGTCGCAGCCCCGGCCAGCTAGAGGCTGGGTCTCTTCACTCTCCGAGCACACAAGCCCCCCCGTCTCCGCATACACAGACCTACCGGTGCTGGGCTGTGGGACTCAGACACGTCCACAGTGAACCTCCCCAACCCCCCCACCAAACAGCCTTCTATTCTCCACTCTGTCCTCCCTTCCCCCTCGTTACCCATTCGTTCTCATGATAGTGGTCTCCCACCCTTAAATGATTTCACACTCTTTGTTTGGAGCGTCTGCTTTGGTGAGACAATTAGCGTGTGCGCGCTGGAGCGTGCACTGATCGTGGCCTGTGTGTAACGGCCCGGAGAGATGCTACGAGATGTTTCCCGTGGTGTGTTGTAGTGAATATATTGAGAGGATTGCTATTGTTTTAACACAGTAATACA
>NC_079430.1:8721847-8781847 GCF_026213295.1 Gadus chalcogrammus
GATAGCACACCGAGGCCATTCCCCTACCCACTGTTCCTTATTCCCACTGGGGGAGGTTGAGCTAGACGGCCGAGAACGTCCGCACAAGATTAGTTCAATAGGAACTTCAGCACCTTGGACAGCGATCATTACAACTAGGGCAGGCCTTTGATAATCAGTGCATTCCAATGCAGCTGCTGTTTGATTGGCAACGAGGAACACCTGCCACTCATGAGTCCACCAACCTTTAGCCAGCTACTAAGTCAGAGCTCCCCCTCTGCTCTCGAGAGATGAGAGACACGCCTCAACTCACTACTACGGTGAGTGGCCCTGAAGTGAACGCTCAGGAGATATGGGATATTATTGAACTGTTCTTGTTGGGTCTCATCTATTTCCCCCTGGTCCCTTCCCCTCAGGTTTTGAATGAAGTCCTTCTTATCTAACCTCAAACATGGCTGTGATTGTTTCTGTTCTTGAGTTTTCCCCCACTGGTGTCCAACTGCCATTGTACCGTTGACCATTACTCATCCAAACTTCCCCTATCCTTCGGGTTCTGTCACAATTATAAATGTATTGGCCAAGGCTGTGGTCAATCTATTGTGTTTATTGACGAGTTTTCTTTTGTACTCCCTAGAAAATGTTTTTAAAATAATTGAAGAAACAAAGGGAAACACATGCACTAACAATGCAAAAATATTCTCCTGTTATGGCTACAATTAAATTATGAAATCTAGTCACACAATGGATGGTGCCATGATATAAATTCTAATTTGAATAATACAGAATATTTTGATTCTGAACCATGTTCCACTAGAATATTCAGGGTTTTCTCTTGGCAAGTTATATATATTTATTATATATTTCATTTTCCCGCTAGTAGATATTAAAATGAAATGGAGAGAAATGTAAGAGAAATGTACAAAGGAAGAAAATATTTTCTACTGGATGGATTGGCTATAATTATATATTCCTGTCTGTTCCGGTCTGCCTGTCGGTCTTTCTGCCGGTCCATCTGTCCGCCTGTCCATTTCGGTCTGTCTATCTGCTCACGCGTCTGTCCATCTGTACGTCTCCTTGATCGCCTGCATGTCTCTCTCTGCATGTGTTTATGTCCGTCCATCTGTCTGTCACCCTGCCTGCCTATCCGTCTTCCTCAAATCGCCCCTTTTGAAACGTATAGTAAACATGATTGATACATTTCCCTGCCTGGCTCTGGAGAGACGGATGTGCAAATCAATGCAAAAGGGAAGAACCGCAAACAGCAATTAACAGTAAAGCAGTGACAACCAAAACAAAAGGGAAGAATAAGCTCAAGGTAAACCGCAGCCTCTGGTCGTCTGTGAGGACTATTCCTCTGCGTGAGAGGAATGCAAAGCGTTGTTGGCAACTTGTAAACAAGCTTCTGGTATTCAATTTCACTCTTGATTAGAATAAATGAGAGGAGCCCCCTGTATGAAGAGGACAGGGGTTTTAAAGGAGAAATAGAGAGAGAGACGGAAGCATCAGATGGGGAAGCTTGGCAGGGAAATAAAGTTTCTTGCGGGTACCACGAGCCATCGGACAAACAGAGGAACACTGCCAACATGGATATTTTAGCCCAACACCATATGGTTTGCTGTGCATCCAAATGGAGTGATTATGGTTATGAGTCAATTTCCTCTCCTCTTCGCCAGGAGACGGTCAGGCTTGGGTCTACAGTGTGTTTATGTATTGGAGAATAATTTCTTTCTGCGTTTCTGCGATGTTAATAATTTCTATCATTTGAGATTGCCTTCTAACATTAGAAGGATGTTGAATAGGCAAAGCAATTACGCTTGTCTGTGTACAACCTTAGCCTAGAAAGACTTTTAACTTCAAACAATGCATCTGTTTGTATTTGCTACGCAATATGACATATATGCTATATACTTAAGATAAAAGTATAAATCGATATGATAAAGCCGTCTTTGCATTGTATTGAATGTTGACAGTAGAGTTTAGTACTTTTAGTTAGTGAGCATTGGCTTTGACTTCAAATAAATCACCTTGCAGTGTTTTCTCTTAATTAAATCCATTCATCCAACATGTATTAATTAACTGGGCCTATGTGCCATCGCTGCTGAGGCAAAACATGGAACAAACATTCGCCCAGTTAACAAAAATACACAAGTGCGAATGGAATCACACACACACGCACACAGGCGCACACACAGGCACACACTCACACACACACACATGGGAACACACCTGACTACTGTCTCTTAAGCTACCACTCTCTTAAGCTCTCTGGAAATTACTCTTATCTTTGTATTTTTGCATACTGATGTTAATCTTTTTGTCATTGGAGATTGCCCTTAAGTTTCCTTTTTTATGGACGTTCAATGGGCAAAGTAAATACACAAACACCTCTGATTTCTCTCTAGCACTACTCTCTTAAATTCTCCTATTCCTCTTATCTTTGTATATTTTTTTGCATAAAATCCATTCATCCAAAATATATTCGTTAACTTGGCCGAGATGCCCTCACTGCTGAGGCAAAACATGAAACAAACATCCTCTCAGGTAACGAAAGTAGACAAAAACACACACACACACGCACACACCTTACTGATTCCTCTAATGCGCTCTTAAATTCTTCTTTTTATGATTAATGCAAGGAAAGTTGCACTGAGATACACCAATGCAAATAATGATTACTTTTATTGATTGACTTAAGATTGATTAATTTTTGTTTACAGGACTGGAAAGAAAATATGCATTTGTATATTGGACACACACACACACACACACACACACACACACACACACACACACACACACACACACACACACACACACACACACACACACACACACACACACACACACACACACACACACACACTCTTCCTGCTATTTATATTGCAGTGAAAGTGACCCAATGATGGGTAAGAGGTCATGTTGACTCACTGAGGTGGCTCATAGAAATTGCTAATGGCTGGAAGGTGTGTGTCCAAAATTGGAATACAAAATGAATATCATTCCATGTCAATCTTCACATATTTCAGCCAGAGAGCAATCGCTGTATTTATGTTCAGTGTAAATAACCCAATTAAAAACAGAATCCTTATTTAATTATATTTTTTTTCCTGAAAAAGCGATTGGGGCAAAATAATAACACCACATTGACCTTTTAATTTCCATGAAGAAATTCAAAATCCATGTCCTCCAGGCTTAATATTGGCAATTATGTTGTGTCCACCTTGAGCCATTAACGTATTTTGTGTTTCCCTCTCTCGCCACACAAGGTCATTAAAAGCTACGGCTAATCTAAACCCCTTTGTTTTCATCAGGGGGTTTATATACGTCTTCTGTTCTCTGCCCCGTATCTCATGCGCTTTGTCTCGACAAACATGAGGGTTTCCGTGTGACATATTCAAACACAAACAAGTTGCCCGTATCGACGTGGTGTCAAACTGCCACATGGCCTTTTATATTGGTGTAGTGGTGGTGGTCGGGGGAGGGGCCGAGGCAGTCACGGCCACGACAGGGCTGAGTAGCTCGGGAGATTTCTCGGAGGAAGGAACGGGCAGGAGGAAAGGTCAGGGTGAATAAAAGGCTTTTAATCCGAGCCCCCCCCCCCCATCCTCGTGCCGGGGATATCAAAGACGCCCTATCTTTTGGCGGGGTCAGTCGGGGCCACGCACACTGTTTGCCTTCTGCTCTCTTTCTGCTTGTGATGCCCGCCTGCCAACGGCCTTTTAGGAGCTTTAAGGAAAGGTTAGAGTCGGCGAGGTATATTTTGTGTGTGTGCGTGCGTCTATCTTAAGCATGGGTCTCTATGTGTGCCCACTTTTAGTCGAGGTGCAGAGATTGTTTGACACGGTCTTCCTCTGTCGGTTAAGGCCTGAAGTTTGATGACAAGCAGACGATGAGAAGAAAAAGAGTTTAGACATATTTGCCGGCATTTTTATTTTTTATTCCTTGGTTAACTAACTCATGACTTCTTACTGACTCACTCCTTGTTTATGAGAGTTTCACACTGCCTGTCAACAAGCGATTATGTTTGTGAAGCCCTTTCAAGGCTCTTTTTTCCCCAGCTAGCTAAAAGGCAAAACAAATAGGAAGCTGCGTAATACAACTCCGGCATGTCATTCGTTTTCATACCATTCTATTATTATCAATTACACAAAAACACGCACATAAATGACACATACAACGGTGTGCCGGATTCCTGCCAAGCGAAGGGACGCTTTGGTTTTTGATGTCAGTATTATTGGATAGGAGTCTTGTCAGCGTGCCCACATGGCCAGACCTTTATTTAGCAGCTCTGTGACACCCCGAGAGCAGAGCCTGCCAGTCGATGAGGTGTGAAGTGGAATCATGTTTGCACAAGACTGCGGCACTCACACGCATTCCATATTGTGGCGGTGTGCTCGCAGCATTCCAAACCTGCCGCATGTCTTCCGTGCACTGCGTCTTTGATGCTCTCCGGCTCAATATGCCCAGCCAGATGGGTTTGTATTATTAATAAGGTAGCACTGCAAAACAAACAGTGTGTGTGTGTATGTCCTGGTTGATAATCATAATAATGCGTAGTAGGTATGTGCCAAAAAACAGCTTTTTAAGACAAAGAACTAACTTTTACTGATAGACAGAGAAGTTTGAATTTGATTAAATTTGTGATTTATGTTCTTTTTTTGTTAATGACTTGGCAAGAAAAGATTGATTTGCCGCCTGGGCTTTTTAGATGTTTTTTTTATCATCAATTTATGAAATAATGATGGTGGTAAATATAGAAAAATATTTGTTATTGTTTTGAACATGAACTATGTTATTTGAGTTACGTATTTGTTGCTTAGGATCCTGAGGATCCCATTTGTTTGTTTTTAATTTATTTATTTCCTTTTTTACTGCTCAATTGTTTTTGTTTGTATTATTATTATTATTTTTTTTAACCATGTTCAATAAAGACTTAAATAAATTTAATAAATATAGAGTGGATGGATTTGAAGTTTCTACAGAGATTGCCGTATTTCTGGTCCATTGAGGCCTTGTGAAGACCTTGTTATACCTATATATTGTACCTTAAGTGGAAGCTGTTTGAAATGAGTGGACCAACACTGCCCACACCCACCATGCCAGCAAACCACCACCTTGTTTGGGTTATATGGACAACATTTGACATGCAATTCCACATGACTCCTGATTTCAATTCCATTTCATTGAGAAGCAAGCATGGAATAGGGTCAGGGCAGTATGCAATCACATCCCTGGAGCCTTCCACAGCATCTTGAATGGGATAGGGAGATTGACAACGTGACAGCTGGTACTGGAGGGATGAATAGGGACCAGCTATCAGCGAGAGCCTTTCTGACAGACAGGAGGGGTTGCAAACGTCACACAAGCAGCTGACAGGGAAGCATGTTTTACGGCAGCGGCGTCTGTATGTTGACCATTTGTTTTTTTTCGGTTGCAAATTGGTACCAGTTGTCATGTACATGGCAATATGATGGCTGCCAACGTGAGCAAAGAACACCTTATATTCTGCCAATACCCGGATTAATTAGAGCTATTTACCCTGGGTTCACCTAAACACTGCAACACAGTCGCTTTTAGTTTCCCTTTGTGGACCTATCGGCAGGTTTCCCAGCAGGAAGGGTTGATGACGAAGCTGGGTGTCTTATTGAAGTCCTACTGTAATGTATTCTTTAACTTGTTAAAATGTAATCGATAATATCACATCCGATGAATGATGTATTAAAAAAAAAAAATGCTGGCCAGCCCGTATCTATCTCTTTGTTTACAAGAATCGAACAATAAACATCCCCAAAACCCCACCCACGCCAGCCACGCCAATTGGTTTCAAACATTTTCACAGCCATTTAGACTAAACTTTTTAACTTTAATATAATCCGACTTGATTATATTCGTTCAGAACAAACTGCTGTGGCTCCATGTCACAGAAAGTGGAACTTTTCTCCCAAAGAATCAGAGAAACATTCTTGGTATAATCAGTGAACAGAGAGAATGAGTACCTTTGCTGTCGGCTTTATATTCTTAGTGTGGGACGCCATGTTAGACATGGCCAGAAATACATTCTACTCGGTCAAACACCTATTACCCTAGGTCCGGAACTAACAATATCATATCATCAGTGTACCGAAGTAATTAGGGTCCGATCTTTGAGTCCCAATAGTCATAACGAGTTGTTTATAGCACCACATTGGAAGAGGAAGAGCAAATGCATTTCTGGTGTAGACCAATGGCAATATTTGAGTCAAACCGAATATCTCAAAAAGGGCATTCTTCCCTAAAACATTATTATAAATCCAGAGATACCAGAACCTCAGGGAAATTAAGAGGAGATTGGAGAAACAGTAACGCTAAGAATAATCCATGATACATATTATATTTACCTTATCTTTATTGCCTGTTCTCCACATGGTCTGGAATGATTAAGCTATATGTGGAGGAAAAAATATATTTGAAAGTAGACATTTAAAAGTAAGGAATACCTACAGCTAAGCCAGGTAAAGGGGCTTTCATTTAGTATCTTATTGATCTCTGTTCTGAAGTTGCAGACACTTTTTAAATAGAGATCACTTTGGGGTCAATACACAGTAGGATATCGACTATCCACTCAGGATCTCCTCTGAAATATCCCTTTAGACTACTACCTTCGATTTATTTTAGCTTACCATGAGAGGCATAGGAAAAGTCTGTCCACGCAGATAAGCTTTCGATGTTTCTCAAAGTGTACCTCTTTGAGATGCCAGGATATCCATTACCTCAGTCATGGAAGACGTCATAGGAAAAATGTTTCTCAAATTCCATCTCCTAATAAAGAGGGGATCATTTTCCATTGGTACGGGAGGGGTTAGGGTAAATCAATATCATCTGATAGGGGCAGTCTGGAGCATGATCTGATTTATTAACTGCGTGTGTGTGTGTGTGTGTGTGTGTGTGTGTGTGTGTGTGTGTGTGTGTGTGTGTGTGTGTGTGTGTGTGTGTGTGTGTGTGTGTGTGTGTGTGTGTGTGTGTGTGTGTGTGTGTGTGTGTGTGTGTGTGTGTGTCATATGTGTGGGAGATTACAAGGGACAATATGCCTGGAGGCAACTTCCTCAGGAGACAGATACCGAACAGGCTTGCGTTCTGCTCTGTAGAGCTCTGTGGCTAAGGTATGGTTTGAAGGCGATTCTATCTCCGACAACACAGAAGTCTTTGAATATCAAGAGCCTCTGTTTTGACCACAAATCAATGGCAAAGACAAAGTTGGTCATTGACTGTTTTCGTCCTCCCTAGAGGTGGCGTTGATAAAGAATCAGAAAACCCCAGGCGTAATCCCTTAAAGGATTTGGCCAATTTCTTAACGGCTCATATGAATTGTTGGCATTGTCCAGATGTAAATCAGCCATAATTGTATTAAACTCTCACGGTGTGGGTGTTTTTCCGAAATCGTGCCTTTGGCCATCCAGTATATCCCAAGCGAGTGTTAAGCAGCTCCAATAGCTGTATCTTTTGTAATGTCCAACCCAGGTTTGCGCATACAAAAACTGCCTTGGGTAGCTTTCTTCAATAGTGCCAACAAACAAACAAATCCACAAGTTTCAGTTGGATGCGCCTCGGTATGCCGTTAGAATTCTGTTGGGTTAGAAACATAGTGGCTGCTTAATAGGCAGTGTGATAATTCTGAGTGCTGGTCAGCATTTCAATAAGTTGCAATATTAAGTGTGTAGGAGGGGTTGCTTTGTAACTGATTGGGACGCAGCCTAAGCATTCACTTCTGAATCAAGTGCTCAGTTCACCATTGTAGGAATGTACAAAGAACAAGACCGTCAACTGAACACAAATGTCCCTATGACATAATGTCCCGACTGAGCCAGTTCATTGGAACCGGTGGGTTGAAGCAATAAAAAAATCCCCACTTTGAACCAAAATTCACCTCATTGCTTATGACCGTATACCTTTTTTGTTATGACTATGTCAACTGCTGGCCTCTTAGTCTCTATCTCCTAATTCCGTGAGGATAGTTACGTGTAAATACACAGCGCATATGCTGCCTTCAAATCAGAAGAACAAACACATCCTCTTACACTTCCTCACCATTGAAAGGCTGCTCTGCTTTCCGATTGATGAACAACCGCACCGCCTGACAATAACAACAACAGCTGCTCGTCCAACAGAAAGAAAGATTGCTGTATGAAGGAAACAGCATTGGTAACATCTCAGTGGGTTCCTCATTGGAACACCTTGTGCAGTCCTTTGTGGAAATAGCACTAACTCATATTTAACTGAATTGTTTTCATTATGAATTGTATTTCTTCAAATTTTCAATAAGATAACCAATTAGGTATCAAGAGACCGACATGCAATCATACGGTCTGAGAAAGACAACCCTAGACCACTCACACTTCAATTTCAGTGCGATCACTACATGGACCACTGGATGAATGTCTTTACAATTATGGCTAGCATTTTAAAGTGACACTTTTTCAATGTCAAGTGTAGCTTGTCAAATTACCCAATTGCAGCACAACATGTGAAGATGCTTAGAGACCCCTTCATTTATATCCTAGCAACCAGAATATTCTTAGTTTATTTCCATCTCCTGGTTTAGCTGTATGTTGACGTTCTCCAAATTAATTTTTCTAAAGATTTTATAAAATCAATATTAGAATTTGACAAGATGCTGCTGATGGACTTTTGAGATTTTCTTTCCACAGAATCATCAGACATGTTTTGATGCTTTGCAGATAGTCAATAAACCCAGGAGTGACTGAACTGAACATCATTATCATTCATCCCATCATATAATCAGGTCTAGATTAATCGACATATGGCCAAAAGTACGATTTTTGAATTCATTGAATGCACACATGCTGCAATAACCTTTTGAAAAACCAACATGTACAATGACTACCAGCTGGTGGAGAGATTAATGATAACCATGTTACAATTAGATGATATCCATAATCAAAGTGTATGTGTGCTGTGATGCTATATTCATTGGAGGAATTCAAAGTTACCTTTCCTAGTGGGTAAAATGCCAATCTATTTATAACAACTACTTGAAACATGCGTGGAAGCAAAACATGTGTGGGCAAATTTATTTTCATCACACATCTTCAGATAAGCGCTGACAATTTTATTCTGAATTAAAGTTAGTCAGAAGCCAGTGTGTTCCAGGTAACATGGCTAGTTAGCCTCCTTTCACTGATATTCAACGCCACACTGCTACACACCAGAATCCTAATAATAATAATAATAATATCAACTACGATTCGGAGGCCCATTATGATTCATACCTCGATGGGTTATATTATGACGGTGGGTTCATTCATCCCGAGTGGTATTTGTGACATCACAATTGGCATTGATTCCACCCCATATTATCTATTGAGAGACATTATCTCTCAAAGAGAGTAGCATCACTCCTTTCATGTTTCTCCAACGTCAGGTCCAAACCTGACAAAACCCCTATTTTCCATTATTTATTATTTTGTGTGCATGTAGTGATGGGCCCATACAATTGGATAAAAGTCCAATGTGGTTTTTCTTTCTTCTCAATGGGCCCATTTTTGTTCGGAGAGCAAGGAAATAGGCCAAAAAAATACACCTTTCATCCTTGTGCTGAGACAATCATGACAGCTTTCTCCTGTCCTCAAAACGATGACATGTCAGAGTCCCACGTGGGCTTCATACGTCTTCCAAACATGCGTCTATAGCTGCATCTCTAAACCAGGAGGGGGTCTCTGATGATGGTTTGGATGACAGCTGGCACCAGAGTTGCCAGATTGGGCTTGATTTTGCGGGAAATCTGGCCTAACCTGGCAACGCTGGCTGCCACCCAACTCTCCCCTTTCTTGTTTCTGCTTCTGAAAAGTAATTGATTGATTGATTTTGAAATCCTTGATACGCGTCATGGCGATTTCTGGTCCTTCTGGTTCTCCTTTGAGGCGTTTTCAGAGGCTGCCTCGGGCCCTACAGACGCCTCTAAACGTAGCAGGCGAGACCGGTACGACCGGTCTTAAACAACCTTGAAGGAGCTCCGGTCATGGGCGTTCCCACCGGATGGCTCGTTTTAACATCCTGACTGCCGTTTTGAGGATAGCTGCCCTTCGATAAAGTTTCTGATCAACAACGCCCTCCCTCTCCCCCTCACACTGTAGCGTGACAAAATGGATCACGGTCATACGATTTGATGTACTGTCTTAAACCTCCCCCTCCCCCCCGCCCAACTTATATATTTTTTTAGGGGGGAGGGGGTTCTGTTTGGCTAAAGAGTAGCTTTTAGTTTGCAAAGTTATTCCCCTGAATTCACTTATTTCCCGGATATTTTGTCTTAACCACACAGCAACTTTTTCTTTCTCTTTTAGAATTTGTGTGTGTGTGTGTGTGTGTGTGTGGCTGTACGTGGTATCCTGGCCAGGGTTGCTACCATAGAATGAGCTGACATTGCCCCGTCTCCCCCTTTTGTTTCATATGCAGGAGGTGTAGGACCTCTAACCGGCCGTCTATCAGAGACTCAGCGCTCCACAACCAGCTCTAATTGTGCTGGGGCCCTCTGGTGACCAGCTTAGCCAATCGCGCGTCAGAGCTGAGTGAGTATGACCGGCCCATTAAAGTCCGATCCATTTTTCGTGGCGTGAGCAGCTGCAGCAGCACTGCTCCGGAGTGCTGTTTGTTTTGTAGTCCTTTGTTTTGTAGTCCTCCTCCAACCCCCGTCCTCTATGCTTACGTCTCCTTCTCTTCCCTCGCCCTCTCTCTCTTCTTATCTCTCGCTCCCTTGGTCTCTCACTTGTGATCGCTCAGACTCCTGCCTGCTTCTCTCTCTCTCTCTCTCTCTCTCTCTCTCTCTCTCTCTCTCTCTCTCTCTCTCTCTCTCTCTCTCTCTCTCTCTCTCTCTCTCTCTCTCTCTCTCTCTCTCTCTCTCTCTCTCTCTCTCTCTCTCTCTCTCTCTCTCTCTCTCTCTCTCTCTCTCCCGTCTGTCATCCCAACTTTCTTTATGTCTCCCTCACTCTTGGGTGGGGGGGTGGGTGGGGGGGGGGGTTTGGGTGTGCTAGGGTGGGGGTGGGGGGGGGGGGTGGGGGCGGACACCATGCGGTGTCGCTTGGGGCGACTCAGCCCTCTTTGGGTTTAACTGGAGCCAGTGTGGCGCATCTTTCTCTTCTGTCTGCCACAGCACTTTATAGTGCCACGGTGACGGCTGGGAGGCAGCGCACGCACACACACACTAAGACACACTAAAACATACATTCAAACAGAGACACAATCACACCCAGGCATTTGTCTGCAAACACACATTAAAAAACACATGCGCACGCACGCACGCAAGCACGCACGCTAAAACACACATAATCATATTCAAACACACAATCACACCCAGGTGGTCATGGGGATATGCACATGTAGACATACACACACACACAGACAAACCCATGCTCAAACCCATATTAATAAATATACACACACCCAAGCACACGCACACAGACGCACACTAAAATACATGCATATCCAAACACCCATGCAGTCACGCACATTCATTCTTTAGCGCGCACACACAAACGCACAAACAAACACTGGCATTGGATTAATCTAAAGACATCAAACCACATGCCTGGTGTTGGGGACAGTTCATGCACGCCCATGGCTTTATTCGATTGCTGGGCCTGCTTCTCCTGCCTGTCATCTCTGTGTACCTCCCTTTTATGTATTTTCAAACATCATGTTTACATCTGAACTCTCTCCTCCTTCAATGGCTGTTGCTTTTCCTCTGCCATGTCCCTGCCTTTCTGAATTTGAAATCATTAGTTCATCCTATTCACCTTTTTTGACAACCCCTTCTAAAGTGATTTGTTCTAACTGCACTGGATGTCGAAATGTAAAAACAAACAGTTTTTTTTAAACCGTGTAGAGATCCCGTCCGATTGTCTTTTAGAAATCTGCTTGCGCAGCACTATCTCTAGTTAATCTGAAATCGATCGTAAGCTTTGATTGTGCTCAACCTCTCTTGTAAGTCGCTTTGGATAAAAGGGGGGGGGGGGCACTAAATGACTATATGTGAGTTATGGTGTGTGTGCATTGGCACCACTACCGCCACTTTTCCCTTTATCTCTCCTGGCCCCCCTCACAGACTCCTACGACCGTAGCAGGTCTTTTTATCCGAGTGACTTTCGGAGGAGAATATCTGCTCCGGTCGTAGGAGTCGTAGATCCAGATCAACGTCATTACGGAGCAGATAGGGGGGATGGGACATAATCTCAGGCCCACAGACAGGCAGGCTGCAGACACGGGGCACTGAACCAAGCAGCGTGGGCCTGGACGTCTTAGCAATTAGACCATCCTGCTTGTGCTCTGCATCTTCCAAGTCTCTGTCTCCCTCTCTTGTGTCTGTTGTGTCTATATAAAAAGCTTCCTACAGACACATTCCATGCCGTCTCTCTCTCTCTCTCTCTCTCCGTCTCTGTCTTTCTGTCTCTCTCTCTGTCTGTCCTTCTGTCTCTCTGTCCTCATAAAAATAGCTTCCTACAGACACATTCCTCTCTCTCTCTCTCTCTCTCTCTCTCTCTCTCTCTCTCTCTCTCTCTCTCTCTCTCTCTCTCTCTCTCTCTCTCTCTCTCTCTCTCTCTCTCTCTCTCTCTCTCTCTCTCTCTCTCTCTCTCTCTCTCTCTCTTCCCCCCCCCCCCCTATCTATGAACAATCCATCTCTCACACTCCCCCCTGCCACCCTTCTACTCCCCCTCCCCCCTATTCCGATCACTCCCGCTCTGATTCGGGGTGGGGGTGGGGGGGCTAGACCGAGACATGGTCAGGACCACTCCAAACAGAACACTAATGGCCTGCTAATGCATCGTGACTACACACACACATACGCACACACACAGTGTAACTTGATTAAAGGAAGCAGACCTATAGGCATATATGTCCCACAACACATTAGCAGCACGTAAATAAAGATTAGCGTCCGGAATGGAGAGGATTGGCTAGTGTGTTTGCAGGTGTGTTTCAGCCAACTTGACTTTATCCTATTTGCTGATCCTCGTCACACACCTTCTCTTTTACAGAAATTATAACTGTTTTCCGCTTCATTTAAATTAACAGCATGCCGTGTGATTTGCAAAAGTGAAATGAACTTGCCACAGGTGATAAATGTTATTCTTTCTACTTTATGGTTTTTGTAATAAGCAACTCGGTCCTCTGTAATTGCAAATCAAATACTTTGGCTTATGCTTTTTTTCAACTGTATAACTGAATTTAGATGTATGTGTGTTACTGTCTGTTGTGTGTGTGTGTGTGTGTGTGTGTGTGTGTGTGTGTGTGTGTGTGTGTGTGTGTGTGTGTGTGTGTGTGTGGATGTGGATGTGGATGTGTGGATGTGTGAACAGTATCTATTTGTGTCATTGCATCAACAACTACAAAAAAGATACACTCATTGTTTGCGACTTGACTTCACAAGTAATAAAGCGTATACGCTAACGATATATTCTGCAACCTCAGCAAAACCCGATGAATACATTACACACGTGTTTGAATGCAATTCTGCAGCAAATGCAGAATTATATTGCATGCTATTCGACCAGCGAGAGAAAGAGAGCGAGAGAGAGAGAGAGTCCGTGAGAGCGAGGCCGGGAGAGCGAGGGACAGATAGAAGCCATAGCGAGAGAGAAACAAGGAGAGAGACACGGTGAGAGAGAGCCATAGAGAGAGAGAGAAACAAGGAGAGACACGGTGAGAGAGAGCCATAGAGAGAGAGAGAAACAAGGAGAGACACGGTGAGAGAGAGCCATAGAGAGAGAGAGAAACAAGGAGAGACACGGTGAGAGAGAGCCATAGAGAGAGAGAGACGGAAAGAGAGACAGAGAGACAGTGAGAGTGACCATCGAAGCCCCAGAGTGGTTGGTCTCGTCCACGCTCCAGTTCTCAGTCTCACAGGATAGACAGACAGACACAGACGGGGCGGGAGGGCTGACACCGACCGCACTGAGCAGTACTCAGCTTGAGATTATCTTCTCTTCTACGCAAGGCCTCAGCTCTCAGGCACGCCCACTGCGCACTCCACAACAACTGAGCAACCTTCCTCCTTCCCAACACGCACACAAAGAACCAGAAACACACACACAAGCAATCACATGCAAACATAGCGCATACAGACACACACACACAACCAGACACACGCACACAATAACACACGTGAACACTGACACGAACACACACACACGCACACACACAAACGTGAACACAGACACGTGAACACAGACACACACACACACACACACACACACGTGTACAAACACACACACGCGTGAACACACACACACACACACATGCACACACAAGGGCGGGCCACTCGGTCCTCTGAAAGCCATTTCTCAGCATTATCGATCCAGCACACACACCCTCCGCCGCCCCCCCGTCTCCCCTCCCCTCTCACCACCGGTGGACTGAATTGCATTCGATCCACTTTGGTTCCCCACACCTATTCTTCTCCGTGGGACAGGATGTGTATTTGCATTGGAGGGGGGCGGGGAGGTCGTGCTGGATCTACAGGGGGGCGGAGCAGAGCAGGTGGATGGGGGAAGGGGGCTGGAAGCGTGTCCGTGGAAGGCGGGGTCAGGAAGGCGGGGGTGGTGTGTGTGTGTGTGTGTGTGTGTTGGGGGGGAGGGGGGTGGAGTCACAGAGAGGTAGGAATCAGGGCAGCGAAGGACAAAGCGTACGAGGAGGCAGCAGAAGGTTGCGGCGGTCATGTGTACGGTTACTGCAGTATACCGTGGGTTACAACACACAGGGGACGGCGGCACCGCATGGTCAATGGTAAAGGGACGGCGTCCATTAAGCCTCTGGCCACTCGATGCGGTTTACAAGTAATGACTCGCATTCATTCATCCCTCCTTTCGTACACCCACGGCCGTGTCAGCCTTGCAAGGAAGCAGCCGGGGATTTAAACGGCAACCTTGTGGTTGCCATACAACCCACTCAACCTCTTGATCCACTGCCCGTTGTATGTCTGTGATTTTCAAACCAGCGGTATGGGTGAAATACCAACCTTCACAATCTTTACCCCCTTGAACCTGCTCCATGCTGCGCTCGGATTGCATTCTTTTACATTATATATGTTGACTGCTGCTGATCGATACAGTATGAAACAGAAATTGTGATTCCTCTCAGCCTAGTCCGTGCTAAAACCCCCCCTAGGTCGCTGCCATAAGACGAATAACGCTAAATGATAGCAGATGTGAGGAAAGGCTGGGAAACACAGCGCTGTATGTGACACTGTACTTTAGTATGGGCGGGGGTTTCGCCCCTTGAGCTCGGCAAAGCGGCGAAGAGAAGCGGCTAATTGGCAACCCGCTGCAGCGTGTCTGCTGTCCGCTAGCATGATAGCATCCACTTTAAATAGAAGGCGAAAATCCGAACACCGGGGGTGAAGTCCCCCCCGTTCACGTTGGCGTCACCGCCGCTGCCGCCGCCGCATCACCTCCACGGGCTCCGGAGTGCGCGTCTTGTGTGGGCTGGTTGCCATGGTAACTGCAGTGCCAACGGTAAGTGTTGAAATGCATTATAATTACAGTGAACCGTTTTGACGAGCTAACGGTGCGGGCGGAGAACGCGCGGCACCTCGAGGTCGGTTAAAACAGTCTTACCGTTTAGCATAACGAGATAAATAGAGATGAATCCAGAAACGTGTCATCACTCCCCAACACATCTCCATCAGAGGCATAACAGAGTGTGTCTTTGTGTACGTGTGTGGGTGTGGATGTGCATGCATATGTGTGCACGTGCGCGCGCGTGTGTGTGTGTGCACGCGCCTGTATGTGTGTGCGAATGTGTGTGTACGCGTGTGTACTCGTGCGCGTGCGTGTGTGTGTGTGTGTGTGTGTGTTACGCCGGCTCTGAAGCCGCCCGGCTCCTGACAGGACAGCGGGGTTATTAACGATTACCGACAGCAGCAGGTGTCTCGTCCTTCCTTATCCTCTGACCTTTCGCTCTGAAGGAAAAAGTCAATGCCGTGCTACAGCGCCCAGCCAGACGCCTGGCCCCCGCTCCACCGGCCAGCCCAGAGCCAGCCGTGTCAGCCAGGGCTACAACAAGGCCTGGGACAAGAGCGAGCCCCGGCTTCCTCTGATCCCGTTCTCTAATACCTTTACGGGCATTTCCAGCCAGACGCTTTTCACCCAGTGGTGTACCTTTATTCCCGTGCAGTTAATTCAGATAGTCTGTGAAGAATAACTAGAGGGCTGGAAGGGGTTTTAGCGCGAGGATGCCTACAGGTAAGCGCTGCAGATATTGGGAATCGAACCTGGTGCTCTTTAGGCTGGGAGGCGAACCCGGGGGATGCTATACGATCAAGCTCCTAATAAAAGGGGATGGGGTTGTTGGTGTAGGAGAATGGAAGCCTTAGTGCTGGACTTCAGACAATGGAGATGGAGCCCAGGACCTTTAAGGCTTCAACACCCTAGCCATTAGCCTCTAAGTTATTCACATTACACAGATCACAGTTATTAACATGTTGTCGACCAATGATTTAGAGAAGGAGGGCCTGACCCTGAGATTATGAAAGGATGATTGTTTATTTATTATTAACAGTTTGGGTTTTTGTCCTGTCTCGCGCCGTTTAGAGTAGTATTTTAAAGCAATTAATAGTGTTAGTTTTACACGATACATGACATATCATACCACACCCACACAATAGTTGACATATCCATGGTTGCACATCCATATTTACAAAATAATACGAATAAATCCAAACTGTAAGACTGTAACCCACAATTACACTGCTTACACAGTTTCCCCAACTGCGTTCGCAAACGCCCCCGTAGATGTTTGTTCCGTGCGACACAAACAAAAAGGCAGCCCCTTCTTAACAATGTCATATCCTTTCTTTTCCTTTTTTATCACCTGCAAAAAAATATAAAAGATCCATCCGTCACCTCTGTTGTGATTCCTCCTTCCCTTTGCCCGTCGCCCACGTGCTTCAGAGGAGGACACCCAAGGAAGAGGGGCTCCCAGCCTCTTCCAGAGAGGGCCCTTTGTCTTTTGGATCTTGTGAGGCCTTTGTTGCTTTGACTTTCCTTCTGGGGACACTAGGAGGGAGGGGACGGTCTTCAGCCATCCACGAGGCGGGGCTTCCCCCTTGATGGTGTCTCTCTGTAACGGAGAACCGGTGTGGAGAACTAGCTCCGGCGCACCCTGAGCAAGATGCATGGCAAGGTCATCCCTGCATAACCCTTTGGCACAAAATAAATGAGGCGCCCCAAATCTGTGTGTGAGAATGAACGCTCACTGTTTAACCTTGTTGTAATGTAACACTCTAAATAGCTCATAATCATTGTAGAGTTATATTAATAGGATTTTCTTATTTTAATATGGTTGCGTTATTGTTATTATAAATCAGTTTAACCGGGTAACTTACTTGACTTCAAATTAAAGTTTACAATAATTGTTATAGTTTGAAAACAACTCAAATCATAAATATTTCAACTCGTAATCAAACAAAAAACCCATACAAAACAACCAACTGGATAAAAGGCTTTCCATTTTAATGGAGCATTTTGTAGGACTTTTTCAACTTGCGGTTGAGGTTGCAGTTTGCAAGAAACTGAATTACAGCTAATGCATCAAAACTGAGCACTATAACGTCAACATTTCTAATCTGACAGGCCAGTCTTTGCCTCTCCGAATCGTCGGCAGCATTAAAGCATATAGCAGCAACAGTCCACACTTGCGTCTACGTATATACATGTTGCATGTCGCTGTGTGGCAGAACCCTCCACTACACCACAGGCCCATGATGCAAGGCAATTCTCTCGGGTCCAATTGGAACACTTTGTCTGCCACCGGGCTAATTCTTCCCATAAGCAGGCAGAGGAATCAGGCTTCATCAAGACAACACAAATTATCCCCCGGCTTCCCCATCACGGTAATGTATCGTCATGCTTGCTATGGGAATGATGTGGATTACGCATCCTTTTAGTACAATAAGAATTAGCCCCCTTAATTGTGTGACTGATGGGGTCCCGGATTGCATTTCTCTGTGACAGAGATACAGTTACCACAGATCAATTAGGACGGGTCATTTGCACAAAACCCTTCATGCATCTCACTGCATTCAGGATGCGTTATGAGATCGCAATGTCACGTGGAAACTGGCATAGTGGATAGAGCAATGTTGTGCAAAGTGATTTATAGAGCACGGGTTTGAGACTGACGTTTGGGGACCTTCACCTCTTTGAACCTTTACAGACATTTTTTAACACGTCTATGAACACACGTACATGTACCACATTTATTATATTACATTTGTAACATGTCTTGAATGTATGGCATTGACAACCTGCTATACTCCATGAAAATCATGCACCACATGTATTACAATCATCCCATCCATCACATTCACACAAAAAAATATATCTCCAACCACAACAGACGCACACAACACAAACTGGGGCAAACCACTTGCAGAGGCAACACGTGGGGATAGTATTCGCTGCCAAGTCAGTGGCCCCCTAACTTTCGGCCCTGGCTATGACAAGGACTGATTACAGCTGGGAATGTTTGCGGAGGTGAATCCGTTTTAATCAAGGGGAAATATCATAAATGGAGGCAAAGCATTTTGAATCGTGCCAAAATAAATGCTAGGGAGTTGTTAGGTTCGCCGTGTGTGTGTGTGTGTGTGTGTGTGTGTGTGTGTGTGTGTGTGTGTGTGTGTGTGTGTGTGTGTGTGTGTGTGTGTGTGTGTGTGTGTGTGTGTGGTGTGTGTGTGTGTGTGTGTGTGTGTGTGTGTGTGTTCTTAGGATCTCACTAAGAGCCTCTATGCTTACCTTAGCTGGGTTCCATGTGGCCGTTGTACTCTGATGTGTAGTTCACTGTGTGTATGCTGTGGTGGTGGAGTTGAGGATGAGCCCCGGTTATAAAGAGGTTATCCGTCTCAGCGACAAATTCGAGACATCCGATTAGTCCATCAGTGTCCTAGTGTGTGTGGGTGTGTGTGTGTATATATGAAAAAAAGGTTAATGCAGTATTTACTATAGACTACCTAGTAAGATATACAACAAATACACATAACAACCTTAAATGTGAGACTATTTAACGACTTTGTCGTTTCATAAAAAGAAAAATAATATATATATTCTTATATATATATATATATATATATATATATATATATATATATATATATATATATATATATATAACCCTCCTGCAGTGTAATCTTCCGTTTCATGAATCACCAAAGAGATTTTTTAGGTGCAATTATTCAAGGATGCCGCAGACCGATAATGGTGATCCCCATGGAGGATGGGTCGTGGAAATAGAGAGGGGGAAAGGAGAGGCTGAGATAATAAAAGTGGGAAAAATATACACAGGGAAAAATACATACGATTTAGAGAACGTTATTATGCAAGGCAGTCTAACGAGACTTGCTTCTAATTAATATTTAAGATAAGATATTGCCCAAGGATACTTCCAGGAATCTAATTGGATTGGAGGAAACTAAATGTGTGGAAGCTAGAAGAAAAAAAAATCCTTTTTGTAATAGAATCAAGCAAAAAATAAACCTGTGTATTGCATTGGTTTCTCATTAACAGCATTGGCGTGATAGAAGAATAGGATACAAAATAGGAACTAGATTAATACAGACAGTATTAGATTTAAAAGGCTGAATTTTGTTCTATAATCTTTTTACATTGTACAACATTGGAGGTATGGAGTATATAGTGTAAATGCATCAAGAGTTTAATAGGATTCAACGAAAATCTTTATTTATTTTTAAAGGACAGCTTAACATCTTGAGAAACCCACATAATCTCCAAAATAAAGATGCAACAGCATCCACTGTAAATGGCTGCTCAACGCCTCAACAGTTTTATGGTAATCAAGTAAAGTCTGTATTTTTAAAAAAGACAGATTTAGATCTGGAAATACACGCAAAATCAAAGCCCAACCACCTCGACTCCAGTATTGTGGTAAGTTCAGCAGATCCACTTCTTGAGATGCACATTCCCTAACAAAAAATAAAACCGCAACAATGTCAACACTAAACGTGTCTTGAAGTCTTAAACCCAAAGACTGAGATCAGACTGAGGTGCAGAGCAGGTGCAAAAGCAAGCGTTACTCAAGGAGACAAGGCAGGCGGCAGCAAACAAACAACCTACAAACTGGCAGGGACTTTAATGCATGGAGCACAGGTGTTGACTGACTAAATCGCATGGGTTACACTAACGACACACAGCATAAAAAAGGTAGGGAACTGGTTTAAGGGCAGGATGGTTGCAAAATGTCTGTTGAAAGCATCAAGATTCGTATTGTGTTCAAGCATAAGTCAGTTAGCTGTATTAAAGCACAGATTCCCATCTTGAAATCCCTCTATATTCTCACCAACATAGAAGGTGTGCCAAAACTCCAAACAACTCACTAAGATTCCAAAGGGGTTCCAGCCTATCCGTCCAAAAAATGGCTTTATTTGTATTCATCTTCACGTCTGCAGAAAATTCCCATCTTGAAATACCAGGGAAGGAAAAAAAGAAAGGGAGGTAAAGGACAAGGGGGAACGTGAGGAAAGGGATGACTACGTGGCACATTACAGCCCCCAATCTGGTGTGGGGGGGGGGCGTCTCTCCTCTGAGACTTCTGCTAAGGAGCACGGAACACCTGCCAAACCTGGGGGCCTGAATTATGCCTTCATATTTTATTGGCTCTTGATGATCAGGCCTGTGGCATCGTTCATCAAGTGTGCCATGGCAGAGAGGGGCTCTTAAGCCTGGGCTGCAGGCGTCTCTCCACCCCCCCCCTCTGTCCTCCCTTCCCCCTTGCATGGCTCCAGCCTCTTTCTACGTCCTAGCTCCCCCCTTTTTTTACAGGGTGACTCACACTTTCCCTGCGTTGGCCGCCCTTAAAGGTACAGCGCGTTGAATGTAACGGTAGCTAGCGTTAACAGAATCGGAACAGGACTGAATATGATATTCACACAAATGTTTTGATTACTGTATAACCTCGTGCACATAAAATTTTTCTTGTTTTTCCGTTGAACTCTGAACTCTACACACTGCGCGCTTAATGTGCGAGCAGGCCATGCCAGTGATGGTAATCAAGCCTCTTGAGACCATCCAGATACACACATTTGCATTATGAAATCGAGGCCATTAAGTCTGGACTCGGCTGGGCAGCAAAGATCTCCAAATATGGGCCTCGACATACGCTGTTCACTCCAGCCTATTAGATTAAAGATATTCTTGCTCTTGTGGCTCTTGCCGAATTCGGTCGGAAGTGAAGCAAGAACAATGTCCTCGGAGAAATGCCTTGCGTTCTCATTGCGGTTCTCCTTTTAACATTGTTACTCAGTCTCTCAGATAAAAACAGCTTTGATTGCTTTGTCAATGGCTCTACTTTCCCCAGCGCCCTGAGGGAATACCCTCAAAAGTTGCGTTCGGATGAAAGTGTCTCCTAAATGACTGCATAGTCGTAGTAAAGGTAATCCGAAAGCAAAGCTTAAGTTGTTCTTTAACGGAGCAATATAGTCCAAAGGGGTCAGCCTACTTCAAAATAAGTCGATTTTATTTCGGCTGGCTGAGCTAAGAGAAGGCCTCTGTAGAAAAACGTATTTTATACTCACTGCGGTTTCGGTTGGTCCCTGACCGTTCCTCTAGTTAAGACAAGTGGAGTCTCCATGGCGACAAGGAAATCCGATCAAAATAAATCACTCCTTCTCTTTTCCAAATGATCACACACAGTGTTCTCATTGCCTTCATCTGTGACGATTGCAGGTGCAAGAAGGGCCGAAAAGATTTGCATTTGTTTCCTTGGCCGTCATTTTGTGTCAAACCTATTTCGTACAGAATATGCTGACCTCCCTTTACCCAGGCAGGGGCAGTAATTCCTCCTGAGCGTTTAATAGAGGGCCATTCAAAAAAGATTGGTCTTGATTTGGGAAAAATTACAATTTTGAGCCACTCAAAGCACAAGGAGACCAGGCAATTATATTTATCAAATGTAGGCCTAATCATTATGATTTCATCCAAATTATTGTCTTCATTCTTTGTTTCATTTTACTGTTATTTTATTATATTAAATTGTTTTAAAGACTATACTCCAACCACGGGAGAGGAATGTAAGTGGGACCTTGCAGGAATATATTTTGGGGCTGATGTCATCACCTTGCCTCAGTCCAGCACAAAGGGCACTTGTGTGAACATGTTTCCACATGTCGGCAACACAACCTGCCGATAACATGTTATCTTTTTACAACCCGATGGCATTCACCCTTCTCTTCAGAACCTAGTTTTTTTAACCTTGTCTCTATTTAATGAAGCCTCTCTTTCTCTCACTCTATATTATTCTCTCTTGCCATCTTCATAGTGTTTTATCCTTCTCTTTATCTCCCTCTCTATCTCACTCCATATCTGTATTCTCTCTCTCTCTCTCTCTCTCTCTCTCTCTCTCTCTCTCTCTCTCTCTCTCTCTCTCTCTCTCTCTCTCTCTCTCTCTCTCTCTCTCTCTCTCTCTCTCTCTCTCTCTCTCTCTCTCTCTCTCTCTCTCTCTCTCTCTCTTTAGGCTATATACATGTATGTATATATAATGTCTCTACATTATTCTCTCTCCCATTCTTCGTTGTTTAATTCTTCTCTTTATATCTCTCCATCAGGTTCTCTCTCTCTCTCTCTGTCTCTCTCTCTCTCTGTCTCTCTCTCTCTCTGTCTCTCTCTCTCTCTCTCTCTCTCTCTCTCTCTCTCTCTCTCTCTCTCTCTCTCTCTCTCTCTCTCTCTCTCTCTCTTCCCCCCCCCCCTCCATCCCCCTGTATCTGACTCTCATCCCATCCAGAACATTGGAGCCAAGGCCTTCACAGGCATCAGACTGCCTTTTATCTGCTCAGTCCCCTGATTCCCCCAGCTATGCCTCTGCTACCCTGGAATCCTGTCTCTCTCTGCCTTGACCCCACGTAGTGACACACATCTCTAATCACCCCAAACGTGTAAAAACTAAAATAACAACGTACTGACCTGTCATCCCTTTCCCCACGTCCTCCTACTGATGAGCAGAGTTGACACCAGAGTCGTTATTCAGATGAGAAGAAAAAAAAAACACGCTCGGAATTCCACGGGAATTCCCAAGAGTATTCCTGTTTCCAAGAGTTCAAAGGAGCCCTTCGAAGAATTTAAAAAGCGATCTTCAGGGAGTATAAATGTTTTTCAAATGGTTAAAAACTGGAGCGTTGCAGTTTGACAAGTGCTTTTTAAATACCCTTCAAATGACTGTTCTCAACTATCCCCAGCTGAACAAGGAAAACCATATATTGCCTTCTGGATACGCACTAGAGCGGTGCGACGTGCAAAATGGATGGCAGTTATTTTAATAATAATATAGCATGGATGTCAAGAAAATATTGTTTCATAATACCTGTATGACACATCCGTGGCTGGTAATTTGTCTCATCATATTCATCTTTTCTACAATCCGCATATAGGCTCTGCCTTGGTCTGCCTTCAGACTTGGTCTCAAATATAGAAACGGTTTTATAACATTAATATTTCGAAACAATAAATGAGGTTCTGCAGGAAGCTAAACTAAGTAAAATGGAGGGACCTCTTTTATAATATGGGATACATAATTAACTTATTCCCCATGAAGTATTCATCAAAGCAAATCACGTTATTTTCATTTTAATAACCTACTTAACTGGAGAGGGGCCTGCCCCTAATGAAATCTAACCATTTGTGACATCACATGTGGGAGTGTCCCCCAGCTAGACGGCCTTGATGCTGGTGGACGGCACCGACTGCCAATCACACGCTGGCGAGGACGCTCCCATCTGCGGCGTCCCCCCGAAGGGACAGACGGACGGCCAGAAACACAAAATGCTTACACAAACGCCACCCTCTCGCCCCACAGCGGCGATGCGCTACCAGAATCCTGTTTCCATTTCCTCTTATTAACTTTTGACCTGCCTTCCGCTGACCCGGTAATACCGTCCCGGGCGGAGACGGAGTCGGAGCTTACAGACGGAAAATACAATATCTAGGTGTATTATTTTCCTGGAGAGGAGTCCTGTTATTTTACCACGGGGGAAACACTGCATGTTTGGGCAAATAATGTATTCCACTGCAGCATTTCGCCGCGTTTCACTTCCTGTGCAGAAATTCCAATAAGCGTCCAGCATGCTTTAGAATAAACAATGCATTTATTTATACACATGCAGTTGTTATTCGTCGACCCCATCTGTTATTGACATTATTATTTAACAAATAGATGGAAATATTGGACGACACTAATTGTCACAACACACAGCCTCACTATCCTGTTGTATTTCCGACGTGAGAAATGAACACCTATCATGCAAGCACATAATAACACAAGCTTCCATTATGAATGTGCTTCCAACATCGGTTGTTTGACAAGGCGTCTCCCATGCCACAGGTGATCCGTACGGATTCTCATTCCGCACAGCCAGAGTATATCTTTTACACACACGTATACACACACACATGTATATATATTATAACCTGGAGGGAGTTTACATGCAAATGAAGACAATGAGGTTCCATTATTGCTCACTCAGTACAAGGAAGCATACGTAGCACGAGAATGATTAATGGTTCTGCTAATAAAGGTTCGGCCCTGGGTTGAGACGTGCATTAATCCAATGTACCTGCTGTAGTTCTTCTAATACCTGGCGCTAACCTGAGCGGACCCGTTACTGTTATGGCTCTTCCTCGTCCCCCATCACGCAAGAACCGTATGTCTGGCCACCGTGGGGGACTCGTCCTCTCAGATTCTCTTTCTGAAGGCTGGTTTATGGGCGGCAGAGTTTAATTGGATGACTTCTGAGACGGGATGAAATTATTTAAATTTCCGGGTTGCTTTCTTGAATCTTGTAAGCAGGAGTATTCTCTCACCGTTGTATTGCCGGGTTTAGTAACCATGTCATGTAGTCATTCTGTATCTAGTCATTCAGTCATGTAACAATTTTTGAATATAAAGCAACTTCCTGTTGTATACAGGTAGGCCGGGGAAAACAGGGATCAAACCGAATAACGTTATGATCTGAATCATCAGCCAAAAGGTTTTGGGTTTGATATAATATATTTTCTGTTTTTATTCTCCAGTATGCTGTTCTAGAGTGTGTTTTGTAAAACTAGTAGAAGCTTTATTTGTACATGTGCTTATAGTGTGTCAGGGTTAGGAATTTAGCATCATTGATTTTTTTTACAGGGGCAAAAAAGCCCTCTTGAAATGAGTTTGGGGCCTTTGGATCACCTCAAGGGCAATTTGATCAAATGTTGGGAAATACCTTATTTTAACGATGCTGCATAACCAATATTCACTGATTCCCGGTTTTCAAGGCCAATCACATCTATTTTTGTCCCATGTTAATTTCTGACCCTGGTATGTGTATCTATTTATTAATTTATTTTGTTACATTTCATTTGAAACTCAAAGGAGTGACCAGGTGGAATAACTCTATAAAAGCAACATCACCACTCCTCCTCTCCTTCTTCTTCTTCCTCCTCTCCTCCACCTCCCTATTGGAGGAGGGTTGAGGTGTGCCCAGATGAATAGCCGGGAGGTGCGAGGAGCCATCGCTTGGTAATCGACAGGTCTTGACCCCCCCCCCCCCCCTCCCCTCGCGCTTCCACTGACTTATCTCATTTAGTTCAATCCTGCCAGGAGGACGCTAAGCCCTTTTGATCCCTCCCTCCCTCCCTCCCTCCCTCCCTCCCTCCCTCCCTCCCTCCCTCCCTCCCTCCCTCCCTCCCCCCACAGCTCTCCCCCCCCCCCCCCCCCCCCCCCCCCCCCCACAACTCGAGGCCAGGGCTGAAATAAAGGCACCTAGATTAATGCGACCTGTGTTGGTGCTTTGGTAATTTTCGCTTACTGCTGCTGCATGAGGATTCCCAGAGGGGGCTTGGCTAGTAGGACACATATTAGTAGCATGTTAGCATATTTTTAGCTTGGGGTTTAAGGTGACGGTACAAATCTTTCCATCTTTGTCCCCCCGTTTTTAGGTCTGGTTGTCCTCTACAAAAGAGACATGCTGATCTGCATTTATGTTTGAAAATGCATATAAACTGCTAGACGTAAGCTAAGTTTTAATGGATTCACGGTTCACTGCATTTACATTCTGTGTTTATATTACTCATATTGTATATAAAGCTGTACACATATTTGCATCTTGATAAGTGCTTCTTGCTGTCTGGTACTGCTTCTTTGATATGCATCCCAGACTTCCCATCTGGGATGCATGAAGCCGAGCTTATTTTAAATCTGAATATACAGCAAGTTCTTTTTTCTGATTAAGTCTGATTTTCACTTTACATAAATAGCTCCAACCATTCACGTTGTTGTATAGGAAACTCGCCTCAATGAGAACTTGAAGAGGCCAGAGATGAGCTATGCTGGGTCCTAAGAACTGATGGCAGCAGAGCAGACCATAGCCAATTAGCATATTAATACTTACACTCATTCTCATTCAGGCTAAAGGTGTTGATATGCTGCTCAGCTATTTTTAATCATCATTTTAGTTATAAAAAATACACTTAATATTTCATTTTGTGTTCACGTAATATGATCAGTTTGTGTTTTTTAGTGTTTATCTAATTGGTTTTAATATTCAGCGTTCATTAATGTAGAGCTGCAGTACAATAGTGTCACTTTGGATAAAAGTAAGAAAATATCAAATAAATATGTGCCGGTTTTCACAAACCATCATTAACAGTCAGGTGTTCCTGGGCCAGAAATGCTACATGGGCCAGCTGTTCCATAAACGTGAAGAGCTCCCACATTGGAGGCTAATTAAGCAGCTAGCAAAGAAACAGCAGAAATAAAGCCAACTCATTACCCGGAGAACGGCAACAAGAGTTAACGGGCTAGCGCTAACTAGCAAAGCCATACCTACTATGTTTAGTATGCTATTAGAACAAGACATCATAACCCATTTTAAAGGGCCTCTATTTCACCACCACCAGGTGTGATGTTGATTAACTATCATATTCCATTTCACAAGCTACCCAGCTGTGACATCACAAGTGGGCCCGTCCAACACTCCGATGTGTGACAGGTTGACCCGACCGACTGGCGGACTGTACTGACTTGCAGGCTGATCTCTGCGTTGTCCATCTGGGACCTCCACTCCGTCAACATCGCCTGGAACAGTATGAATATTAAAAGAGGAGAGTGGGGTTGAATCGTGTCCTGAGCTCAAAACAAAATGCCATTGTGTGCTTTAAGAAAGAATAGGGTGTATTGAACAAAGTAGTTTGTTTATACAATATTTTTTATTGTTGAGGAAAGAGGGGTACCGATCTTGTTTTGAAAGGAGTAACCACTTGATTAAATCAATTCATTGGAGCGTTGTTTTTGCGTGTAAGCAACCGTTTTTCCCTTTTGTAGTTGCTGTTGCTGCGGAAATTAAATTAAACTATTGAATGTAGAAAGGTTGTTAGGATTTTGCAGGAAGTTGAGGGTAGGAGCAGCATCGTGAATTTCCAAAAGGAACTTCAATCATTAGGTGGCTCATATCAAAACTATATTTGCAATATTTGTGTTCGAATGATAACTAGAAGAAATTGAGTGAGATATCTATATAACACACAGATACACACGTGTGTGCACACATCCGCACTCAAACACCAGACACACACTCTCACTCACTCACACTCATACACACTCACAGACACCCCCACGCACACAATGGGGTCCATATTACACCAGATGGTTCTTTAAGAACTTCATGCCAAAAATGTTGAAGCATCTGCTATCACAGAGATTTCAGAGGGAGCCCTGCACTCTGTAATGAAACACCAAAGTACCAACAGATAAAATACACTTCAACTCTTTTCAACCTTTGCTTTTAATAAGACATATTATTTGCTTGTAAATGTTATTATGACATTAATATATTATTACTTTTTGCTTTCCGGCAGGTTTACTTATTGGGTATTATAAGGACACTTGCGCTTGCCAATGTGAACAATAAAAACTACGATTACGGCTTTAACAATGCTGAAATCAGAGAGGCAGTGCTGAACAAGCAAGCCTTTTGTAGCATTTCCCTTACGCAGCTTTTGGAGAAAGAAGGTAGGCAAGGGAAGTCTGCCCTCAGCAAAGCATAGGGTTGTCTGACATGTTCTCAGCTATACCTTACAGATACACATCGTCACGTGAGTCAATTACCGGGAGCAGTAGCCAGAGCCAAATGCATGTCACATGACCTCTAAAGTCATCTCTAGTGTTTGTACTTCCTGCTGTGGCACCTGAGTTGTCGCTGTCTGCAATATCCAACTTATCTTTGTTCATCTGAACACAAGTAAAGGATCAGACCAATACGTTTGATAAAGGCCCTGTCACCTATAACCTTTAAGTTCTGTATCCCATCAGATTTAATTTACAACTTTTTTTTACAAGGACTTCGTCAAATAATTTCTCATGAATTTTCTGGGAGTAAGTTTGCTTTGTGTTAATCCCCAGCAGACGGCAACACCTCACCGGTACACCAACACAGTCTTGCACTACGGTTACATGGTAACATTCACTTTATATCCATATCCTGTGCTTGCATTAGCTTATGTAGTCTGACGTTGCCAAACGGAGTCGTTGACACATGCTCTCACTAGACATGGCATCCAGACGAGGGAGGTATCAAATATAGGGGCGCTCGTGTCTCCCGGCACCCGGTTGTTTCGAATGTAGGTAGCTGCGGTTTTAGCTGCGGATGTGTTTTACGCGGAGCGGAATTACGCCGTGTGATGCAACTGCCAGCCAACCCGCCACACCACGTTAAATAGCCACAGTTTGACCCCGCAAAGACACCACACTCAGACACTGTTGTGCCCAAACAGTTATCCGAGGAAATGTCCCAAATTTGAGGGGTGAAGCATGCTGGCACTCGTGTTTATCTGTTGGTACCGAGAGTTGGTTATCCGCAAGTGGTAACAAAAGTATTTTGAAATGGACCTAGAGTGAGTGCCTATTGTAATAAAATGCAACAGCCGATACTTTATTCTGTGCGTTGTGTGAGGAATGCGACCTGGCCGCTGGCTATTTCTGGCTGTTTCTGCATTTATAGGCGAAGCCCCCCCCCGGGCATTTTGTGGAAAATAACATTGTTACTCCTGAAAATACTGCTTTGACCATTTAATGAGGCCTCAGGATTATACTTAGCTATTAATGAAGTAGTTCCAACCGGTGCTATGCTCCATCAGATCCAGGGGGGGCGAGTGCGATGGAGTTTATGGAGCATCATCTCCCTAAAAAGAAGAAATCTCCAGAAAGAAAAAACATTAGTACACTGCTCCCCTGCCCCATGCATTGATGAGGACCCCCGATATAAGGGATTCTCGCAACCATAGTCTCTAGACGACCAACGCCGGGCTATTTTGCAGAATATAGTGCAGGGATAGAGTTGTGGCTAGGGGGGGGTTTGAGTCCCAGCATCAAGGGGTCTTCTGGGTTGCAACCTCAAGGTCTCCACAGCCTAATCTGCAGGCATGCTTGAGCTAGACGACCTATGCCTCTACCTGCTCATTAATTACAGTAAATTCACTGTATCTCGCTTTGGATGAAGGTGCCTTCTAAATTACTCAATGGTAAATAATAAATAGAATAAATGAATAGGAGAATATAGGAATATGGTGGTGTAGGAAGCCTGCGGCTATGTAACACCAGCTTTTCTCTTGATGCACCGAGAATAGAAAACAGTACAGAGGCTTTTCTGGTTATTTAAAATGTGTTAAAATCGCTGGCAGAAGCGCCAATCAATTGATATGCCTTTGTGACTTGATGCCACTGTAGAAGTATGTTTTATCTAACCCGCGCCTGCTCATTAATGACGTACATCTCTTTGTTTCGCTTTCAATGTGGTGGAAGTCACCTTAAGTCGTTTTCACTGTTGGTCTTCTAAGAGATAGTGATAGCAGATACAAAAGGGTTCTGAATTGCTAGACTAATCAGTGCTACCCTGCGGAGAGGACTGAAGCACAATGTTGCATTTTAAACACCTTGAGTGCATTACAGGATAACTTTATTGCAGAAAAATTGGGAAGTTCATTCATTGTAATCTTCCCGAAATAACTGGTAAAAATAGAAAGTACTGTCTCTTCAGCAGAAATGATTTAGGCACACTTCAAATAAGAAGGAAAGTAGAAGTTGAAGAGTACATATTTTAGGTAATCATTTTAGTTGCTGTTACTTGATGCAAGAATAGTCTTAAAGCAAGTTTATGTACAACATTAATAATTCAGCCAACTGCCGTTGTTTTTCTTTGAGAATTCACTTTGGATACATCCCATTCCTTGTAAACATGGCATTTAATAAACTGACAAAAATAATGTACAAATCTGAACCCACAAACAAAATTCTGTCTATATTGGTATGGTTGGAATGGTAAAGAAGCCACGACTACAGGGTCTGTTAAACCCATGACCATAAATCTTTATATGGTGTAAGTTAGTGCTAACTTTAATAACGTATAGTAGTGCTAACTGGTGTTCGCACTACTAACTGGTTACGATTAACTGGTGTTAGCACTACTACGTGTGGTCCAATGAGGTATTAGCTTTAGCTTTTATGTTGTGTGTGTCTAATGAGGTAACCAAATTAATTAATTTAGAACACACCATTGACAAATTCAACATCAACATGATTACCTATCATTGCTACCTCCTGTATTCCAAATCTCTGACACCCACCATAAAACAAATTTAAGACATCCACCATAAAACGAGGTTTTCACTCATCAGCCAGAAATATTCCATACCAGCACGAAGAACTTACAGTAGCGAATGTTATGCTTGTTATTTCAAACTTGATACCTTTGTAGAAGCAGAGTAAAACAAAGAACAAGCCTGAGGCGGTGATGGAGATCCATGGAGTACAGTCTGGCTTTTTCGGGTTGAGTCCTGTTGGACATGGGGGTTGGTGTGCGATTGATGAAGACGGGAGCCAACTTCATTATTCATCATGTGAGCAGGAAGAGGACAGGGGAAAAGTCAACGGGAGCGGGGGAGAGAATCCTCACAATAGGTCTGCTGTTTGGTATTGCCCCTGGATGTTCAAATGAGGTCTATCGCACAAAACAGCGCGGTAAACTCATCCATTTTCATATCTGTTTCATCCTGTCTGCCGGGGCCTCTCAGCTGTGTGTGTGTGTGTGTGTGTGTGTGTGTGTGTGTGTGTGTGTGTGTGTGTGTGTGGTGTGTGGTGTGTGGTGTGTGTGTGTGTGTGTGCGCAAATCAGCCCCACCTTTCGTGCAAACAGGCACTGACCACGGACACGGAGAGCAAAGGAGAGAGACGGGAAAAGCAAACATCCTATTTCCTCCCCATTAGCTCCAATCAGCTGCTCAGAGCAGACAAAGTGTACCAGTGCTGCGTTCGTCCTGATTATTATGTAGCTGCAATGTGAAAATTCAGCTGTGGCGTTCATCATTAGGAACGCCGCTGTGTCGCTGTTGAAAGCGTTTAGGGGGAACAGTGGAGACGGAGCCGGGGAGACGGAGCCCCGGACAGCAACATCATTTACAGAATAACCTGTTGAATTATAGCAGCCCCATATTCAAACAGAAGGGAACATGGGTCTGAAAACTGACCGCACCACACTGTGTCTTTGTGGCCCTCTGATGAAACCAGGGGGGGGGGTGGTGATTTATATTTCAGTCTGTTTTCATTCTTTCGTTCCAATTCTGTGTGATGTGTTTCAACGCAAAGTAAACACACAATCTTAACGCCACTGAGGGTCTGTATGCAACTCTGTTACGTCAACTGATGTCATTTTATTTGTAGATTATTTTTTATTGATCAAAAGTTCTTCTTGATCCGGGCCACGGACAGGGCTTCACAATAATACCAAAGAAAAACACTAGAGGAAAATACTCATGGAAAAAAGGGCACTTGGCGCATCAAGGGGCAGGTGGCTGGGCAGCCTCAGTGCCCCCCCCCCCCCATGTGCTGGTGAGCAGGGGGAGAAGGCACGGGCAAGTGACCCTTTTACAATTCTTGGCAACAGCCTAGCAGTACAGCCGACATGACGCGAGGGATTCATTTTCCTTGAATACATTTCTTATTTGTGTGTGCGATATCAATGTTTACATCTCTTGATCATAACGTCTGTTCCGTTGGCATTTTCTCAATCAACTGCCATTTATTTTTCAAATGACTTACTACGCACTTATCAGTAACAAAACCAACAAAGGCGGTTAAAAGTCTAACTTTGCGCGGTCGTATTTGATTTTGTATGATACATTGTTGCATACGTTCAATGTAACATCCGTTCCGTTTGCATTAGGCACAAGAACGTTAACATTATGTATGTTTGTTGCATTGCTTCACATGTAATGTAAATCTACAGAAAATAAACTTTCCCAAATTAATTTAATTTGCAAACTCATCAGCAAACTACAGCAACACGTGCAGATCAGAACCGTTCATTAGCACACTTGTATACACTTTACCATTCAGCGATCCATCTCACTCTGGACATGGAACAAACACGAACCAGATATACTTATTATCAAAGAGGGGGGGATAATATGCTCTGTGATCAATAGCTTCTTCCGTGTGTGTGTGTGTGTGTGTGTGTGTGTGTGTGTGTGTGTGTGTGTGTGTGTGTGTGTGTGTGTGTGTGTGTGTGTGTGTGTGTGTGTGTGTGTGTGTGTGTGTGTGTGTGTGTGTGTGTGTGTTGGGGGGGGTTCTCATACCCAGACTAATGCCCTCCTGTCCCTGGAAGAGAGGCTAGCCACAGGGGTGCTGGATGTGCTGGACTCACACGTTGACAACATGAAGGCCACAGCGGTGGGGGAAGGGTGGTGCGATGGATGCCTATTCGGCCCCAGCATCCTATCAAAAGAGCCCTGCAGGAGTAGCAGTGCTGCCTCCCCCCCCCCCCCCCCCCCCCCCCCCCCCCCCCGCCAGACCCTGGAACACATGCAGTGTAGTGCAGCGTATGTAAACCGATTCGTACGAGATTTCTTCTGTACCTGGCAATGACGTGCATGAATCTATTACTGTTGGGGATTTTGTGGGGGTTGTTTGGGTTTATAGAAGATGACAAATCAGCACATTATGCTTTTATTCTGCTAGATGCCATATGTGGACACACACACACACACACACACACACACACACACACACACACACACACACACACACACACACACACACACACACACACACACACACACACACACACACACACACACACACACACACACACACACACCTTTCTATACATCAATCCATCAATTGTGCATTAAAATACATATAGCATGGACCCTGATGACTGGGAATGACTCCCTGCCTCATTATAATGCAAACTGTAAACAGTGAAAGGTGTCTACCAGGGAACAGCCAGATGGCCAGTATCTGAGCTGGGGCTGCAGGAGAGGCAGGGCAACGATATACAACAACATATGAGTATGACAACAAGATAGGAAGAACCTGTACGTAACGTTTTTAATAATACAGATAAAACAAGAATACTAAAATAATAATTATCAGTTAATAATAAAACACACTCATGCTTCTAAGTCTACTGCTATTAATCTTATAATCCTATATATATATATATATATATATATATATATATGAATAAATAATAACAATAGGTCTTATATGAATAATATGAACAATCTAAATAATACCAATGCTAATACTAATCAGACTCTCTATCACTACCCCGACTACTAAAAATTATCCAAATAATTGTATTAACAACTCAATGTAATAATAGTAATGAATATGAATGTAACGATCAATAATATTGACCATGTAATTGGGTTCATTGAAATACATGTGGAGTTGCTATGGGTACTGGAAAGGCACTGTAACACGAATTCATTACATCATTATTTTTTCAAACCCTTTCCACTGTAAAATAGAAGAAATTCAAAGAAAACATGATTGGGGGACAAAAGGGTTGGTGGATTGCAGAAATAAAATGGCCAAAACTGAAAAATACGTAAAGGCTATTGATTTGGCCTCTGTCTTGGGTTTTCTTTTCTTTTTTGAAAGCAGAGAGGTCTGTCTATTATGTCGTGACAAGACAGTTGGTCCTTGATAGAGGTTTCATATTCACTCCTCGCCAAGCATTCTGAATACTCTTTTAAAGCGCAGCTCCCAATCTCCCCTTGCCTTTGAAAGAGTTAGTAAACCCCCAAATCACTTTATTCAGTTGAAAACGGTTCTGTTTGGCCCTCACAAATCATTGGCCGACATCTCCTCTTGGTCTGCTACTTCCGACAAATAATAACTTTTTTAAATTTCCTATTTAATGAACACCCTCGCTGGAGTTAGTGTGACGTGGATTTTCACAACCTTTTAACACCGTCCCCTGAACCTGCTATTATGGAACCTGATGTCTCCGTCTTTTTTTTTTCTTCTTCTTTACAATTATTTGAGCTAGTTGCCTCAGATCGCATTTTCCTCGCATTTCCCGGGCAGAAGTGCTGCTGCTGAAACGGGGGTTTGCTTAACCTTTGACCTTTTCCCTCTGCACGCCTGCTGCTTCCACACGCTGCCTTGCGCTCCCCTCCGCACTCCTGATGACAGCCGGTGCTTTCTGATTCAGAGCAAGTCATTACCGTAATGGCATGGGGGGGACAAACAGATAAACAGACAGATGAACCGCAGTCCATATCCGGGCGGTAGCTTTGTATTACGTAAAAAAACTCCCACACAGCCTTTTCGCTTACGCTCTGATATCTTACAGAGCAGTATGGATTCCGGATAATTCCTTTGCATTCCTATGTGAAGGAATGGCCATGGATATGGATTCTATGGACGGCATTTTGAAAGATTGCAAGGACAACATCTGCGTACATGACGATGTTAAGAATCTGTCGTTATTCATCGTTAGTCATATCATTACCATTCAATCATACATCGAAAAAAAATAATATGTCGCCGTTATTGTGACAGTATTACTGTGTAGGTCATAGAATGGAAATGTTCTTCCATTCCAACATTTTGGAGGATAGAGCCATCAAATCCATTTGTCTGATGGCTTTATCCTTGGGACTCTTCCTGTGAGCTAGTTAACATTCACATGCTAGGCAACAAGTGAGCATTTGAATTGCTTCTGTGAGGTTAACATAGACAGACAGACAGACAGTAACTACACCCACCCTACACCTGAGAAAAGATTCTGTAGAGTCTGATGACTGTACACATTCTAATGAGCTCCTATTTGTGATTCCTATAGCTTCTCAGTACCCTGTGCTGTGGATTATTTTTGGAAACTTGGTCGGGCTGAATCACTTTGGAGCCAAAATCGGAATACGCTCAGCCTCTGTGCTTAATGACAACATATGAATGGAACAGCATGAAAACACAGTCTTATGTAAAGCTTATGGAGATGATGGGAGTGCTGGTCCCTGCGGTGTGTCTTCATGCAACATGTGGGCGCTGGTGCGTACGGCGTGGGCTGGAGAGAGTGTACACAGATATGCGGTGACACCAGGCAGCGTGATCCTCATAACCAGCTGATCAGGCACTGCGGAAGCCCACACAGAGACGCATGAGCACACACACACACACACACACACACACACACACACACACACACACACACACACACACACACACACACACACACACACACACACACACACACACACACACACACACACACACACGTTGTCTCTCCTTGTCTTGTACCCTATGTCTCGTCATCATACCCATGGGTACCCCAAGAGTACAGGGGCCGGTGATTGATACGATCCCATCCACGGAGAAGCGTGGTGGTGGTGGTGTGTGGATGGATAGGGCGCCGGTGGTAGACTCACAAGTCAGTTGATAAAACGCTCTGCTGTGCTGGAGACTGAGGGACATCCCCCAGGTTTCCTGCTAAAACTTGGTGGAAAACAATTAGAGAGGTAAAAAGAACCCTAACTTGCAGAACCAATCAAAGTCTTCAGGGCGGCCCTTCATATCTGGCTGCTGACATGCAGTTGCCGTGTGCACTCGTCAAAACTGTAGCACTAGAAACGTGTGTATTACAGGATGCCTCAGCCACATCAATGTACTAAAAGTTTGTTGACGTTTGTGGTGAGAAAATTCGACAAATGAAATCCAATAATGCAACGTTGCTCGGGACATCCGTTTCCAATATTTAAAATTGCTCTCTCCATAGTACAGTGATTCGCTATGCCTCCAGTTTGTTCCCCTAAGGTGGAGGACGGGGTAAGAGCATCGTTTCCCATACAGAGTCGTTTCCTGTCAAATTGAACGGGCGTAGGTCTGTTAACGGCAAAAATCCCAACTCTGAACTCTCCGATCGCGAGACTAAGTGGTGGTGGTGTTGGTGCTGGTGCTGGTGCTGGTGCTGGTGCTGGCCAGTGGGGACCGGGGAGTCGGAAGTTGGTCATGGGGGTGGAGGAGGGGGGGTAGGCTGGTGTTGTTTGGCTGGGTAGTGGATAAGGTTATTTGAGTCCAAGTCTATCGATTGGCGAGGGAACAAAAAAAAAAAAACTCCATCATGCAGCCCGACCCTGTGTGGCTTCCACAAGGCCGGCACGAAAAAACCCTTGACAGCCCAAGTCAAGGGGACAAGATCTTTTTGAAGTAGTTTTCTTTGTTTACAGACGTGCTATCACACATGCACACACACACACACAGTTTATTGAAAAGTTGACCCCCTTTGACCACGACAGGAGAAAATCATTTGGAGAAAGCACGGTTGGAGAGGGAGGGAACCGAGGGCACGCCGGTGATGGAAGGAAGTGCGGAGGCTTCCTCGACAAGGACACACTGCCGTTCCACAGTTTGGACCTTGAATGCAACATTCGTTAATCATTTAGCTGGTGTTCACTTATGAATGTATGAAGCCCCCCCGAACTATATGCAAATCGTCACATTGATGTGAGAATGTGAAACAAAAATGGGTCTGCTTTTCAAAGCTTTAAAAACCCGACATGTTGTACGCTAGTTTCTTGATCTCATAGTTTCCTCAGATCCGAGTCTCTTCTGAACATTTTATGATAAAGTAATACTGAAAAAAAAGTTTAGCTTCAAACTCAACTCATTCTCAAGGACACGGGCGGACACAAAGGGAACAAACGGTGGCCTCTCCATCGCCCGCTGAATATCTTCTTGCCGCTTCTTCCACGCCTTACGGTAGACGGCCTCACTTAGTCCGACCGGCGTGAACACCACGTCTTCTGTCTAGAAAATATCTGGAGGCACCCAAAACAACCTCTCTCTTTATCTGGACGAACAGGGCCTTACGCTCTGGGCTTCAGCCAGTACTCTTCATATCGACCAACCTTCTTAGAATCCCTAATCCTCAACGATCCTCAAACATTTCAGTGCTGCGTTGTAGATTGTTCGTCCAAATTTGTTGACGTTCAGCCTCTTGAAAATTTGAAGAACAACAATTGAGAGATTGTCACTCTAGATGCTCTACAATCACCTAAGATGATATTTCCAAGCCATGCTTCCCAGTTGGTATATTTACTCTCCGATGTTGGAACCGGTACTATCTCCCCTCTCAGCTTCCCTCGTACAGGCTCCCAGCGTATATTCCCCAGTATATAGCCAGCTTCAGGGCAATTGTACGCACTCCCTTGAAAGACCAGAGCCCCCGTGGCCATTCTTGTCTTTTCGCTTTAATGTCTGCAGAGGCAGGGGAAAATAATCCCACAGCATTGCCTTAAAGTCTCCTGCTGATATGCATGTGCAGTAACGTGATAATCATGATCTCAAACCCAATATATATGAAGGATACTTAAAATGTATAAAATCCCAATCATGTACTTAAAACCTTGACTTTAGCAAAGTTAGTTATGATATAAAGTATTGTGTCAGTAGTTTGGGGAAAGATCGGTATAATACGGCACGAAAGTGTATGAGAGAATGATCAGAAAGTTATGTGATTCTGGGAAAGCACATTGTTGTTTTCATCATATTTTTGTCTACTATGAATCCCAGTGAATCCCACGAACTCTCTTGCAAAAGTGGATGATGAGTTTCCTTCCTCTGGTTGATCTATCCTCTCCCCTGGGAGCTCCCAGACACTTGTGGCATCAAACACTATTTGTAAACAGTATTCTGTCCCAGCTATGAATACTCATATAATCTGCATACAACCAAAGTCTCCAGTCCTCATTGACTGTATTATCAGCCATCCGTTAAAACTAAACAGCCTGCAGGTAATTTACCAAGAAGGCCCACAAAAATAGTTGGATCTCCCCATTTGACTCCAAATTGAGTCGTAAACAATCACACATGAGTCTATTTACATGTTATTAACTTTAGCACATGCAACAGGAGTGTTTTGATTGCTGAACATTTTCCAGCCCTTTTGCTGCCAGCATTTTTGCTTCACCTCCCTCGTTGATTGCAAATTGTACCTCACTACCAGTAAATCGCACGCATTTGATGAATAGCCTCTCCTCTTTCATTTCATCTTCGCTCATATCTTGGGGATAACATACTTTTTTAATAAGGAAATGCTGATCAAATGTAAGCGGGGTGCAATTACCAGCAAACAAATCAGCAAAATTCATCTCCCACTTTGCATCATCCGCTCCGATTCCCCATTCAATCTCTTCAATTTTTGATTTAGAAAAAAATCCCTCAGAGAATGTCGTTTTATTCATTTCACTGCAAAAATGCTTAAGGTTTAGTAGAATTACTTCACACTAAATATAGTGCTTGACCCGAGTTTGCTATTAAGAATCCTTGGGTCCATGCGCCGAAACCTTTCCCTCGGTTCCACCTTATCCCAGGATGAATTCATCCACAGACCCTGATGACAGATAACACTGTCTGCGAGTGGAGCTGTTGAAGTTGACTACAACCTGCTGTTAAACTAATCATTTCGCTTGAGTTCAAAAACATAACCGCCTTGATCTTCTGCCATTGGGTTCCAATGTTGTAGCCTCAAAAAAAGCCCTGTTGCACAGTCCAAATCAATTTCATTTTGTGATTATCTCTTCAGCCTTTTGTGTGAACCAGCGCGTACGGTGAAGTCACTGCATGGCGACTCTGCAAGGTCTCACCGCAGCCGCCATTTTGTGAACATGAATCAGCTGAAGTTACCGCCAAAAGGGGGTAGTCTGCGGTGGCGCTATCTCGCTATGATAAATGCATCCCAACTGGAGTGTGTTGGCCGCTTGATGGTCCTTGATGGACGACCGCATGTCTCGTAGCTATAGTGCACGTCATAGCATGGCTTAGCCCGTGTTATTTATAACATGGTTTTTATGCAACCGTTTTATTTTCGTCGCTACAGTTTTTCTGGAAACCTGGGCCGAGGTAGTTTTATAGAATTGGATTTAAAGATTTATAGAATTGCTAATATCAATCAACATTTTCTTACAAGGCTGGTCACCTCGACGACTAACAGAGCATTTCCCCCGACAAATCCCTCCTAAACCCTATTTTAAAAGAAGCATCTTATAGTGTTCTCCACATAACGACAAACTCCTATAATCCAACTCCCACCAGGTCGCTTTTACTCCGATAGAGCATCGAGAGAGTGGACAAAAAAGGAAAAAGTCAGGGACAAGGACTGGCCATCGCGGCTCAGCATTACGGCCCCTTCATCCTCGCACCCCAAGGACGAGTGCAACTCAATAACTGTCCCCTGTCCAGACGTGTTAAGCCCTGCGCCGCAATCCCTTAAACCCCAACCTCCAACCTCCACCTCCACCTCCAGTGGCACCCGTCACTGGCACTCTGACACGGAGCGATGGAATACATGAGGCATTCTTCTCCGGGAGATTAAATTGAAAGTCGCTCGCAACTCAACTCTCGATTAATTGGACAACTTTTGCCTTTTTATTTTTTGCCTCCTCCTCGACCCGTCTCCTCTCTCTCTCTCTCCTTCTCTTTATCTCTGTTAATCTGCTGCTGTTGTGTATTGTCCTCCAGCAGCGGCCAGAGATAACATCAGTTGGGGGGGGGGGGGGGGGGGGGGGGGGGGGGGGCGTGATTGGTGCTCAAGATCAGGTCTTCTATATGATAATGAATGACACAGAAGAAGGAGAGGAGATCAGAGTGACAGACACCTGCGATGTGATAAGTGCCTCTAACAACATCTTTCGCTGATGAGGTTTTTTGTTATTCCCCGACGGAGATCTGAAAGGATTGTCGTTTTATTATTATAAGGGTTGGAAGGGATTGTGTGTTGTTATTTATCGACTGGTTTCATATGCAAATTGTTTTTGTTCTGTAATGTTTCGAGGTGAGGAGGTGAACTCTCTCTATCCAGTGCTATAATAGTAAAAGTAATTTCGACAAGCGGAAATGTAATGTCTTTACCGTTAGAGCTGTGCAGTTTCACAGCTGTGCATTTCACCTGCTTATCACTGTTCAACTACTGACTCCCCTTATCCCTGTTCAACACAATAGCATATTAAACTATGATACCACTACAAATCTATACTTAACTTATACTGTTCTTTAGAAGAACAGTGTTTAACAAACATTTAACGTAACAACCTAATATATCTTAATTACTGAATGTGCACCCTTTGTTGATATCCTTTACAATTAACAATGGACAGTTTGATTCCCTTATTTGACATAAAAACAAACACTTACGCATTTGAACAATTCTATTAGCTCTAAGAGTACAGATTAAACTAAAAAGACGGTCATACATTTATCAGTGAAACGCTATAAAATGACCATTGGCTTGACAATAAATGATCCATGATTCGTTTTTTCCTATGTCCTTGATGATAGACTATTGATCTCTCTCACTCTCACTCTCACTCTCACTCTCTCACTCAAACACTTATACGCACATGAACGCACACATTAAGGGAAAGCAATTAAAACATACCTGTCTGACTTCATCAATGGCTGACTGTAGTATTTATGGCTACAGATGTAAAAGCCTCTTCTATTACAGGAGACGTTACTGAAACGAGGCTCATGGGAATCGTTTCTCCGTTCCAGACCAGTTTTATTTAAAGGAACGGCTAGTCGAATATGTTATGGATGTTGACAATGAAGTAGCATTGCTCTTATAAATAATACTATGTAATTCTATAGTATAATTAAATAATACACAATTATAAACAATTGTAAAAGGAATTCAATTTGGTGCAAACATTGCATATATATTCTGTATATGCATGCAGCGATGCACAGCATGGATGGGCAGGTGCACATAATTCCGCAACATGCAAATTGTTTTTGTTGTATAATGTTTGAGGTGACAAGGTGAACTCTCTCCATCCAGTGCTATAACATTAAAAATAATCTCAGAAAGCGTAATCTCTTTTCCGACAGAGCTGGGCAGTTTCCCAGCTGTGCATTTCACCTTCTTATCAGTTTTCTGTTTGTGACATCACTACCTGCTTATTTTTGTATCTCAATTAAGTTAAATCTTTTGTAATTAGATTTGAATAGAATATTATATATATATATATATATATATATATATATATATATATATATATATATATATATATATATATATATATATATATATATATATATATATATATATACATACATATACACGTGTGTATATATATATAACATACTTAAGAAAGCACTTAAGTAGTTACTTAAAATATAACTTGACAGACAGAAACAGGGTTTCCCAGAATCTCACCATGGAAATCAATATCAGAGAAAATCAATATGATTATCAATATCTCTATGCTTTTTATAGAGCAGTAATTAGTTAAAATATCTTTCTGTAATTTGATCTTCCCTATTTAAATATTCTTTGGCTTTGCCTTTCCACAAAACCAGGGAAACTAGACTAGTAAACTCGATTTTAACCATATTAAGATTAACACGAATACAAATAGATAATTTAAGTGACACATGGTAATAGGAAATAGTTAATAAGCTAAACTATCTTTCATACTTATTTTTTTCCCATGAATCGGATCAATGACTTTTTATAGTGCCACGTATTGCCGCAAAAACAAAATTGATTTTTCTGAGTTTGAAGGTCTCCATTCAAATTTCCCTTTGAATTGACTTGCCAAACTTAAGAAGTTTGGAGGTCAAGGAGCAGCTTTGCAGTACTTTGGATTGAAAAGAAGAAAATAAAAGCTTATTTTCACTTCGATTTGGAATTTAATTTAGTAAAGGGACCGGGAAAACGAGAAGTGAGGACGACCTCGTGACCAAAAAGGACACTTTGGTCCTGCCGCTGTGGTTATTTTAACAATGTTTGTTTTCAATTCAAATTAATTAGCACATCGTTATTCAAATTGTTTGGTCTTTTTTCTTTGTTAAGAGGCCTTTGTGACTTCATAAGCAGTACAAATGCTGTTATTCTTCTTCTGCTGCTATACGTGATTAACCATTTATTTAACTTTAAAATGTATGCAAATGCTCTCTGATCGACCTAGAAAACTCAGAGTTCGAGAGGGAGTAAGTTCTCTCTGGGGACAAGAATAACAAACAGTCCCAAAATACTTTGGTCTCAGGTAAGGCTTTGAAAGGAGAATTAATAGGCAGGGAAATATAGAACTGTAACTTGTCCTGAATCCTGTGTTACCACATATTTATAAAGATGGGGAGGTCATGTGCTCAACTTCTTTCGCATTTCGTACTTCCATTTTCTCTCTTTTCATCACTGTTTGTGTATGTTTACGCACACGAGCGCACGTGTGTGTGTGTGTGTGTGTGTGTGTGTGTGACAACATGTAAATACATGCATGTCTGTGTGTGTTGGTATGCGGGTCTTTGGGTTTCGTAAGGGTAGTGCGTGCGTGCGTGCGTGTGTGTGTGTAAATATTTGCATGGATGTGTATGTTGGAATGCAAGTGTTGCAGGGTGTAGTCATTGTGTGTGTGCATGCCTGCATGCGTTTGTGTGCAAGTGAGAGAGTGTGCTTGTGTATGTGGCTGCGCGTGTCTATGTGTGCCCTTGTGAATGTGTGTGTGTGCGTCTATATATGTTTGTGCATGCACTTGTTTGTGTTTGCAAGTGTACTTGTGTGTGTGTGTGTGTGTGTGTGTATGCGAGTGAGTGTATAATATTCAAGTGCTTGCATGTGTGTGTGTGTGTGTGCTCCTGTGTGAGTGGCTTGCCACACTTGTTGTTTACTTCTCCGGCGTGGTGTGGTAGTCCCAGAGGTTGCGCTGGTGAAGGCGGAGGGGAAGCAGGCAGAAGTGTGTCTGTGAAGTCTGCATTGGGAACCTGGCGGGCTGCTGAGAATGTGTTGTTTTAAGAGACAGATCTCTGGAGCTCTTGGCCTTTTCAACCTGCAGCACGCGGGCGTATTTGTACAGCCTGTCACAAATTCCAGGGCTTTGGTTCTCCCAATCAGACATCGGATCCAGTCGGCATCCACATCCGTCCAAAATTGTAGTATCATAAGTCTGTGTGTGCTCTTCTGCAGTGCTTTACAACTAAAGTACTATACCACACTGCTAAGCTCCTTGACTACTACGACTATACTACTATAATATACAATACCACTAAACTCGTGACTTCACATTATAGAACTATACTATATTATACTTCCTAAGTACTATAATTTACTAATATTATATTATTATTCTATTATTACAATACTACACTACCGTATTATACTATAATGTAAAACTACTATGCTTTACTAATATATTATTATTATAATATTACTACACAACAATATCATACTACAAATTTTCAACTACTATACTTACTAGACTACATACTATACTACATTACTATGCTATACCATAGTATATTATACTAAAATGTACTGAACTGTGATTAACAGCAGGCATGTGTAGGCATATCGCCAGGTGAGCCATATTGTTCATTCATTATTAATGAGTCCTACTTAATAATAATAACTACTGAATAATAATATAATAATGATCCATTTTAAAGTCGGCTGAATCGTATTCTTGCTTCCAGATGTATCTGAAAAAACTACTATTGAATTGAATAGCCTTGTTAGCTGAGAAAGCTAGGCTACTGTAACCACGGCGATCAGAGATAGCTATTGCTCTGGCTTTCACTTCACTAGACAAGAACGTGTTAAAAGACAGAAAAACTTAAAGGAGTTAAGGGTAGTTCAAAAAGTAATAAAAATAAGAATAACTTTGTTGTGTGGCAATTAAAGATTCTATTATATTCACACGCAACACACAAACAAACACACAAACCAAAACGCACACATGGACTCAAAGACACACAGCCAACAATTAACCATCTAGGGAAATTGTAGTGCCACTTCAACAATGGTAGACTTTCACTGTGGTCCGTAATACATCGTACACATCACAGTAAGGTCACAGAGCTTACTTGAGGCATTCCAAGTTATTATCACACTAGAGAGAGAGAGAGAGAGAGAGAGAGAGAGAGAGAGAGAGAGAGATGAGGAGAGAGAGAGAGAGGAGAGAGAGAGAGAGAGAGAGAGAGAGAGAGGAGAGAGAGGAGAGAGAGAGAGATGAGAGAGAGAGAGAGAGAGAGAGAGAGAGAGAGAGAGAGAGAGAGAGAGAGAGAGAGAGAGAGAGGGCGACAAATAGAGGAGAAAAAGAGGGCAACAGAGGAGAAAAAGAGAGAGGGCGACAGAGAAGGGGTGGGAACGAGAGAGAGAGGGAGACACCCAGAGGAGATACAGAGAGGGGGTGGAAGCGAGAGAGAGAGAGAGGGAGACACCCAGAGGAAGAGAGAGAGGGAGAGGGAGACACCCAGAGGAAGAGGGAAGGAGAGTGAGGGAGGGAGAGAGAGAGGGTGGGAGCGAGAGAGTGGGAGAGAGAGACAAACGGAGAGAGAGGGAGAGAGTGGGAGAGAGAGACAAACGGAGAGAGAGGGAGAGAGGGAGTCACCCAGAGGAAGAGAGCCACTGGTGAGGGAGAGATGTTTCAACGGTAGACTCATTGCCAGACAGCCGCCAGACGGCCTGGGTGGGTGGGGCGGCGGGGAAGAAGAAAAATTCATTATCATCATCAGAGGCGACGGCGTCTGCCTTTCTCTGGCGAGCAACACATCAAAGAGGAAGGAAGGGAGGACGCTAGCTCAGGGAGAAGCACTCGGCGGCTCGTCCTCTTCGGGAGAGGAGAGGCAGAGGGCATCCGTAGCACAAGGTCCTCCATCTCAGTGTTCAGGGTGAAGGAGGCTGTTTAGAGGCGGGGGGGTATCCCAGAGCAGATCACACACTGATTCCCCCCCCCCCCCCCCCCCCCTCCCCTGTTATCGGCACTCTTTATCATTCAGTGCCTGTAGTGCAGCGCTGTCTCTGAACGGGGAAACAGCCCTCTTCTGCATGAACTCCCAATCAGCTCCCAGGCTGCTCCCGATGGATGCGTCCTGGAGGTGTGCTGGAGGATCGGCGGGACGGGCCGGCTCGTTTTTTTAAGTGGGCTGTTATATTATTTTGTTATTTTGGTGGTAGACTCGTTATCTGTGGGTTGTGGCGGCACACGTTACTGTGTGTGTGTGTGTGTGTGTGTGTGTGTGTGTGTGTGTGTGTGTGTGTGTGTGTGTGTGTGTGTGCATGTGTGTGCATGTGTGGGATTGTGGTTGTGTGAGTGTGTGCATGTGTGGGATTGTGGTTGTGTGTGTGGGATTGTGGTTGTGTGTGTGTGTGGGATTCTAGTTGTGTGTGTGTGTGTGTGCATGTGTGGGATTGTGGTTGTGTGTGTGTGCGCATGTGTGGGATTGTGGTTGTGTGTGTGTGCGTGTGTGGGATTGTGGTTGTGTGTGTGTGTGTGTACCTCCAAAGGGCAGTTGGAACGAAAAACGCTGAGAATACATCTTTGAATGGGAGGTTTCCTTCGTGTTTTATACTCATTTTATTTGTCATTTATGGCCAACTCTAAGGGTATGTTTTGATACAAAACAGATTCTTTGCAATTAAAACACCCAAACTAGCTAACTCAAAATTATGCACTCTTTCATTTGTCACTTCTTAACTTTCTAATATTTTGTTTCCAATATAAAATCTCAATCAAAGGCAGTGGGTAAAAGTGTTTTCTTTGAGAGGTCAACAGTGAAAAAAACATCGTTATTTATTTGTTTTACTTTATTTCAGCAATTAGACAATATTATAAGATAATACAAATAGGGAATCTGCCATTTTAGAAACACATTTCTCCTTGAGAGTTTTGTATTTGCTTTGGCCTACATTGCTGAAAAATCAATTGTTTCCAACAGTCAGAGAGATGGCACGTTGAAGCTTTTCATCAGAATGAATGTTGAACTTTTAGATTCGAACTCCAGCACTCTTCTCGACCAGTTCAAACTTGACCTGCTGTCTTTGAGAGCACGATTCTAAGGCTTCTTAAATAGGAGAAGATAGATCTATCCAGAGGGAAATAATAAAAGTAAAAAGCCAGTGCGAGAGCAATATTAGATGAACAAACTTGATTTGACAGGTAGTTTTACATATTCTAAGGTGTGAAGGGAGATATAGCTGTCAGTAGGAATTATGGCAATAACACTGAATTAATAATCATCCACATCTATGCTCTGCCTCTAAAATGAACCCTTCATGTCTACGATGTATGGCATCATAAATAGAAAATAGAAAAGTTATGTAATACAACAACCTTAAACCGCATGGCATATATTGAGCAGCAAACCTCGTATGTGAAATTCAATACATTTTTCCATCCTTCCACAAATTGAGATGCTGAAACAACTCCCTCTGCCAGTTATTTTGAAGAAAGTGAAGGCAACCGTTAAATATGTATCTTCCTTGGCCTTGTATTACACATAATAGAGAAGCGCTCTGGTTTTGACAGACGGCAGGGGATAAAAATGTGCAAGACGTGACAATCCCAGTCCCCTTATTGATTGGCATCAAAAGTCATTTGATGGCCAACAACAGTAGAAAAGACAAAGGTTGACATGAATAGTCTTGAAGGAGTAGCTGACGGAAGCTAGGCAGACCGTTGTGATGAGTTAACGAAACAAAACACAACGCCTGTTTCCTGCTCAAACAATCTGCGATTAATTCACACAAACGTCCACAGAGAAGAGCGACGCGTTGCTTACGTCTGGCAGGACGCCTTAAGGCCATAAAAGGAGAATGGCCCATGCACAGATACCAGAGCAACAACATGAATCTTCGCAGATCTCGGCATGCTGCTGAAAGCAGGAGTATAATTTGGATTTTATAGTACCTCTATTTACCACCAGGTGTGATTTTGATAAGCCATTTTCGAAATGGCCCTGTGGTGAGATCAATTCTGACAGGATCACCCATTTCATAGATCGTGAACGGTCATTCAATTGAGTTTGGAGGTAGGGTTGCACTCTTTTCTTGAACTCCCTGCTGTAGGATTTAAAGCATGACATGCAGATGTCAGATACAGAAGAATACAAACAGAATACCATACCATTTCACTACAGGGATCCCAAAACAATCCCTCCATGGGGTAGATCAGATATCTCAACCCATTGGACAGGTTATATACAATACAGAGCAGAACCAAAGCAGGTGGAGGCAGGTGGGGGTGTCGGTGGGCGAAATTTTGCTCAGCACACTTACCTTTGCAGAGTGCGTGTTTGAGATGGAAGTTCTTAAATTGACCGCCCATCGGTGTACTTGCATTCGATTGGATCACGTTAGCCGTCAGCAGACATGACTAGAGTGTCTCGACAAAACAAGCTGTGCTATCATGTCGCTTTTATATAGTAGTGTATAAGTATATTAATAAGCATATCATATTTGTAGCAGTGAGCCAGCTGTGAACTGCATTTTGGTGTATTGTGGGCCTGCTTGTGGATGACAATCCAGGCAAATCTAATCCAACGGGTTGCGTTACATAATCAATAAATAATGAGTGAATAATGACTGGAAACATTAAATATTAGTTGAGCTAGAGGTCAACGTAGGCCATGAAAAGGGGGTTTAGGTCGGGGTTATAGACTGGGAGCCAGAGCAGCAGACAGGGAACAAAACAGAACAAATGGAGTATCGATGGTGGGAGATTGTTGTGTTTAAACAACCAGGTTTTCTGGATGATCCCTAGCCCAAGAGATTGCTTGCTGATCCTGTTCTGTTGTGACAGCTATTGGATTAAGTAAATCATTCAATATTTGTGTAATTTCCGACTCTCCTTTGTCTCTGATCAGCATCAGAGCTATGTCCCCAAGATTTTTTGTCTCTGTCTCTTTCTCACTGTGTATTTCTCTCTCTCGCTCTCGCTCTTGCTCTCGCTCTCGCTCTCTGTCTCTGTCTCTCTCTCACTGTGTGTTTCGCTCTCTCTCTCGCTCTCGCTCTCCCTCTCTCTGTCTCTCTCACTGTATGTTTCTCTCTGTCTCTCTCTCTGTCCCTCTGTCCTTCTTTCTCTCTGTCTCTGTCTCTCTCTCTGTCCCTGTCTCTTGTAAAATGTATACATAATTTGCACATGAGAGTGCACACTGCGACACAAGTTTTGACATTAAGTACACATTGAAAAATCCAATATTGTGAATTTCCAAAAAACTAATAATGCAAGAATGCAATATACTTCTTTCCTAACATCCCAGTGTCATTTTCTTGGATGAGGCAATACCCTTTTATATAAGGAATATGTTTCGACATAATCACAATACTTGGACTTGTGAAGTGCAAGAAATAATAGCTCGAAACGGAGTAGAACAAACATACAAACAAAACCCTTCGGAAACACATTTAACCTTTAAAACTTCAAACTAACGAAAACTGAAAAGATACAGATTATTTATTTACCCATAAGGCCCAAAAGGTAAAATATTCCCATTTGGTAGCTTTAGCTCAACATTTATTATTTCATTCTGGATAGACCGATATTGTAAATTGCATCACGATTCAAGAACCTCCACCTTTTGTGGAGCTCAGATGAGCATTGGACCTTGAAATGGACACAGACATGTCAATGTTGCGGGCCTCCGTAATAAGTTATTTAAGTGCAGAGGTATGCAAATCCTGCGCGCCTGACTGGCATAGTTCTGCAGCGTTGCGCGTAAACCACCTTATTTATTTTAAAAGGTTGTTAAAACACATGGCTGTATGCTGACTACAGTGCACACATGTTTACTTACGCTGAATGGGTTATTTTTGTCCTTTCTACATTTCCCAAAGATAAAATATTCCAAATTAACTGTTCCATATAGACTGAATTATTTTTATTTAAATTGGTATAAAGGCGGTGATAACGTTAATTTCCACATTAACTACCAACAATTGGGTCCTACAGTATAAACCTCATTGACTAATTGGTGAACCTTCTTTTATTTCATTGTACAGCACACCTTTTTTCATTGAAACACATTTTAATGAACAGTGTTCGTTAAATCTATGCGAGTTGCCCAACTCTAAGGAAATTGTAAAAATCAGTTCCCGGAAAAAGAGAGCTTGTAGACAGGGCAGTGCAGTTAAAGCAGCAGCTAAAACATACTAGGTATGATTTTCAAGGTATCTATTTTCCTCCAACTCATTATCAACCCCTTGAGCAAAGGATTCAGACTCCCATCCTCAAAGCCCCCCTTTTTGCCACCAGGTGTGGCGGTAATTAGAGTGTCTGCAAGTGGGGCAGACACTCCCACTTGTGATGTCACAAGCGGATAGATTTAAAAACGGCTTGGCAATAATAAGTGAGTGTCTACAAGTGTGGCGGACACTCCCTCTTGTGATGTCCCAAATGGATGCATTTTGAAAAGGCTCGTTTAAAAAAACGTCAAGACTAATGGACGTAACCGCGGGAGGTTGAACAACAGGGAGCACTCTCTAAGTGACAAACGTGTGGGGCCTCAAGACTCTGATCGCACGGGACACATCCCCCACGTCAACAAGCCGTACGGTAATCACAGGAACAGACACGCACTGGGCCCTGCTTCGACAGAAAGAAACGCACTGAGTCAATACCTGTCAGCAGCAGCTATCACGTCCCGGAGCTCAGGCCTGCCTCCCTCCCTCCCATCCACCTCCCATCCACCCCCCTTCAGCAGATCTGTCAATAGGCTTCCAGCTTTGCGTCATCAGCTCCATGTCAGCAGTCACTCTTTTTTTGGGGTAGCTTACATGAACCGTGCCAAATATGTCTTTTTTTTTCTCCCTCTCTCTTCCTCTGTCTCTTTCTCTTTCTCGATCTCTTTCTCTTTCACTCTCTCTCTGTCTCTTTCGCGCTCTCTCTCTCTCTCTCTCTCTCTCTCTCTCTCTCTCTCTCTCTCTCTCTCTCTCTCTCTCTCTCTCTCTCTCTCTCTCTCTCTCTCTCTCTCTCTCTCTCTCTCTCTCTCTCTCTCTCTCCCTGTCTCTCTTTCCCTCTCTCTTTCTCTTTCCCTGTCTTTCTCTGTGTTTGTCTTTCTCTCTTTCTCTCTGTCTGTTCGTCTTTCTCCACCTCTCTGTATGTTTGTCTGTCTCTCTCTCTCTGTCTGTATGCCTGACGGCTTTACACTCGGCTTTAAACCCAGAATTCGATGAGAAAATCAAACACGCACGGACGGTACAAACCGTGTGCCTCTGCATAGCACGCCGCTTTTGGACCCAAACACGTTGACAAGAACAAAGAGCATGAGTGCGCCTTTCCTTTGCATGCTTCTTAGGAGGCTTGCAGTAAATAAATGTGATTACCGTTGTTAAAGACGTGTCGGGGACTATCATAATCTTATAGGCCATTTGTTGCCAATTGCCTCCATGTCGATTACTAAACATCAAATATACAGCAGGCCACTCAGCACAGCGTTGTATTTGTTGTCCTATGCTGCTTGACAGACAACCTTAGTAAAATATACTTACATAAAGTTTGAGACACGTTGTTAGTCATCCTTTCAAGAAGGGATTCGTGCCCAGCCATCAATGCTCGTTAATGAATATGTAATGAATATGTTGGTGACGTGACATGATTTAACCTGCTTTCCGCCTCACACTAATACACATGCCATTCCTTCCTCCATGCAGTAGCGAAATGGTAGCTACCATTTAAAATTGTCAGCCAATATTCTCTCTCGCTCTCGCTCTCTCTCTCTGTCTATCGCTGTCTCTCTCGCTCTGTCTCTCTTGCACTCTTATGCTTTAAAGACTGCGGCGGTCTCTACCTTTAGGGATCTTTAATTACATTTCAACATTTTCATTTTTTTCTTTGGTCTTTTTAAATACTGTTTAAGGTCAGCGCAGACATATACAGATAATGGGATGTGATTCCTCAAAACAGTGTGAAAATGACTTGCGAGTGACAGGCCCCCGCTTCAAAGGGTATAATGGAATAAATCCTGCATGCTGCGTTCTTCCAAAGACCAATCATTTCCTCCAGTTCTCTTTTAAAGAGAAAAAACTCACACATCCCTTCCGCAGTACAGGCTGTGCTATGTGTTTTGCAGAGGAGACCTTTGTGTGTGTGTGTGTCTGTGTGAAGTGAAAATGTGTCCTATTCTTAATTATTATTATTGAGCAAATATAATCTCCCTTTAAATAATGGTTCAATATTAACTATTGCTATTTTCCGATAAAACCACTAACCTGAGCCAGAGTCTTACTAGCTGCATGTCTCCATAGTTTCATGTTTCCAATGCTAATTGTTGCTTAGGGGGACTCAGAAATGTGGAGGGGAAAAAAAACATGAATTCACTCATACATTTCATCAAAAATAGTATTTTAATTTAAACCTCAGCACCTGAAGCACATGCCTGCCCCGGTGCCGTCAATATAAAATAATGCCCAGCTCTGAAATATTTATCATTCATTTCCATCTCTACACTCCCCCGTACTGGCTGCTGCATGAATAATTTACAGGCCGTAATTTATGAAACACATTTGATGTTGTTGAACTTGACATAAACCAGTACCTTCTGTGATATGTCCCATAAGGTATTATATTGTTGTTCTCGGTAAAACGTGATTGGAATGATGTGTTATTGTAGGGTTTATGTATACTTTGATTATTTGGGATGGAATTCCAATTAAATCAGTTGGTGTGGTATTCCTGTTGATTACAATTATTTAAAAACCAAACTAATAAATGACTCAGCCTGTGGATGCAGTGTAATGGAACGACATGGAGAAATAACTCAGGCGGTTGTTTGATTAGAAAATCTAAGACCACTTGATGCATGCGATAATTGTTCAGCATTGTCCAGTCAACAGGCTCTTAAAAGTGTTGGCACTAATTATACTGATAAGTTGGAGGTTTTGAACTGGTCTGGTATAAACTAATTTCGAGGTAAAGAATAATGATAAGAAATAGAATAATTTCCAGGCAGCCTATTACAAAACATTACTCTGATCTCCATTTCAAACTGTCAAACCACTGACACAAAATGTCTGTGTTTATTATTTACTGCTTAATTGCTTTTGGTATCCTGGTAATGAATTTGTATTGATAAAAGGTCAAGGAATATCCAACAATGCCTCTGCTGAACCACTAACAGCACTAGATCACAGTCCTCCCCAGCCCTCCTTTTGACTAGCTAGCTCCACTGAATTATACATCAAAATCTCCCTCTATTTAAATGACCACATTAACCCCTCCAAAGAGAAATATAAAAATCTGAGGAAGCCAGTTAAGTTATCATTGCTTAGGCAGACCTCATTCTCTCATCTAGTTTCACCTCAATTGTTTTGTTAACATACTTCAGGGCTTTCCACTGTGGCATCAAAAATACTCGTATAATTTAGATATTTTAATTTCACCCCACTTTAATTTTACCCACTGTTGTCCCTGTTTGTAAAAATATATATTGATTATTGTCTTATTTAACAATTGTCGGGACCACTACTCCAAATATTACATTTTTATTATTTATTTAAAATCTGAAAGAGATTCTGCGATGATGCTCTATCATCAAAGAGACTCTCTCATGATGCTGGTCATCACAGAGTGAGACCCAACAACCCAAACACACAGGCAGACACAGGCAGACACAGGCAGACACAGGCAGACACAGGCAGACACAGGCAGACACAGGCAGACACAGGCAGACACAGGCAGACACAGGCAGACACAGGCAGACACAGGCAGACACAGGCAGACACACACACAGGCAGACACACACACAGGCAGACACACACACAGGCAGACACACACACAGGCAGACACACACACAGGCACACACACAGGCACACACACACAGACACACAGACACACAGACACACAGACACACAGACACACACACACACAGACACACACACACAGACACACACACAGACACACACACACAGACACACACACACACACACACACACACACACACACACACACACACACACACACACACACACACACACACACACACGTCTTACACCCTAGAGGTGTCCCTCAAGGGTAGATTCTGGGACCTGGTATATAACAGCTTCTAACATCTACCTCCCCTCACCCATCTTCCCTCTGTCTGTAAATGCTTTAAAATGTTTTATTGCAATGTTTTATTAATATTTTGACTTGTTTTTTGTTTATTATTACTATTATTATATTTTCCAAATAGACCCTTTGAGTACGGTGTCCCTCAAGAGTCAACTCTGGGACCAATGCTATTCCCTGTACTCCTTCTTGGGGCAATCGCCTACGGGGACAATGTATATCCCCCTCCTTCCTCAGGGTTATGCGGATGATTCACAGCGCTCCCTCCCAAAGTACACCCTGTGACCAGGTTAGCATAGCTGCTGACACGCATGACAAGCATCTCTCTGAATCATCAAATACCAGCACGTCAGCAGACTTTTTCAGCCTAATGAGGCAAAAAAAACTGATGCAATTGGAATCCGTCCTCTCTTAACTAGACCTCCCCATCACGGGTCTCGCCGAATTATCCGTTGCAATTTTGAGTGCACAGCCAGCCACCCCTTAGTGTCCTTTTTTATTTTTAACAAGAACTCCAGAGCCTGACGTCTAAAAACTTGTCCCATCTTGTTTTTTTTGGGTGGGGTTTTTTTTGTGCTCACTAAGCTTATTTAGTTTGAGTTTAAGCCGTTTTCATATTTAATCTGCTGATTCAGAGTATGCAATACATTCCTGCTTTAGCTCCGTCTTGCCTCGACTACTGTAAATCCCCTGTATACCTGGCGCGCACCACACATCTACCCACACCCGCCTGCAGACTCTGTTCAGCGAGCTGCAACATGGAACATCCCAGAGACGGGGACGTATGGCTCCCCGCTAGGACCCATTTGCACTGGCTGCCACGTTGAGGATTGATTTTAGACACATTATTGTAATAACTTTTGAGCCTAGACATGTTCCTAAATCCCCTCCCCCATATCTCCGAGCTTTTACGCCCCTCACTTCCCTGTGAGCCGGGTTGCAGCCTTTCAACTCAGCTGGCAGGGCCTATCGGCGGTCCACTTTCAGCTCTCAAGGCTTTACACCCAGAGGGGAGGATAGTGCAGGCATTCCAGCTCCAACACTCTGGGACTGAGATCCGACTTTCTTCCTCTAAGATTCTTTCCGCTTCTTATGGAAACAGGCATCTCATCGAAATATGTTATTTATTGTAATTTTTGGTTGATATTTTCTCTTGCGTTAGGTGGTGTTAACTCTAATGCTGTGTACTGCATTAGAGGTATACTGCTGTATACTGCTGTATATTAATGCTTATGCTAAATATCTTTTTGAAGTTACTTGTCTTCATTCCGTAAGGGCTTTATGCTATTTGTTTCACCCCGGTTCCATTGTCATTATTGAACACTTATAATTGAAGGCGCCATGGTACCTAATATTAGTGGAAGATGATGTTAAATAGTCCACGTTACACTATTATTATGATTATATTAGCGTAGCATTTCTTTCTGGCGCCTTCTTTACTTGTTAGCAGGCAGGGAGGGAGATGAAAAGAGACAAAATATGTGTGTGGCAGAGTGCAGTGCAGATTAATCAAAACAGTGTATCGACTGAGTAATTGATCAGGATTTTCCTCTGGCTGCGAACAAGGTATTTAATTACGGCTGACGCAAAGTAGGCCAATGTCTCTTTAAGACATGTTAAATGATGTTAAATGATGTAATTGTCATTGAACAAGCAATTATCTTGAGCTTGGGAATTAATGTGAAATAACAACACCATTCTGTATTATTGGGTAGGTAAATACAAAAAGGGACGTTGTTGAAATTTTTATTTTTATTTTTTAATATATGCATGATCGATTTATTGTAATCTATTCAAACCTTTATTTAGATTAATTCAATTTGTATTATGGTGGCTATACAATGATTGTTGCCAAGCAAACTATACAACTTTATAAGAGTTCAGGTTGCAAGGTTTTTATGATCACTGTGCAAAAGACAGGACATGTTTTTCTCTGTTTGCTGAATGACATGTTGCTCTGCTATTTCACTTCTTCATGTCTAATTATCACTGTGAAAGGACCAGCCTTCAGGAGCTCACAATAGAGACCCAGGTCTATTGAATATCCAACCCACCCTATGTCGTCACGAGTCAACTTTCACCCTGACTGGACGAGTTGAATCCACGGTTGTGTTTTCTATAGATATATTTTGTTCACGTTATTGCAGAAAGGGCAGTAATGGACAGAGTGTTTTGAACAAAAGCTTATACACTCTGCTCTTATTATGATTGAAACCTGACGGAAAGACAGATAATGTATTTCCATATTGTGTGCTCTCCTCCACTTCTATCTTTCAGACTGTGCTAAAAAGAAGGGCAGAATGTGTTAGGGTGACTCCCAGCCGAATGTTTCGAACTGAACCCCAATGTTTGCAGTTTACTGAAAGAGTAAATAAATAGTAAAATAGTAAGATGCTGAATGCCTATTTGAAATGCAGTCATCAGTTTAATATCACTTGTCGTGCTGAAAAACACCATATGCTGTTACCCACGCATTTTTGTTTTCCTTAGCAGCTTGTTAGCAACCCCATTTTAAAGCTACATAAAACCTTGGAGTAGAGCACAAAACCCTATTCTTTTATAATACAATTGAGGAATAAAACCTATTGCACTTTCTTTATACATTTGACAACTATGCTTTATACATTTGACAACCATGCATGTTTTATTGATTTAACAAAAACCCAAAGGGGAAAAAATACATTGCAATGCAAACAAGCACAATGCCCTTTTTATATTTTTACAGTTCATAACTGCCTGGTGCGACCTACATAAATAACACTTTCTAGTTTCCACTTCGTTTTATGCAGCGACACAGTCAGTTGCCTAGTTTCAGAGTTTGTGTCTGTGGATAGTTAAAATAAAGTACTTTAAAGGAAATAACATAAATATGGAAAAGGCAAGGTAAGACAATACGAATGACTTGAGGCCGTGAATAACTTTTTGAAGACAAATATACCACCAGTAACGTTACAATGAGGAGCAGCAGGGAATGTCTGAGGCACTGGGACCTGTCTGACTTCATTGTAAACACTGATAGGAAATGTCAAGATGAGAGATAAAGAATTTTTTTCCCGTTATTTTTATACTCATGCACCCAAGGCTTCAGCTTGGCAACATACACCCTCTAGAGAATCTCTGACCTGCTTTTGTCTCTTTGCCTCATTTTTTTTCTGTTTTATTTGGAAAGTGTTAGAAAAGGCCACATGTCCATTGTCATCGGACAATGGACATGTGTTAGATTTCGTTGCTCTGTCTCAATTTGACATATTTAGCCTGCTGAGTAAAACAAGGAAACGAAGCCATGGGCAGACACTTTTTTCACTCAATTCGAAATGGTTTCACAGGGACCCAATAAGCCATTAACCACCAGTATAAACTGGTGGTTTATGTTTCAACCAGCAAGACCATGCAGTCTTCTAACAGAATTGGATTACCGCTAAGCACTGATTGGCTTCGCGGGGCAATAGTTTTCACCCATTGTGCATTCAATTACAAGGGCCGGACGATGACTAGCTGTTTCCAAACATGCAGAAAACATAACTGCCCACTGGTACCAACCAAATGGTAACAGCCCCTGGCACTCTCCATAGCCACAGTGGGCACACAGGACACCTCTTTGATTAAGGGAAGGAACAATTATGGGGGCTTCTTGCCACTGAAGTGAAATGGAAATTCACAGTTGCAGAAATAATAGTCAAGGAAGAATTACCATACTTGATACGAAACATGTTTTGGCAATTTCATCAAATGTCCTGGCATCCAATGAAACAGTTGCTCCTCTTGAATGCCTTATTTTGTTGTGACGCTGAAGGTGTACAAACAGGCATTGTAAAGCAACATGTGGCTCTCTTAATGCCAGAAACCAGCTTCCCCTTCTTTTCAATTAAATAATGCTGTCCATTGAGCATAATGATACAATAAAGAAACTAATTGGAAAGTTAATAAATGTATAATGAATTATATATTTGATCGAAATTTAAGGTCCAGAGCTAAAAATAAATATATTTATAGTACACGCATGAGAATCCATTAAATTACAAAACCAGTCCACCTGGATTTGTCGGATTTCCGCCGATGTCTGCAAACAGTGAAAAGACCTTTACGCTCCAGTAACAACTGCAGAAATGTCAACTTCGCCGTGCCTTATTTTGGGGTGACAGAATTGGATTAATTTGTGAGAAGCGGAATGCCGAGCGCTCTACAATGAACAACGCCCACTGCTTGATGAGTGAGCGGGTGTCAGCTCAACATCAGCACATGATGTAAAATGTAAATGCGTGATTGTATGGAACAAGTTACATCATACAGAACGCAGGACAAAATGCAACCCAACGTAACTATTCCCTCCTTTTGGTCACTGTTCAATGGCCGCTCTTATTATCAGCAATCAGTTAGCAATGGTGCACATTGCGATAGGTTGGACGTGTATTTTAATAAATTGCGTGTATCAGAAATCCAGGACACAATTTAATAATTTATACAAATCTATTAAGTTCATTTTCTGTGATTGAACTTTTTTAATGAATAACCCAAAGCCTTGATGAGTTATTGGAAGTCTAATGTAATTAATAGTTTATTCGCATACCGGAGTGCACTTAGTAGATTTTATAGGCCAGATCGCTGTTTTTAAAACTCATATCCCAACATCATTATGCAGAAAATATTCTTAAAAGGGTTGTTTCATACTCACTGAGCATATGCATTATTTCTGAAAGAAATAGGGGACAATTATGCATATTGAAAACATAATCACAACAAGTGAGTTTATTTTGAACAAAATGCATTCTCGGGGCTTAACCAAGTTCACCACCTCCTAGTATAAAATACGGCGGCCGTAGCTGTCGAGAATTGATCAATTGTGATTTACAAACAATCCAAATCACTGCAGTGGTGTTGCAGTCCTGCACTGAAGAGACATCAAACAAATGCACGCACGCTAACATTATTCATGGGACTCTGAAATAAAACTATGATGAATGGCCAGACTGCTCAGTTGTGCAAACACACACACTCATACATAGATAGGCAGCCAAACAAAGGCCAATAGGCACACATGCACACATTTCACTCGCACGCACAAACATGCTCTCACACACACTGAGAGCATCCCAACATCCACACACAAACATACACTCATACTCATTAATATACATCCCTGCAAATGTAAAAACAACACACAGGCATAAACGCAAACAGGCATTACAGACATGCATATGCATGCGTACACGCACAAACACACACACGCAAAAACAAGCAGGCATACTACAGCCATATCTACACGCACACACACATGCACACACATTCACATTCAGATGCCCATTCACAGAGACATGCACGCACGCACGCACGCGTGCTTCAACAGACACTTCTTAACAAAGCTGCACCGAGGCTATGAAACCCCTTCCAATAAGAAAGGCTCTTGGAATCTACTTAGCAGTCACTGGAAGCAGCATCAGCCGAGAGGGAGGGAGAAGGCCAAGGGGAGAGATTGAGAGACAGAGAGAGAGGGGGAGAAGGGGAGAGAGAGAGAGAGAGAAAAAAAACAGAGGGATACAGATGGAGAGAGAGGGAGGCACAGAGACATAGGGAGAGGAGGAAGACGGCCATTCAGACTTGAGTTTTGATAAAGTGTTTCAAACCGGCCCTTATTCTCCACTTTCCTTTTGGGCCTTTTCACTTCATCTCAGAAAACGTCCAAGAAACACAGCAGCAGAACGTGTTAATGTCATGAAGTGAGGCAATGGGCAATAAATCATTGAGGGCAGCCAGAGAGGGGGGGGGGGGGAGCACGCAGAGGGCACCTTACTCTAGGGCCCCCACCCCCCCACCCCCACCACCACCATCATACCGAGTTCGCCAAACCATGAACTCTCTCTCTCCTGGTCCACTGCCCTCTCTCCACTGCTGCCTTGCACGCCCCAATCAAAGCTCACTTCACTGTGATGATGATCAAAGACAGGGCGAGAGAGAGTGAGGTAGAGAGGGAGTGAGGTAGAGAGGGAGAGAGGGAGGGAGGGAGAGAGGGAGGGAGAGATCGACAGAAGAGAGGGAGATCGACAGAAGAGAGAGAGAGAGAGAGATCGACAGAAGAGAGAGGGAGAGAGTGATCGACAGAAGAGAGGGAGATCGACAGAAGAGAGAGAGAGAGAGAGATCGACAGAAGAGAGAGGGAGAGAGTGATCGACAGAAGAGAGAGGGAGAGAGAGATCGACAGAAGAGAGATGGAGAGAGAGGAGGCAGAAACGGAGAAGGGAGGGGTAGATAAGGGGAAGAGATATAAAGGAGGGAAAGAAGGACATAGTGTTGAAGAAAGAGCATAGAGAGAGAGAGAGAGAGAGAGAGTGAAAAAATAGATAGATTGAGTGAAATCGACGATTGATAAAGAAGAGATGGACGAGAGAGTAGGAGAGAGACGAGTGAGAGGAGTGCTAGAGGAGGGGAGCGGAGAGAAAGGGAGATGGACGGGGGTCGGAATCGTTGGAAGAGAAAGGGGAGGGAGAGAGAACAGCGACAAGTTAGAAAAGGTAGTCTGTGGCCAGAGGTGGAACCGGTTATTTTGGATTAATGAGCAGGTGTGTTGGATTGAAAGTGACCCAGTCTAAAAGCTAAAAGCACGCAGCCTAGGCACAGTATCTGCCTCTGCATGTATTGACGTGTGTGTCTCTGTGTCTTATACACAGGATATTTCGATATCAGTATAATGTGTTTATTCGATGTTAAGAGGTACAACCTAGCCTTCACTTCCACCCACATGGTTTTTATTGAAAGACAGACATAGCCCCCCACCCACCATGCCATAACAATCACCATTTTCCCCCTCAACAAGAAGCTGTTATAGAAGTGAGTGTGTATAATTGTGTTGAAATGGACAGTTCGCCGTGCCAATATTAAGGGCCTAATCTATTGAATACATCCAGCGA
>NC_079430.1:8784347-8821847 GCF_026213295.1 Gadus chalcogrammus
CTTAATGTTGTTGAAAAAAACATCAGGTGGCCTATATGAATCCATTAGATTCAACCCATTTTTATTTTATGTGTGCAAAGATAATCTAAATGCAGGGTTCATTAACCGTGCGTACTTGAGTTCTGAATCAGCATTGGCTTAAATATGCTGGTTGAGATGTCCTTGAGGGGAAAATCCTATAAGGAGTACTCATTACAGCAGCAAATGTACTGTAGGCAATTCAAATGAAACATGCACATATATGTGTATGTTGACATGTATGTGTGTGTCCCCGTTGGGACCAATTCAAGAATTTCTGGCCCTATCGCACATAGAAACTTCCAATAGCTTTGGTAATCCTGTTGACATGTCTGTTGTATGATTCTATCTTGTTCAGTTCTAATTAAATACTTTAATTGAATATTTCATGGTTTTAGTTGCAGTCAGGTATCATAGTCATGCCACGTTTACCCTGATCTTCCCACTGTCCTTGAGGATTTTATAGTGTTTTTTTATTCTTTCTTTAAAAAATGTAAAATGGTTGAGCCGCTCCAGGAATTCTTGCGAAAGCAAGAAACCATGGAGAGTTAAGCGGTTTCCAGTCCCCAGTGTAATTTATGCTTGTTAGTGGTCTAAATTGTGTGCTGTGCCCCTAGGGACATCATAGGGAACAGGTGTTTACTTCCAATAGAGGATAGGGACTGCATTTCAAGGAAAACATAAACCCCGAAAATTACCTTTTTTTTTTTGCAAGAAACATATTTTCGGAAATATTTGCCTCTATTGCCAAAACACATTTAAACAAATCCAGGCCAATTAGCTATTCTCATCAGCTTTAGCAAAGTGTTTCCCATCATAGCATGGACTATATTGAAATCAGGATAATCTGTGTGAGTTGTTGGTGGACAAAATAAAGGAAAACAAATACGGTACAAGTACGTGATAAGGTACAAAATAATAATTATATAGTTATCCGTCATGGTTTCTCGTACGGAAGTAGATATCAGACTAATTTCAACTTGCTCAACGTAGCTTATCAGTTTCTGATATGTGAGAATTATTATTGGGGCTATCTCACAAGAGGATAAGATTAATTAATTTCATGCATGTGGTTTACATAAATCCAATACCAGGAATCAGAAATGAATGAATTGTTGTTTAGTATACAACAAATCTGTGTTGGCTGAGGCTCACATAAAACTGGCATCCTCCCATGTAGGGTTGTGTTGATGATGATTACTGATATTTTAATATAATTAATAATATGGGAACATATAAATAGTTACCATTAAAAAAAAAAATGCTTTGTCACCAGCTGACGGCAGGTTGGCATTCTGATTTTTAGAATGTCGCAAAAGATAAATCAATCTCTGACAGAATGGTTCCTGGCGAACAAGTTTTACAGAATATTCTGTTGACAAGGAAGGGTTTGAGTATGTAACCATAAGTGTGTCCGGAACCCATTTATTGTGAATCTCTCTGTTGTTCCCTCACCTGTCCACCAGAAGGACTCTGTGTAGGACCCTTCATGTTTTTGTCTTGTCAGCACTGCCAATGATCAGGTGAATCTTGACACCTCTTGTATTTAAACCCCCCATCCTCTTCTCTCTGGAATCTGTTTCTGTGGCGTTTGTGCCACTCTCTAATCGTACTTCTTGTTTGCTTGTGGTTTGGTGCCTCCTTTCTTCTGACCTTGTTATTTAGAGTCGGTGCTTCGGGCCTAGTGTACCACAAAAACACACACAGGATAGAATAATGACTGAATAATACACTGAGTCTGCTTGACTGTGACTATAGTATTTTCTGTTATCGGATAGCATCCGGTCAGCTCTTGTTCCTACCGAAGGGCAAATCCAGATGTCTTACCTTATTTGAACTGTTTGTTAGTGCTAAGGCAAAGCATAACTGCAGGGTTCCCTACATGTGGAAAGGATTGGAAATAGTGCAAAACCTATTACTTTGGTTTGATCAGTAACCCTCATGTTAAGTGTTCCCAGGGGAACGTGAATCCTTGATCCACTTGCATTGCAGATAGATTTTGCTATCTTTTCATAAAGTAATAATTACGGCCAACCACGCTCAGCAATTTTGGCGTCTGAATTATTTTAATCACAGACTCCACTAACTAACTAGCTCTCACAGCTGAATTCAATCTCAGTGAATTAATTCAGATACAATTCAGAATATAATTTATTTATTTTTACGTACAAATGTGACGATATATTGAAATACATATCATTAAGGAGCAGGTATTGGTAAGGCAACTTGCTCAAAGCTGACTACAAGAAGGCGGCAGACACACATTATCTTGCATTTGGAAGTCAAACATGTCCCCACTATGCTAGCTTCTTCTCCCCACTCAAAATGCTTGACCCGATGATTGACTTATTTCAATCACAGATTAAACTACCACCAGTGTTGGCAACCATGGTGAGCCTAAATGACAAAACAAAGCCAATCACAGAAGAGCTCCTGGGCTTCTATAATTGGCAGGCAGCGTAATAGTGGTGGTAATTACCTGCTGCTTTGAAAACAGGATGTCTCATAATTGGGGCTTACAGTAGGGATGCATATTGTAATGTACGGTATGTACATATATAAAGATATATATTTATGTCCATTTATATTTTATTTTATCTCAAAAGACTAAGTCCTTAAAAGATAAAGATATAAAATTGCATATAAGGTTGCTATGTGTTTATTGTGTTAAATCTTACAAGGGAGATTATAGTAACTGGCAAAGTAAGTTTTATAACTATGTATGTATCTGACAAATATAGGGTTAGTTATTCAGTTGCTTAGAAAAAAAAAATATAGGGGGGGAGAGTGGGGTAAGATGAAACAATTTATACTCATGTCCTCTAGGCAAGGAAAATGAGACAGAAATAAAATGAGACAGAAATAAAATGAAACGTCTGCCTTTATTTCAGAATCTCCCCTGTCAATCAAAATATACTCAAAATAGTCTTAATTATTTACTTCAGGTAACTTTAAACAATATAAAACCATCTCCTTTCTCTCTCTTTCTTGGCATGATAGCTTTTCTAGAGTGTCTAAAATATGAAAAAAAAAATCAGTTCTGTAATCGCTACATTGAAATAACACTTTATACTTCATAGACTTAACTTCAGTGCATCATGGTGGGTTGAACGACTGGCTCAAAATATCCCACAGCACGTGGCTCACTATGCTCAACAGCCACCATTTTGGAAAAAACTGCCTAGTTTAACAATTCAGGCAAATCTTTAGGTAAATTATTCAGATGTTTTTAAACCTTGGCAAATCGCCAACATGTATGAAATACATTTTATGCTTTAAACATAAATAATAAATATGCTTTGACGCAACAGTCATTATGTTCAAAACTTACTTTGACAAAACAGAAAACTTTTTATTTGGAAAAAATCCTACTTGAAACTTTACCATGTGCTTCTCTCCATCACAGCCAGATATAAATTATGGGTGCTTCCTGAATTGATAGTCAGATGATAACAAATGTGTACAGTTGTCTAAACACAGGGGGTGGGTCAATTTACCCACTGGCTCATCTTACCCCACTCTCCCTTACATTTGGTCCAGTTTTAATTGCCACATGAGTAGAATGGTGACAGCTCTATCTATCGTAATTGCATAGCATAGCATTAGGCTAACTCTTGCCATTGTAACATCACGGTAATTAGCTCTTAACAGTTAGTCAAGTGAGCTGCATTGAGTAATTATGTGTGGCAGCATGTTGATACTCTGCCCTTTCATAATGGATAATGGTGTGCTATGCTCATGTAAGTCCATATTTGGGCAATAAGGAAGCACTCGCCAAACATTTAAAATATATTTCAACAGCTGTTATGACAACTGTCGAATCATGTCAAAGTCTTCTGAATAAATCTGCGGTTACAATAGAATGATTGCAAAAACTGTTTCAGTGCTTTATGATTAGTTCATTTATATAACTGTATTGTTGTTTTTAATTATCATTGGAGTTTTGAGACTTTATTCATTACAGCTGACCAGTTACAGTATCTGCTTTTGTGATTTTTGTCAGTGTCACAGTGTAAGTGATAGTGTGGTTAATGTAACTAATAAGCTGTGCAAATGGGTGGATTTACTAGCAGCGCCATATATTTCGCTGGTATATATAATTCTTATAAATGTATATGATTAAAGTTGATACTTTGCTTGTATTTCATTTTCACTTCACTTCACATCAATCTGAAGCTTATAATTTATGCATCAACTGGCATCTACAGTAAATAGAACTTCACACGAGCCAAACCCTTGTTCGGTTGGTTTATTCTCAGCCTTGCATTATGGGCTGCGAGCACGGAGAAAGTCTATTTACGCCTTAATTTTCTGTCCATTAAAGCCCACTGATTATTTTCATCCCTTTACATAACTTAGGAGAATCCTTCGATTTATGGGAAATTTCATTATATACAAGATAATTAATGCACAGAAACTGAATAATAGTTTGAAGAGAAGAGATTTGTTGAGTTGTTTCCACTGCTACATTGTGGACTGCAAATGTTTCGATCCTTTCCATGGATGAAAATTGAAGTCCAAAAAGGTCCAACGTAATAATTCTCCTCTCATCAACACACATTCAACACACAGAGCAGGTACGACACAAGCATACAAGCTCCTTTACGGCACACGAGTAAGTGTGTGCGTGTGTGTTGCCTGTCTGCCCCTTACCCTCCCGTCATGGAGCGGATGAACTTATCCTATTTCCTGCCACTTTGTCTACTGCTGACAGAGTCGTGGCGGTCGTCGCGGTGACGGCGCTGGCGGCGACGGTGCGAGACCGTGTCACAGATCTGTGAGGCTCGCCGATGCTCATCTCATCTAATTACATTTATCAAGCAACAATAGGTCAGAGACTCGCTGAATAGAGCCACACTAATTACATTAGAGTAAGGGTGGCAGTGCTGCTGGTGGTAGGATGATAGTCGGGAGTTAGGGGGCGGGGGGATTGGCCCACATGCAGTAAAGTGATTTGGCCGCCTCTCCACCAGTGCTGACCGCGGCCCGCGGCCATGTGGATTCTGGACGGGGCGGGGCTGTTTGTTTATGAGATTGAGCTGTCATCTGAATATCACTCACGTTAAAGACGCAGTTTCTCTCTTTCTTTGTGTTCGTGACACTCACAGGCCGACAGCGGTTGGGTGGAAAATATGTTGATTAAAACTTTATGGAAAAGGTCTTCCGGAAAAGTCATATTCATTCACAAAGAAGGTTGTGAAAAGTTAAGATGGGGCCAACGCCATGAGAAATTTGATTAAGTAGAAGGTGTTGTAATATTAACTCACACACGCATATATACACACACACACACATACACACAGAAGAACACACACACAATAAAGCATTAAGAACACACTAAAACGTTACCTCTTTTTCGATCAAGTGGGAATACCCTTTTATACCAAATCATAAAGCACAAACACTACCAGCCTTCCTATCACCACTAATAAACTACTAGTAAAGAAGCCGTTTCTTTTAATAACACACTCTCCATTTCGACCCCCTGCGCCATTTGCATCCCATATCACGTCTCATTAGATTCATCCTCGTGCACCACACATGGAATTCCTATGAACAACATGCGACATACAAGGCCATTGGCTTTTTCTTCTCTATGGAATTGAGGAACAGTGGGCACCATAGATGCCGAGAAACTTGAACAGTCTGAGAAGAGAGATGCAACATTTTTAAAATTCTTTGTGCCTGTCAAGAAATCACTACTCCCACTTCTCTCTCTCTCTCTCTTTGCTCTTTCTCTCTCTCTCCGTCTGTCCCCGTCTCTCTCTCTGTCTTCGCTCGCTCTCTCCCTCCCTCTCTCTCTTTGTCCTTCTCTCTCTCTCTCTCTCTCTCTCTCTCTCTCTCTCTCTCCCCCTTTTGTCTTCCCTTCTTTCACTGCCTCGAAGACAAGTGACTGCTGCACCCCGCTTTTTACTGTACAAGCGTTTCAGACATAACTCACCATCTTCTGTTGACACAGGGGGGGGGGGGGGGACTGGGGGAGTGGGTGTTGAGGGGAGTCGGGGAGGGAGATAGAGTGAGAGAGAGGAGAGGAAGTTAGGAGTTGAGTGCTATCAGGATGCAGTATTGTCAGTATTTTTGAAATGTCACTATGTTTATTTTCGCTTCCTTTGTGTGGAGGAAGATCTGTCTCCCGGTGTGGTGACTTGCCTTGGTTCACAGCAAAAGCTTGCTGACGCATGACTTAGACCCAACAGTGCAAATAGCCAGCCGTTTTAATGAATTGATATCAATACGCCATAGAGGTAGGATAATTGCACAGCCACAATGTGAAACGGTAATGTCCCAAATATGATAACCAAAAATGAAGTGCAGTGCCACAGTGCAAATGTGCTGCTGCCTATCATAAAAAGGATTGGAGTATGGAAATTGTAGAAAGGAAAGCCATTTGCACTTAAGCATTAAATTGATGCTCAGCACAATCCAGAAGAATTGCAAGAGAAGAAGAAGGCAACCGAAAATAATACTGGAAAGTGTTTCCTTTGGTTCATTGTATGCAGTGGAAACGCCGGATGATCAGAGTGGAGTGTGTTTACAGAGAGCCCAGAAGCAGCAAAGAGGGTAACCTAGTTATTTTCTGCTTGCGTATTTGTATCTGGTCTGGGGCTTAGGTCGATCACATACTTCCTCTTTCATGCTGTGCTGTGATGCATTGTTGTGGAAAAGGGGGGGGGGGGGGTTACCTTTTTCCTCAAATGTAAGCGTGCCACGAGCTGCCGATTACTCTCGACGTCAGCTGTTGTTTTGCTGCTTCATCATCTTTTTTCCCTGGGAACCCCGTGGAACCGCGGCGCCAAGCAAATAACAACGCCAGGACTCCAGCGATGTGTTCTCCACTCTTTCCCCCCCCCCCCCCCCATTTGCAAAAGGCTCAGATGCCCAACAGCAACACCCCCAGCCCCACATCCTCCGCCTCTGTTGTGGGTGATTAAAATATCATCACGGTGCAAATGGTTCATTAGCAAAAAAGCAGTGAATTCGCCAGGGAGGTGGCCCGGCGGAGCCCCACGAAACAAAGACGCATGGGGTCTGAGTGAATTGAGGAGAAGGGCATGGAATGAAATGTCAAAAGCAGAATGGCATCAGTGTAATCTCCCCTCCCCTTTGAAAAGGGAACGGCGGCGAGATGCCAGCGGTGAAGGAGGGAGGGAATTAACATACGTACTACTTGCTGGGCTACCGCCGCTGCATCGCTGATGGGTCGCACGTGCACCCATTAGGGTGCCAAGGAATATCCAGGTGCTCACTGAGGAAAACAGGGGTATGGGAAGACGTATAAAGGTGCGGAGACAGTGGAAGGTAAAAGAGAACGGCGAGAGGGACGGGGCGGTGGGGAGGGACCGGATGGTGTCACGACGAAGGTGTCCCCAATGTATCTACAGCCTACCTGTAGACTATGAGCAAGATGCCACCCTGCTCCTTACTGACATGTGTCGAGATTCCCTGTCAAAGTCACAGTGGATGAAAGAGTCCGCCAAACAACCCAAGGGTAAATAGTTGATGGTAAATAGAGAATGCTCGGGACCACAATGCAATGTCCTCGCTGCGTGCTGCCAGGGGACTCCACGGCACCGCAGTGTACAAGCACTGCAATGTTTACAAATTGGATATTTCAAGCCGGGTCCAAAACGTTGCACAGTGCCCCGCCGCCACCAGCACCATTGGAAGGCCCTGGGCCACGTCCTAATCACTACTTAATGATTTCACTGAACAACCAGTGCTCTGTGGACTCCTTTGTGCGATATTTTCCATTGTAATCCCCTCGCATGCCTTTTGATTCTCTGCTTCTCTGTTGGGGGTTGGTGGTTGTGGGTGCTGTGGATGTGTGGGGGGGGGGACAAACAAACAAAACCAGCAGTCTCTATAAACATACAGTGTTTGCCACGAGTGATAAACTCAGCTGGAGGGAAGACGCCTTTGGTTCAGCATGAAAAAGGGAATTTGAATCATCTATTATTGATAAGATAACATTGGTTTTAAGTATTGAAATGATATGAGATGAATCAAATGATAATGAGGTTGATGTGTAAGTCATTCTGAATTCATGCTCAGCAGTTCAGCCTGACTGTCCCATATGAAATTAAGCAGCAGTAGTTTGGCTTGCCGCTACGGTGTCTGAGTAGACTAAATGGTACAAGACTAGTCTACCTGTAGGCGTGAGCAAGACGCTTAATCCCTCTGACATCTTAATATTAACTGTATCTCACGTCCCCCTGTAAGATGCTCTGAATAAAAACATGACTAAATTGGAAATAGTTCTAAGGATAACAACAGCACTCATGCAGCAAGATGTCTCACGAAAAGCAATGCTGTTCAAGATCGCAGATTATGCATGCTACTCTTTCAGTTATTCTGTCACTTAGACGTCTAAATATGAAATGCGACACCTTTGATTCATGGTGAACAGCACACTGATGGAACACCGATGACGCACAGAACTGTCAGTTATTAAGAACAAGGTTATTTACACGGTTGTAACTCAAACACAACTACAACATACCCTACGCCATGAAGTTGTGACACAAAAATTTGCTGTTTCACATGTTTTTGTTTTGTAACCGCTAAATATTACAGTATTTATGAAATCGCTTACTAGTATTTAGTTTATTTACGATTTAGTCATTTATCCAAAAGTTATCTTTTTTTTTTATAGATTTAATTTATGACAAAGTAGGGGTGAGGGCATCTTGCTCAGGGCTGCAGACAGGACTGTGGACATGAGGTTGAGAACCTGGAACCTTTTCCTCTGTATTGTAGACAGTTTTTGGATCGTTTTATATTAAATATTTAATAAGTCAAAGCCTGTTCATGTCAGTTAGCCAGATAATTAAATCGATTCCAACATCTTTGGGAGTTTTTTGGTTATATATTTTGTTTTCATAGTTACGATAAGGTTAATAATTCTCTTTTGCAAAAACTCTGCTTTGTCTTGCCAGCCACAGATGTTAAAAAAGGTGGGCGATACGGCATTGGTCAAATCTACAAATGTGCTGAAGGATATAGCACCATTATGTCCTTAATTGCCATTATAAACATGAATTCCCACCTCTGAGGAGTGGAACAGAAATATCCCATTTATTTCCGTTGCTATGGAGACATACTTTTGAAGTAGCCTTTGATAGAAGTAGACTTTATGTTTTGTGTTAGCCAAGTGTCGGACTGCCAAAGGATAACTTAAAATAAATTTATTTAAGATATTATTTTAAGTATAAGAGTCTCCGTGGAGTGGAATTGGCCTCTTTTTTTTTCTTTTTTGTTTCACTTTTTTCCCCATCCCAGTTAGCTGCTGCCTCATTTAACCTGTACCAGAGGATCTTGATGGAAATAGAATGATGGACAGGCCTGCTTGGAGATATTTTGGAGATTATAATATGACTTTTCACTTCCCACCTCCACCAAGAGAGACACTTGGTATAGGGGCACATGCACGAGTGCAAACACACACACACACACACACACACGCACACGCACCCGCACACGCACACACACGGAAATGGAAAGAAATTATCTCTTTGGCTCTAGCCTCAGAAATCTGCCATTACGGGGTGTCACTCTCACGGGGCAACCAAGAACCAAGGGGAGCGTTATGGGCAGCAAGGCGCCAGAGGATTCAGCAGTTCATAGTGTTCCAGCTAGTGGACATCATTACTGTTCTAGTGGACATCATTACTGTCCAGCCAAGGTTAGCTCCTGTTGGGAAGCGGCAGCCGCCTGTCCTGGTGTAGCATGTGGTGCAATTATTGTAATTGTGTTGCTGGCAGGCACACATCTGCACAAAAACAACATAAAAATAAGTGTTCCGTGATTCTGTGAGAATAGGCATGGAGAGGATGGCTGTAGGACAGCCCCCTCCCCCCACCGTGCAACTACTGCTAGTATCTCAGGCATGTGTATAAAAGAGAATAGATGAGAGTGTGTTTCTCCTCTTGTTCTTGCATCGGGTGCCTGGACGTGCATTTGTATGCGTGTGAAAACACGTATGTGTATGTGTGTGCTTTTGTGCATGCAAGCATGCGTATGTGCGAGTCTGTGTTCGCTAACGTGTGTGTGCACGTGCATTGGCATTCGTAGACGAGACTATCAACAGCAGAACTGCAATCGCTAGTATCAACGCATAGCTCTTGATGGACCCTTATAACAATAGATCAAAGACACGAAAAGGATGGACTTCGTGCCACATCAGGAGGTAAACGGTACGCTGATCAAGGGAGGCGTTAGTTGATTCTAACTCGGGTGAATCCTCCATACCAAGGGGGTTGGCTTATCGCTGCAGTTTCAAAGACTATCGAGTGAGAAAGTTCAAACTCGCAATACAATGTGTCTGCATGGGGCTGCTTGTGCAATTTGTTCTAGAAGGGGTGTTATTAAAGAAAATGTATATTTATCTATATATAAATATATATATATATATGGATATATGGATACATCTACATATATATGTGTATATATGTCGACATATATGTATGTATGTATGTATGTATGTAGGTATGTATATATATATATATATATATATATATATATATATATATATATATATATATATGTATATATATATATATATATTTTAACCCTCTAAAGTTTATTTTGACCAAAGATAACATATTGTTTTGATGTAGGGAACTTACAGCTTTACTCGCAACAGCTGCGTTATTACTTACAGCAGCTGTAGTAAAAGGGTGAGTGCGGAAGTTCAACCCACACTTTGCAGTGCTGTACTTCAGGACCATGGACAGCACCCAGCACCCCTGTGATGGAGAACACAAGGTCAACGACCAAACCATTCTTCCTTGAGTGTGTGCGTGTGTGTGTCTGTGGGTGGGGGGTGGATATGCGCACATGCATTTACACCCACGTGTGTGTGTGTGTGTGTGTGTGTGTGTGTGTGTGTGTGTGTGTGTGTGTGTGTGTGTGTGTGTGTGTGTGTGTGTGTGTGTGTGTGTGTGTGTGTGTGTGTGTGTGTGTGTGTGTGTGTGTGTGTGTGTGTGTGTGTGTGTGTGTGTGCGCGCGCGTGTTTGTGTCAGAGAGTTAAAAAGCGGGAGACTCCAGAGGGGTTAATAAGTACGCCACACAACGTCCTGTTAAGTCACGCAGCTACTTCTTCCTCGCCCGGGTCGCCATATACAACGTCACCCACACTGTTCCCGTTGGAAAGTAATATTTCATGTTATTTGCTTATCCAACATAAAATAGTCACGACACGCTCTCCCCTATTGCTTCTCAACCCTCAGCTCTCATCTCTTCCGCTTCATGTGGTCGGGACCCACCCCTTACTGTCTGCCATCACCCTTCCCCACAACACGAAACTGTATTCGCTGTACCTCCCCCTAGTTTTCTCCTTCAGTCTGTGCAGTCCCAGACATCTATCCCACACCTCTTCACCTGCTTTCGACTCCCAAATAAAAAAAATGCAGGAGAAAACACAAATGCTCCCAACGCGTCGGCTTTAATCTCTCTCTCTCTCTCCCCCCTCTCTCTCGCCCTCTCTCTCTTTTGGTCTCTCTCTCTCTCTTTCGTCCTCCGGCTTCCCGTATCCACCGACCTTATTCCGCGCTCACCGATGCTTGAGCCGACGGACGACCGGAGGATTTCTCTCTCTCGAGTATGAGAAGGATTGCCAACTCATCCGCAATCCAAGATCACCCATCGAGCCACCAGCATGTGCATTGGATCCATACGCTCCACCAGAAGTTGTCGGCTAGAGAACTAACGAATCTCGGACCACGGACACCGCTAAGAGAGGAGAGTCGGTTTTAGGTGAGTGCAATGTTAAAGTGTTGTGAACCCAAAATGTCTTGGTTTTTTAAGACACCGTGTAATTCTTTTTTTTTTTATTGCATCTAGTAGCTTGAACTAGGCGTCTTGGGGGTTGACTTGTATTCTTGCACGATTATGTCGGTGCGGCGTGGTCAGCATGGGGCTGCTGGTTGTCCGGCATTAGCTGTTTAGCGAGCTCATTGCTTGTTTTTTGACGTGGAGTGCACGAAGTTATGTTCACGTATGCACCCGGTGTTGCCCCGTCCCCCAGGAACAACGTGGTATTTTGTGTGTGCCGTGAGAGACACACAATTAGCCTGTTTAACATATGTATTGGCACCACCATCGCCATTATTATATGATAATGAGTCGAATAAATTCACCGTGAAGAGCAGAGAGTGTCAAACGGGGAAGATGCGTATCAAGTGCGGGTGTGAATGCTAGCAGCAGCGGAAAGGACTCACTCTATCCCCACAATATGTTGCAAAAACTTCGGCTTTCAAAATCACATGCCAGCTTAGCCAAGCCGTCCAAATCAAGTGGTTAGTGTAGTTGTAACCAAATACTTTTCCATTTTATCAGCAGCGATGCGTTTTCAGTCAAACTTGGGATTTCGTACCCTGGTCGTTCTGTTCGCACTGCTGTTTCTGAATCAAAGTCCAGCCTAGTCTGGTCGGTACTTGCAATGAAACGGGTATACCATTACATTTTTTTAAAGCTGCCTATTGTTTGACAATCGTTACTACAGCGAAGATTTATTACGTAACTGATTGGGATTTCGTACGAGCCTGAATTAAAGCGCGTGTGTCTGTGAATATGCGATGTGCGCGTGCGTGCTTGCATGCTAAACGCGTGCGCTTTTGACTTTTTTTCTGTGACAGATTCATGTGTCTGTGTGCATGCATGTCACCGGCGTGTTGAAGTAACATCTTCCCCACCACCGTCGTCTTGAGTTGCTTTGACTGCTTTTCTGCCAACCCAACTGCGGGGGGAGCTCATGGTCTTCACTAGGTGTCAACCGTGTGGTTAAAGGGTAATCATTTAGTATTGTTCACTTCGAACTGTACCGTCCAATTAGAGACGAAGCTGCGGTTTTATATTTATTCGTCTTTTCCCTCTTGCACAGCCATCACACACCAGTTTTAGTTTTGTTTCATATGAGGGCCGGGTAGAACAGCTGTCAAGCGATATCACATCAGATCACACACTAAATCTTGCAGCTCACTGTGAACTTTTCAGTTCTTTCTTCCCCAACAATGAACTTTCTCCTCCCCCCCCCCTTTCCAAGAATTGGACTGGGATAACATTAACACGCACAGACAGATTGCTATTACAGGAAATTACACTTTTATGCATTTAACAGAACATGAAGAAAGAAAAAGAGAAAACTAAAATGCACCAGCAGCAAAAATCATAGAGGAAAATGTCAACTGTTCAAATTGCTTCTCTCAATCTGCCTTTCCAGCAGCAACACACAGGCAACATGTAAGTACTTTCAAAGAGAACATTCTCCATCATAGGGCGTATACCTGAATTGAAAATTCAGGCTACCTCTTGGGCTGACCTGTGGTGGATGGAGATTTCACAACTAAGGGGTCCAGTAGGTTAGCAATGTTCTTTCATGAATGTGTACATGCAGGGCCATTTAGTGGGGAATTGATTGTAGCGCCCATGTTGATGTAGGTTTGCAAGGCAGCTGAAAGGCAAAAAAAACCTGTGTACATTCTAAAGCAATGGATTGGGTACACCAAACTGTTAATTTGCCTTCATGTTGTATCTATTGCCCTCTTTTGCCTAAGGTCATTTACGGTAGTGTACAGTATTACCAGGCGCAGCCATTACTTGAATTTCAGTTCTAAACCATCTCTTAGATATTTTATGCTAAGACGTAGTCATTTTTTGTTGCTATTTATTTTCAATTAAATGTGCTTGCAATGTTTTGGCAAGTAAATATTAATCACTTACGGAATGTAAATGAGGCTGTATATTTATATGAACAACACCTTCAGAGTTTTTTTCTTGATGGCAGATGTTATCGCCAAGAAAGAATATACATCGCATCTCATTGTCATATAATGCTTAAATTGTGAACCTAAAGTCTTGCTCAAATGTATGATTCATGGGATGAGGGCGAGGAATCCATTGAGGAACAAATGTCCCGTCCTGAAATATTAACCAGGGGTGGCTATAGATATCGTCTGACGAATCCACGGCCAATGTTTCATTAGCAAGCCAAATTATTCAAGTGGTGAGGCGATTTCTTGAAGTCTAGGGCATGTCCTCCCTCATGGCAAGAGCTGGACAGGATGAGCTCCGTCCAGAGATTAGTCTGAGATTAGTTTCAGTTGGAAGGTCGGACAAACCCACCAAGGATGCAATCATAGTACACAACAAGCAAGAACTATCTAAGAGTCGTTTTTTTTTCTAAAGTGACAATTTATTTTGAAATGTATCTTGTTAGTGAGCAGGTAGAGTTATCTATTAGGGGCATCTTTTTCAAGCATGCCTAGAGGTAGACTGCGGACATTGTGGTTTAAACTGACAACCTTTCTGCTGGGAGTCAAACGCCTACCTATGAGTCTCTCCAACTCCTCCCTTAACATATAATCAGATAACATTTTTTAAAAAGAAGCTCTGGAACAGCATTAATTAAGTGAGTTTTAATAATATTTCCTACTTATCCTTCTAGCTTCTGCAGGGAATGTGTGTATGGAACACATACTACTGGTGACAAATCAGACAGCTCACCAGGCCCAGTATTTCTCCTGGTTCTATTCCTCTCTGCATGTGCATACTTTGAAGTGTGCCTGTAACTAATACATTATATACACACAGGCAACGCACACCCCCACACACACACACACACACACACACACACACACACACACACACACACACGGACACGCACACACGCGCATAAATGAGTGTGTTCACTGGAAGAAAATGGCTAACATCTACGCCCAAGGGCAATGAAACATGAGCCTACACATCCTTACACTTCAGAGGTGATTTATGTGTTGTGACGATAGCAGACGACGTAAATCAATTAAACTACCAATCGGTTGCAGCAAGAAATGACATAAAAAAATCGTCTCAGAGAGGAATAGGGACAGCCCTGGAGAATGCCTTTTAAATGCACAATATGATCCACACGTGCACTAACCAACTCGATGACGGTAATCTGATTGGGTAGGAGAATACCACTACATTTCCATTAACAAATAGAACCACAATTTAAGCATCCTTTTGGCATGTGTGCTATTTCTGTTTCTATGTTTTACCCTAGGAAATATACCATTCGTGAACCCATGCACATACAAACACGCACACACACACTATGCGTGTGTTCCCAAATGTATTTTAGACTTTTTAATCTTTTTTGCAATATCAAGAGCCAAGAGTATTATTCTTTTAAGGCAAATTTACCCAAAAGAAGGCTAGTTCCTTTTGAATTCTCCGACATTTCACTTCTCTGGCTCTATAGCTTTAACACTTATTTTACCAACGCAACACCTGTGTAAGAAAACTACTCATTAATAATTTAGATAGACATTATTTGATTAAACGTACACTCCTGCTATTCAAAGTTGCTTGCAGATTTGCCATCCTGTGTAAGTGTGTTAATTGGATGATTTGTGGTTTGGTGATTTTGCCACTTGCAATTGCATGTTTTCAAAGGGAAATCAAAGCAATTAAAAAAATACTTGAATAGAATAGACTTTGACTGCTCATAGTTTCAAGGGGCTCATTATATCCCAGAAGCACAATGTATCTATTTTCCTCAGCTATGCAAGTACCCACATGAGTCAAACAACAAGAGTTGTTTAATATTTCCAGCCAAGCGGCTCACCACTGACGGTTCATTTGTCACTATGAAAGCCATCACCAGCCCCGACATAAATTTACCGTCTGAAGGACTACATTTTACTTTGACAGTGGCTGTTTGTCACAACAATGTCTACGTTACTATAATACATGTCCGGATTTGTGCCTAATACAGTTTTCTCCTGGTAGAGATCACACAAACAAGGAGGTAAGGCAAGACACTCCGAGTCATGACAGAGGACAAAGAGATTGATAACAAAGTATTTTATCCGATGCCAGTTGGCAAACGAGGATCTCATCTCTGATGGGAAATATATGGACGGCACAAATGGATGTATGCATTCGGAGCACAAGGCTGAAGGTTGAAGTGCCTCACACAGCTCTCAGTCACAGAACGCCACTGGAACATTGATTGGCTAATGAAGCAGCCATGTTGTCAAAATCGTTTTCTAATGCCTTGGCACTTAGTTGCTTTGACAACTATTAAGTTGCTACCTCATATTCAGCCTAATTACGTTTAAGCTTGACCCAAGTTTCATTTTCTTTTCCCATAACTAGTTAATACGACTGGTGCCAGAGAAGCATAAGCGTCCCTCAGACACGAAAAATTAAGCTGAACTGCAAACAAGACGAAAATCCAATTAAAACAATATATATATATATGTAAATAAATAATGCTTAAATTGGTTTTTCGTATGTATGTACATCTTCTGTTGAAGCTTGCAAACATAAACATTGTCTACATCCACCTTTTTACATTCATACCTCTGCGTCATATCAACGTCAATATTCGGCCACTGATTTGCTGCCTTTCGGTATTACAGGGCATGCACCGCTTTTGTATTTCATTCATTGAATGTTATGTTTCTCTGCTTTCCCCCCACTATGGGCTTAATCCCACCTCACACCTTGTGCTGGTGCTGCGTGAGCCAGCACAACAGCCAGAATGGTTCATCATCCATACACTAATGGTCTACCCTGCGCTTCTGCGCTACTAGCTCATCCTCTCTCATACTTCATCCCCCATAAATAACGAAAACCTTCTGAAGCGCTGGCAGTTTGGACCAAATTAACCTCCATATTTCATAGGGCTGTGTGTGTGTGTGTGTGTGTGTGTGTGAGTGTGTGTGTGCGTGTGTGTGAGAGTGAGAGACCCTGAGGCTTTTCTAGACAACCTCTCTGTCTGCCTCTTACACTCTTTCTCTGAACCCATCTCTCTCTCTCTCTCTCTCTCTCTCTCTCTCGCTCTCTCTCTCTCTCTCTCTCTCTCTCTCTCTCTCTCTCTCGCTCTCTCTCTCTCACCCCTTATCCCTCTCCCAGTTGCATTCATGTTAGCTCAACTAGATGGGGAGAACCTCTGCAGGGGGGGCTCTGCTGATCAGCCCGGACTCCCTCGGCCTCTCTCCTCCCTTCCCCATCTTTCCTCTCTCTGCATCTCACTCAGTGCACCTCTCTCCCTCTCTCTCCCTCTCCCGCCGAGACCACTGGTAGGATTATTAATAAACAATGGCAACCTGATGGCAGAGAGGAGGAGAAAGAGGAGGAGACACCGTAGCCAGCTGGCTGCCGCTCACTGCTGGTATCCCCAGTCTCAACTTGTGTTACACACGTGTAGCGCTGTGTGTTGGTGTAGGCTGAGAGGGAAAGCTGAGGGAGAGCGAGAAAAAAACATGGTGTTTTCAGCAGGAGATGTGAGCCCATGTTAGTGTGTACAAAAGAGAAAAAGGAGAAAAGGGAAATACAAATTCAAAAGCCAGGAGAGCTAATTGGCACGTTGCAGCGCCGTGTTTTCTCCCTATGTTCAATGTAACTCTACCTTTCTCTCCCCTTAGTTTCAGAGACAATGGAGATCGAGAAACATGGAGAGAGAGACAGAGTGACGAAGAGAGGGAAAAGGAGTGTGAAAAATAAATCTTCACCTAACAAAACACAAAAAAAATAAAAAGCAGGGCACCTGCACTTCCTTTTTTGCCTAGGTTTCACCTTCTATATGTGTGTGTGTGCATTTGTGTCTCTGTGTGTGTGTGTGTGTGTGTGTGTGTGTGTGTGTGTGTGTGTGTGGGTGTGGGGCACCGACCGGTGCCTGGGATTGTGGAGGTTTGCGTTTCAATGCGGTCGGGTTTTAAGCGGGGCTCGCTGTATTTATAGAAGCAGCGTGTTTCCTGTTGTACTCACAGAGGACAGGAAGTCTCAGAGCTTCTGCTTCTGCTGCCGTGGCAGTGGCTGCAGTGTGATCCAGTGCCATTGTTCCTATGCCTTCGCTTAGCCGCTTGATGTGTGCACACTGTTGGGAGCGCGACTTATAAGCGCGTGTGTGGCGTGTGTGTGTGTGTGTCTGTGTATGTCAGTGCGGATCGGGGTGGGTGGTTGGTGGTTAAGCTAGAAAGCCAAGTCAGACGGCCCCGAATCACCCCTGGAAAACTTAACTGCAATATCAGCAGCAGTAGGAGGAAGAAGAAAAAGGAAAAGGATATAAATAAAAAACAGCTGGTACATTTAGCGCCCCTGCCCCCCCCCCCCCCAGCCTGAACCACCACCACCGCATCGCCCTCCCTCCCCAAACCTCTGACTTTCCTTCTCTCTTGGCCCTTTCTCGGTGACATTGGGCCAGGTGGAGGGTGGATGGAGGGTGGCGGTGGAAGAGGAAGAGGGTGGAAGAAAGAGGCAGTGTGCTCGATTGAACAGTAATTACACTGCACCGTTTCCTCCCATCTCCCAGCTCTGTCTGCCCCGGGAAGCGATGGGGGCCATCCTTTAATCTTGACACCCGGTGATCGTGTAACAGGAGCAAGGAGCCTATTAGAGAGATGGAGAGGGGCAGGGGAATCGCTACGAGGAGGAGGGCCTCGCTCTTGCTACATGTTTTTCTATTGGGCGGAGTCGGCGTGCAGAAAGTGCACAGGATGCTAGACATGAGATGAAGAGTTGAGGCAACGCAAAGAACCACATAGGAGTGATTGATGTCGGAGGCTCGGTAGGAGCTTCGGAAAGAACGTTCGTTCAGAACACAAGTCGGTAGGAATGTGAGATTGATTGGTATGTGTTGGTGGTGATTCGTGCATTTACATTGTACTATTTCTTAATTCAAGAGAGGTTTTTCTGCAAAAGCAATGCATGTTAATGAGAAAGGTAAGAGTTCAAAGGGAGTGCGGTTGGATTGCAAATTGCTCAAGAACGCCTACTGGTAGACTGTGGACTTGGGGATGGACCCAGAACACAATTCTGAGACTTTATTGACTCCATTGACAATACATAAATTAATATATTTCGGTCTTGGTGGTGATAGTATCAACAGAAGCATACTCACAGATCCCTGCCTACTCCATATACAAGCGGCAATCATTTTATTAAAAAATCGGATTAATATTTATCATATGCTCCACATATTCATACTGAGTATTCACTCGTTTCCATATTTAGCCCGCGCATGGGGGGGAAACAATCTTGAAAAATGCACCTGCTGATGACAGGAATATTTAGATTAACCACTGATTAGTTATGCCAACCTGGAAAACAACTATCAACCATTTGTGTCTCTAAATTTAATCAGTGGCAGGCAAAATTTGCCAACACCTGAAATGAATGCATGCATTTTTCAAAATCAATGTTATCTCTAATTTCTCTCTTTGGCCTGTCTGCATGTATCTCGTTTTGCTGAGTTTGCCCAGGAAAGAAAACTTTTGATTTTTGGATAATCTGAATGATTTGAATTTTTAAAAAAAGAGAGGAATCTGAAAAATGTGTTGAATATGCGCCTAAGTGCAAGTGAAATTTAATTATAAATGAGAAGCCACATGTGCAGCTGTGATCTGAGCCCAAGAAGAAGGTAATAACAGTGTGATACAGTTTTAGCCGGAGTGCGCTCACACAGACATGGTTGAGCACGAAAGGCAGAAAAGTCGTGTTTCATTGGCATCATGCTGCTGACGGTGTGCTGAATCGCACAAGCTATACACAAGCAAACACACACACACACCCATACACCCACACACAAACACACACACACACACGCACACAAACGCACACACGTATTTAAATTAATCAGCTTCTCTTTAGTGTAAGATCCAGTTCTCCTTGGTTAATATTCCTGCTTCAAAGGATGAAAACTTCCAAACCTATTACATGCCTGCACAGACCTTATGTACCACTGGAACATGCAATATATACTTTCTTCCCATACCCTACACATTGTATACTACTTGAACATACCGTAGAAAGTATTTGTATATCCCTTACACACTTTTTGTACATGCCTTATACACCATTTGTGTATCCCTTTTACACTATACTTTACATACCTTATGTTCACTCCTCGCACATAACTTAAACCTTACTCTCGACAACAACAGGAAGCATTGTTGTGTTTTTTAATAGTCCCTCAACCACCCTTGACTCGACCACCCCATTTGCATGTATTGAAATATCAGGTATACCAGACCGTATTCCTGTCTTGTATCGTTTGTAAGCAGTGATGATGTCACAATCTGTCGACAGTACAAGACAAGGGTTGTGACACAAGAGATGGCACAGAGATAACGTAGCGAATGTGAGGACAAACGGAAAAAGCTCGGCCGATGTCCAGGTGCGTGCGCACGGGCACCTGCACACACAATAAACACACGCACACACCCACACCTCCTCTCCCCAAAGACCTCTGCGCTGTCTGGCTGATGGAGGTGCTGTTTTTAGTTTTAATGATGGAGGGCCGATGCAGGTGAGGCTAGTCGGAGCAGTATCCTTTGCAGGCGTTTCGCACACTCAGCATGCTGACAATGTAGGGCAGAGTAGAGGCCAAGCCGGGCACAAGTCACAGTGGTGAGTCTGGGATAAAAGTATCGCATAAGTATTATCTTGTTTTTTGGTGCTCTGGTGTAATGGCGATGGAAAAAGTTCTGTGACAAAAGAGTCGGGTTTGAGGGTGTAAATATATATTTTAACGTTTTGCTGAGTCGACATCATGGGTATAGCCCCGAATGAGTGTTGGATGCTCTGTGCTTTTGCTAGTACAATGGGGAACTGGGAACACACAATCGTGCAGAGATAAAAACAGAGCAAATGTAATGGAATAGCGAGAAAAGCGCCAAGATATCGTTGCAGCCGCTGTTTTATTTTCATCTTAAACATAATTAACAATTTATGAAGCTGCCTTACACCCGCAGAGAGGGAGAAAGAGAGAGGAGAGGTCACCTAGGAAAATCTATTCTTCATTATGTTTTGATGAAGTGAGGAGGCACTGCCTCTATTTGTGGGAACACAAATCTGCAGGGCGACTTGGCATTGCCTTGGTTCGGTGCACGGAATGAGTCTGGAAATAAAATACGGCCTGCGTGTGAATTATTGAAGAAACGATCGGCCTTTCCATCGCGAGATGACGAAGAACCTGCTTTTACCCTGGCGCGCCCATGACTGCATGAAATGAACAGGGACTTGCTGTGGGGGGTTTCATAGGAATTCATAGAATCTCGACAGTTTTTTCTCCATTTCCATTCATCTTCAAAAGGCTGTGGCAAAGGAAAAAAAAGTTGTGTGAGGATGAATGGGGGAAAGGCCGTGTTAGCCTTGTGGCAAAAAAAAGTCTCCCTACGCCCCCAAAACAGCTTTGGGGGAAGGAGGAGGACAATGAGTGGCGGCAAGGGGATTTTCAAAGGCGAGAGGTCAAAAGCACTCTATTTTCAAGCTTAACATAGGGAACGGGAGGGGGTGGGGGGGGAGAAGGGCGGTGTAACCCATATCAAGGGCACATTTCTCCCCATGATAACCTCCCAGGACATGAAAGAGGGATAGGAGGAGACGAGGCGAAAGCGTGCTTCCCTCAGCAGAAATGCAGCTCTCTCAGTCATATCAGGCATAAAAATGTCTATACCCAGTGTGTGTGTGTGTGTGTGTGTGTGTATGTGTGTGCGTGTGTGTGTGTGTGTGTGTGTGTGTGTGTGTGTGTGTGTGTGTGTGCGTATATGGCTCTATTTTAAAGGAAGCGTCACCACAGAGAAAGATGTGATGCTTTCACCATGCGCATTCCAAAGTATATGTTGAAAGGATTATGGAAAAGAGCGCATTTCTTTGGGAGTTTTGAACTGACCCAGCCGTCCTTTGAATAGTTGAGCAAATATGTTCCAAAGTTACAAGGACAAATCTTGAATGAAGATCAAGACCTCCACCACTATTCTTCCCCCAGCTCTAAGCACACAACTGATTCCAGTATACTTCAATGCTCATATTGCTTTCTTTTAATATAGTGTTTTGTGTTTATTGTTCGGGATTTTCCTCAACTTTTCTATATGAGCTACAGTTGAACCGAAAGAGCTTCAAAAGGCTGACGACATCCTTCGCACCACCATATAACTCTAAAGCCCTCCTCAAATGGACAAGATGGAATAGGGATGATGGAAAAAAGACTCCAAAGGCAAATGGGGGTGGAATACATCCCTCAGGTTTCAGGCCAGCAGTACAAGGGATGTGTCAAGAGACCACTTATTCAAATGATAACACTTTCATCCCCTACTGTTTCAGGCACATGAACCATCGTCAAGGGGGAAAGCGTTTCAAAATACATTCAATTAAAATCATCTCTTTCTCTTTCCTTTACCAAAAAACACAATCCTAGTTTTTGGATCCTGGCTTTGTATTCCTCTTTTTGCTACACTACATGGGCACCATGTAAGCAGAAGGGTCGTGGGGTCGTCAAATATTGTAAAAACCGCACTTGAGAAATGGAGGACCATGTAGCTGACCACGGAATGGAATCGGAAGAGCTTTTATTATTTTAAATGAGCATTTTGATTAACGGGCCCCCCTTGCGTCACTGACAGCAGAGTCAATACGACCTACGGTCACAGAAACGCCTCTTTTCTTCTGTGAATGGGGACTGGTAGATGGAAGATTGGTTGTATGAGTGTGTGTGTGTGTGCAAGTGTGTGTGTGTGTGTGCGTGTGCATAGAGAGCCTGTGTAACTGCTGGACATATGTGGCCTTTGACATAACATGATGTAGGAGACTATAGACTTCAGATAAATCTCTTTCAAGTGTAATTGTCTGATGTCTGCAGGGGGGCGGGGATCTAGAGATTTCTTTCTTTGAAACTGAACATTTTTTATGCATTTTTTTGAGCAAAATTGATATTCATTAGCTCTGCTGCCATGAGGCACAAAAGTAAGGCTTCTCTCACCGAACGCTTTTGATTTTTAATGCTTCATCTGCAAGGAGTTGAAATCGGAGCGGTAGACCTTATTTTTTTATTTCCCCCTTTTATTTTTTTCTCCCAGCAGCCATCTGCTCTGCGTCTCAGCAGGTTCCACTGATTTATTGAAACCTTCCGCTCGACGTTTTGCCCCTCCCGCACGCCTTTTCTCTTCCCATTCCGCAAATTTATGTCGTTGAATGTTAAGAACAGTGACCATCGCCTCCCACGCGCCACACGGTTTCCTCCCCCAGGGCTCGGCAACAAAAAGGCCCGACCGCCCGCTTCGGATGGTCCCACTAAAACCTCCTCGCCCCGGAGTCGCCCGACGCCCGGGCTGTCGCCCGTCAGGGAGCGGGATGGGAAATAAACATCCAACGCGGAGAGAGGGGAGTAAATTAGGTCAGTAAATTCAGAGATGGCGGTGCATCAGTGTGTTGGGGGTAGGCTGAGGGAGAACGAAAATAACCCCCCAAACTACATTTGGCGATGGATGTACTCTTCGTTATGCCAGTCGTCCCGTCCCCGGGGATGATAGCAGCTGTTCCCTGTTTTCAGTCAGAAGGAAGCCAGCAAACAAGCTGTGACTGCAGAAACTGGAAAGTTGCGGTTCTGAAAAGGTTAGCGAGGGCGACGGTGGTGCGACGTACGTGAAGATGACACCGTCACCTTTAACTTGTTTGTTTTTGTGTGACGTGTTTTGTCGAGTCGAGAGTCCTCAAATGTTTTCTTTAATATATGGGACACAACGACAACGCGCTGTATTTTCACGTTTTAATAGATAAACATTTCCATATTTATATCTGCAGACATATGTTTATTCTTTAATTAGTAAATATTTGAACTCAAATTGCCAAATACGAGAAAAACGGCAGCAGTGTGTATGATAAAGAGTGCTTTTGACAAGCATAAAGTGAATCACATTGAAGCATCCCTTTTCCTTGACTTCCTCGTGTTTTTCTTTCTCCATATTATTATCTATTTGCTTACTTTGTTATCCTGCATGAGAGAGACAGAGGTAGAAGACAGCTTTACTTTAATGCATCTTGCTTTAATTTATTGGCTTATGCTGAGACGACGACGGCAAGTTTGTTACAAGCACAGCAGGCACGTTTCCATGACAAACATCCTGTCAAATGAAGTAAATATTTATAGAACATAAAGTTTCACCTGCGTGAATTATCAGCTTTAGCTTCAGTCAGAGTAATAAAGTCATTGACAGAGTAAGGTCTACACAAAAACAGATCTGAACAGACCATACAACCATGCCATGTAGACCACAATTAACAGGTTTTTTTATGTCGTTTCTGTAAAGTTTTTATCGTTAAAATTGTCGATGTTTGTGGACCTCTATAACTTCTGATGTATCGGGCTCAATATGAAGACAATCGCTAAATCAATATGTCACTGTGACTTTTCCAATGTCTGATAGGTCAGAGGGCGAATCGTAGTCTTAGATGTGAAACCTGTACTACATAACATCACTTCCGTCCAAGGGTCCAAAGGATGGAACCCATCCACCCCCAGCAGTACAATCATCCAGGGCATTTCTCGCCCCTCTCTTAACCAATCAAGTCTGTGGATGGGGGGAAAAAAGCAGAGAAAATCCAATTTGAACACCAAGTGATGGCTTCAATGAAAACGTTACATCACTCAGGTTTAGCTGACACACCACAGTTACCTCACTCTGTGTTACGTCACCCCTTTCAATCAACGCCAATAGCAGAGCTAGCAAAATCGAAATGGAATATGTTTTTTTATGGGGACAATTTTCCGTTGGTTGAAAAAAGGCAGAATCCGTCTATTAAATCTGCGGGTAATTAAAAAATGACCAAGTGCAGGTGCATGAGTGGATCCTTGCAGCAGCACGATTGTGCTCGTTCAAATTAATACAATGAAGTGGATTTGGCTTTGCTGACAGCAAAAAACCCAAACAAACAGATAAAGGTTCTGCCCACAGATAAGAGTTAGGAATATGAATTTTTTTTCTTCCGTAATTCATACCTTCTAAAACCCACTATCCATCATGCCATTTTTCCGCACAGGATTCCTATAAAACGAAACGGTTAGTCATCTTCTTGGACTTGGTTCCCGTCGGCTTATTGCTCTGGTAGTACACGTCTTTCAGGCCATGTCGGTGGAAAAAACATGATCGCAGGGATATTGTCGGTTGACATTTACATGTCTGAGCAGAGAAGAATGTCGTGTCGAACACTCTTGTCGTTTACAACCTCCTGGCAACTCGTGCTCTCCAGACTACTGCATCGTCCATGTCATGTGTCTCCTGCGAGGTGGGGAGCTTGAGCTGAGTGTGGGGCCTCCCGCTGGGGGGGATTAGAACCAGCTTTGACATTTAGAATATAATCTAATGATGTTCACTCCTGGATTTTTCATTATAGATAATTCAGTCATTTAGCGGATATGTTTTTATCCAAAGCGACAGTAGATTGAGATGCATGTTATTAAGGAGCAGGTAGGGGTTTTCCGGCCATGTTGTTTGAGGAGGCCTTCGGGTACTGCAGACACTTGGACTTGGTAAACAAGTTGGTTTTGGAGGATCTTTACGATATTGTCTTTCCGTGTCTATGTACTTTAGAGAGACAGGGCTAAGGGCTCGCACACATTTTAACAGGAGGTCTTGTGGAGCTGAGTAGAGGGAAAACATTGAGTGGTTTTACCATCAATAAAGAGCACAGAGTAATTATAGAAAGAGCTTGAAAGCAAATTTGCGAGTTGACAAATGATCAATCTTCATCTGTAAAACATCCAGCCTAGCGCATCGGCGTCATTTGGAAGATGTGTTGAGAAATCGCTTAGCTATAGGCCTGTCCAAGCTAGCACCTCACACTCACAGCTTGCTCGTGCTAGTTATCATCCCAAAGCTCGAAAGGAAAAGGAAGGAATGCCACCAACTGCTACCAGATACGAAAATAGGAAAGATTCAAATGTAAGCCTATATTATTATAGGCAGGGCTACAGTGCATGCATATAGATGGAGTAACAGACACATTACAGCATTTTTCAACTCGTTTGACTGTGTGAATTAGAAATAACCAAAAATGTGTTCCTACTTATCGTCTGTCGTATCCGGCACAACCCAATCTCTCCAAGTTATTTGTTCTAACCTCTTTTGATTGCAAAGGCCCAAAGTTCCTGCATGAATTAGCACAAACACATCCACAGCACAACCTCATCTCATGCTCGATTTAATTGTCCATAAGGTAAACGGTTGCGCCTAATTTATCTGAATAGGAATATCTTTAGCGGTCCAAGCTGCTGTTCCCACCAAACCCCCCCCCCCCCCTCTGCAATGGTATTAATCACTTGGCTTTAAGACAGAGGCTGTCCCTCTTTAGAAAGCACTGCATAAACCGGCCCAACATCCCTATTATTCACGCAGGCATCCATAAAACCCAACCTGCACGGGCCCCCTCTCTTCCCCAGTCCTCCTAGCTCTGTTTCGCTTTGTGGACAAAACTCCCTTTCTCCTCCGATACTCGCTCCTCAGCTCCCATTGATTCAGAGCTCCCAGCAATAGATTTGGACACAGTAATTCAGCAGCCAGGTAAATTGAAACAATAACTCAGACCATTAGTGAATTAGTTTGTTCTTTGAAAATCAGCCATTGATCCCTTCACCCAACCCTGAGCCGGGCTGATTGGTGGGCAGACTAACCCGAGCATTTAATTATCAGGCTGGGCGGGCACACAGGGTGGGGGGGTGGCGTGGTGTTGTGTTTGCTGAGCGGTGTCCTCTGAAGGTCAGGGTGCCGTCGCCCGTCCTAAAGGAAGGAGGGCCAGAAGAGCGATGGAGGTGCAGGAAGAATCCAGTACAAATGAAGTTAGCCAGAGGCCCGTTCTCTCCCCTCGCCTCTCTGATACTCGCCGGCAATTGCAAGTGGCAGCCCATTACCTCGCACAGGCAGACAGTGCCCCCAGCCGGCTTATCATAATGTTTATCATCTTTTTTTATAGTATGTTTTGAATGTAACTGCAGTGACATTTCTGAATCGCCCATTCCCATTCTAATCCCCCTATTCCCTTTTTCTTAAACCTCCCTTCCCTTGTTCTGTCATTCCTTTGTGTCACCCTGGCGTTTTTTTGCCTTTGGTCCGGATCGCTTCGTGTTCCCTCACCCACTCGCACAGAGGCGGCCCATGGGACCCGCAGCAGTCAGCAGACGCACCCGACCCGTCCGTGACGTGGTGTCAAGAGTGTCGCTGCCCCCCCCCTTGAATCTCCCCGTACCTCCTGGCAACGGGACTCAACGCCGGCTCCGCATGGGCATGCTGATAAAGCCCCGCTCTCCCGGTGGAAATGACACACAAAGTGTATTATATGAGTCACACTTCATGCTCGTGCGGCAGGGAGGAATATAATAGAAATATCTGCCTGCCCTAAAAAAGAAAAAAATCCCTGCAGAGCCCGTACCTGTGACCCCCCCCCCCCCCCACCCCTAACACACACACACACACACACACACACATCCCCCCCCCCCCACGACACACACACCTCTTCCCCATCTCGCAAACGCGTCATTATGCTCTGATATCTTCTCTCACTGGGACTCTTCGGAATACAAAATATGGAGAACAAGACTCCTCATTGTCCTGAACTTTATTGAACAAAGAGGGGATGAGAGAAAGAGAGAAAAAGGAGAGAGAAAAGAGAGGGCTTGGTATAAGCCAGTGACGGGACCAGCATGAGGATTAAACCCCACTGAATGGAGGCAGAATGGAGGAGGAGTCCTTCCCATGAATACGGCCCTATTAAACAGAGACACACAACCTCCCTTGTGCTGTCTTGTTGTTTGCTAAAGCGGACACTGCCTCCTCTATTGGTGCCCCCTTCATCGCGGGGGGGAAAGAGAAAGAAGAAAACGGAGAGACGATCACACACTGATCCAGAGTCGGGGTGCTTTTTTTTATCGAGCTGTCTCGCCCGGTATTAGACGTTAAACCCTCCCCCACTGGCATTAGTATTCTGCATACATATTTGAGATATTTGAATCCTGGCAGATTTGTGAAAAGGCGAGTGACATTTAGACAGACACACAGGACGAGGAAGTTACCTGGGGGCTCTGTTCCTGTTCCACGATTTACATCCTCTGGATTACTCGGAAAGTGATTTGACATGACTGGCAAGATGTTGTGTTTGTACCACTCGCTTAGTTGTTGTTCTCCGATTAAAGTGAATTATAACACCGGATCTTTGGTTGGATTTTCACATGAAAACATATTTGCAACTGAAAGGCAGCAGTCCTCCTCGGTTGGAATTAAAGCAACAATTAAGGGGGTTAGTTTGGGATTCCCAGTTATATTTATTCTACAGCAATGCTAGCCAGTTGCCTGAATATTTTGAATACTGAAATAGAACTGGGATATCACCATGGAGAGGGGAGATAAAATACAAATTTAAAATCCTACTTTGAGAAGACGGTTTAGCCAGTTTATGCATACCAATAATTGATAGCGGTTCAGTTTGTGTGTGCAATGTGTCTGTACTGAATTTGTTAGTAAGAAAATGAAGCAAGACATAGGACTGAAATTAGATTAATATAGCATTGCTGATGAGTCCTAAATATGGCGTTTCAGTCAGGATTGTGACATTGCAGTGCAAGTCCAATTATCCTGGGGATTCAAGCTAATAGGAATTGCACTGTATGTGTGTTGATGTGTGTGCGTCTTTAGATGTGCGCTCCTGCATGGTGTGCCAGTAAGCGCATATGTGTGCGCGTGCATGTGTTCCTTTGTAAGTGTGTGTCTGTATGTGTGTGTGTGTGTGTATGTGTGCGTGGGTTTGAATGTGAGGGAAGTGAGGTGTTGGATGGATTTGCATGGGCCTGTGGGCATGTGTATGTGTGTGTGTGTGTGCGTGTGTGAGTGTGTTTGCATTCATCTGTGCGCACATGTGTTTGCATCCATGTGTGTGTGCGTACGTGTGTATGCGTGTGTGTGTGTGTGTGTGCATAGATGTCTTTGCATCCATGTTTGTGTGCGTGCGCGTGTGTGTGTGTGTGTGTGTGCGTGCGTGCATCTGTGTGTTGGTGTGCGCGCGTGTGTGTGTGTGTGTGTGTGCGTGCGTCGGAGGTGAGACGCGGCCGGTGGTGACTGCTGGCCGGCCGATCCGGGCGCCCAGCTGCTCGGCCGCTGTGCCAGGGCCCTGCTGACGGCTTTGATCTCCGCAGGCACAAACAAACAGAGGTGTTGGAGCAGACAGCCAGGCTCAGCACCGGGCCCCCCCAGCCCCCCCGTCAGCCTCACCGTCGACTACATTTGTACCACAGTTGGAGTACCGGAGAAAGGGCACGCTGTAATTGAACACTATTTTTGGGAGATTTGTCATAATTGGCGGACGTCTCTTGAATCGGCAGTACTCTTGATGTGAATTTGAATGAAGGCAATCCGTTTGTTCTGATATCTAATTGGAAATAAATTACACCTTGTGTGTTTTGCACACTCACGCTGTGTGTGTGCGTGTGTGTGTTTGCGTGTGTGTGACTGTGTGTGTGTGTGACCATATGTGTGTGTGTGTTTCCTTTGTAGTTGAGTGCTATCAGGTTTTAAATCTCTTATGCGATGGCTTTCTTTGAGACTGCTAATCTCAAATTAGCCCCAGCTAATTAGCATATAAAGAAGGACATTCAATTTGTTCGGCCGTGTTCTATCGTGTCCTCAGAAAACCCCTGGATGCAACTGAATATTCCCTCGGTTTGAACCCAACTTTTCAAACCACACTGCTACACATATTTAATTCAAATGTGTACAGAAATAACATGTTTTCCATTATTTTTGGAATAGACTGTATCCAAAAGTGACTCAAATAATTCTCCAAATCTATCTAGTTTTAAAATCCTCAGGCCACTGTTGTCTTAACATCTTATCTTTTTAGAAGGTGGTTGGGCCAGTATTTAGCAACGCTTGAATACCTGAAATCAAACGATTTAGTTGGTAAACCGATGACTTGGCTGGTGTGTGTGTGTGTGTGTGTGTGTGTGTGTGTGTGTGTGTGTGTGTGTGTGTGTGTGTGTGTGTGTGTGTGTGTGTGTGTGTGTGTGTGTGTGTGTGTGTGTGTGTGTGTGTGTGTGTGTGTGTGTGTGTGAGCACAGGTACGTCCATGTAAACGTATATGGGTGTGCGTGTAAGCTTGCGCCTGTGCTCCCATGCCTAATTACAGTAGGCTCCTGCGATTATTTTAGCTTTTGTAATAAAATAGTTCACCCTCTATTTTGCAGAGAGAGATTAGGTTCATTACACTCTTCCTGCTCTTTTATGACTTGTTATTGTCTAATAAAGCGTGAAGAAGCGAAGAATTTCTGCACACTGTTGCACTAATTTGATGGCCCACTGTTGGGGGTTCTTGGGCTAAGGGGCAGTACTTTTTAAACATAATTACAGATGGAAATGGTTTCTTATCAGTTGCTGAAAGACTCGATTCCACTAGCATGGGGATTACGATATTCAGGGACCGTATAGAGAGAACAGAGATATAATTTTTTATATGCTGGGGCAAAAAACTCCTTTAGGATTTCTTGGTCTTTTGAGTTGTGCTACAGAGCTTTGCTGAGGTACTTACTTGTCGAAGAAGATACACATTTAATTTGGGCCTTTTTGGTGTTCCACTGTTTCTCTGTGTGTGGGTTGAATCAGTTGCACTGTTTGTTAAGACTGGGGAGGACTGAACATCTGCATTCATTTTGTGCATGCAACTTATCTAATTAGTCAAACTGCAACAAGGGTACATTGGTTAACCATGATTTATCATTAGTCAAGGGAAGGCATTAATAAGCATAAGCAAACTGTTAATTAACAGTTTACTAAAGGTCCAGTTATCATTAACTAATGATGCTCATGTTTACCTATGACTCATGTTTAATAAGGTAATGGTGTCAATGTTTACAAAGGTATGCTTTTTTACACTATTTAATAGAGTTATGTTTTTGTAGGTTGCTTATAGGTTATAGGTTAATATAATGTACCCTTATTGTAAAGTATTATCTTCTAAAGTAGATTAAAATTGTAAATGTATAACATTTGCTTTTTAGACGATTCTGGCCTTTAATGTAAAGAATAACAGCATTCCCATAAAAGAGCATTCCCTTTGTAATGCTTATCAGAAGCATACTGTTGAGCAACATATATTTTCACAAACATTCATTATATGTGTCAGTTGCTTCTGTTTCAACTCTATTTTATACTCCAGGGGGTCGGACTGGCGGGGATGAATGCAGTTCTCCTGGATTAGCAGAATAATGTCATAACATATCATAAAATAGCCTCTTAACCTTGTCTGAACTTATCATGGCACCAATTAGTCTTCACGATCAGAAGGCCATGCAACCAGGAAGGTAATTCCTGCGCATCTGCAAAAGGGCAACATTATTTGTTAGTATGGAGAAGAAAACTATGTGCCCCCTTTTAAAAAAATTAAAGGGAAGAGGAAAGGGGGCAATGTATGAATTATTATCTACAAACGACATGTTCGAGCAGGCGGGGAACAAAATAAGAGGGCAAAGCGTTATTTGTTAAACAGCAAAACAATTAACCTATCAACTCAAAATGTATTTTTGTCTATGTCGCTTTTTTTCCTCTTAACCTCGACATTTAATTTGTTTATCTCCTTCTTCCTTCTTTCCCCCATCCCGCCTCTCCCCCCCCCCCCCCCCCCCCACCACCACCACCTCCCTCTCCCTTTCGTTTCTCCCCCTCCGCAGGTCTCCACAGAATGGAGCGAGAATGAACAGAGAGCGGCTTAGGAAAAAGCATGAACTGGAGGTCTATTGAGGTCATCTGCTTCCTGTTTATATGGAATCATATAACAGTTTGGTCTTCACGCCCGGACCCGTCGGCCAATGAGCAGCACGTCACCAAGCAGTATGATTGGCTCATCTCCGACCGCGGTCCTTTCCACCACTCACGGAGTTACCTCTCCTTTGTGGAAAGATTCCGCCAAGGATTTACTACCAGATATAAAATTTATAGGTAAGTCCTGCATGTGCAGCCCCCGGCCACACCCTGTTGGCTGCATGTCATTCTCCAACTGTCTTTTTGTCTTTTCTGTTGCCCGAGTCTGGTGCTCATTGACTTTTATTCATGAAATAATTGGTAAATGCAATTTTGTTCTCGTTGCTGTGTTGATGCTGTCCTCCTGTTATTTCTTATTCATGAGGAAGTAACTGATAAATGCCATTTTGTTGTTAGCAATTAGGGAAAGGAAGAATAGCTGAATGCTAGTTTGGGATAGTGGTAGGATGCGCGATGTGAAGACAACAACGCTTGTTTTGCTGCCTGTTCTCTAGCAATTACTGCTAGCATTGGCACCTGCTGAGTGTAACTGAGTGTAATTGCGTAAGAAGCATACCATTAAATTCCCTTTTAAAATAAAACACACTTTAATGCAATTACTATAGCTTGAAACACACAATTAGCCCGGTCCCGGATCAACAATGGATGCTCAACATCTATCATGTTCCTCGTTAAGGAGGATGTGGGTTGCTTTCCTGTGAAGATTCGGCTGTTGTCATTTTGCCTCTCTTTTCCCTCTTCCTGGCACGCTAGGGCTGAAGTTTGAGGGCGGGGCACTGACTTCCAATCACATTGTCGGTACAACACGCTAAATGATTACATTGAAACAGCAGGAGGCTGCTAAACGTCCTACTTCCTTCCTGAGTGCCCCTCCCAAGCGTACGGAAGCTGTTCGTGATGGAAGTGTAGAAATGGGCCAGGGTGGATTTTTCACAGTAGATTTTTATATATTGACTTGACCGAGTTGGCACAAGACGGACCACCTGATGGGGAGAAAGTGAATGCTGCCCCATTTCAAATGAGTCTTTGATGATGGACACCAGGACCTTATGAGACTCAAATATATTACTTATATGGTTTGAAGCGGAATGGCACCTGTTGTTTGCCAATTTCTATTCTCATCACTTACTGTTTCATGAATCCTGAGATCCGAGTCCCCTTCCTCCCACAACGAGGTGTACGAGATTTTATTTGTTGTCCTAAATGTATTAAAGGGATCCTTTCCATCCAACAGTGGTGATGTTGATAGCTAGCTGCAAGCCGTTTCTCCCAGATGTATGATGGCTAGCTCAGCCTACCAGTTCGTCCAGTCAGACTTTGAAGGCTGGTAGCTCATACATCCGCCACTTGTGATGTCACTAATGGACTGATTTTGTAGTGGCTCATCATCATCATCACACCTGGTGAAAAAACAGGGCCCCTTTAAAGGTCTCTCCAGCACAGCCCTGAAGGTTTGACGGCCTCCCTATGGAAGTCTCTTCTCCTATATGACCTCTTCTCGTGAGTGCGACCTCTTTACTCTTCAGTCCTCCGTTTGCGTCGAGAGCCAGCGGTACGTCTGAGTGTTCTTCCACCCCGTTATCAGACACCCCCCCCCAGGCGCGCTGTCGCTGTACACTCACAGTGTCCGACCGCCCACTGCTCTCTGGTGTGGACTGTGGAGTGTCGTTATGGTCCATCACTAGGGGAGTTTCCGAGGCGGCGCACTTCCACCGGCTGGAAGGAAATCCATAAGGTTACAGAGTGTCAGTGTGTGAGTGGATGTATGCGGGGCTGTCGCGCTCCAGTGGAAGAGCGTGTGCTGTAACCTGGCTGGGGCTAAGGGGGTTCAGACCACTCTGGGGTCACCCACGCTAACCATGTATACACTCTGGCTCTTGTAAGGTGCTTTGGGTAGGTGCCCATCACACAAGATATACTTTGATATCTACATTGCGATCTATATATATATAATTCATAAGCGGCCTATGCTGTTATGTAATATATTCCACCAAATAGTATGTTATGCTGTCCTATTGTCCATCAAATAACATAGACTTTTCCATCATATATTCCATGAGTTATCATGTACTCCACCAATTGGAAAACATTATGACATCATATTTTCCACCAAAGGGTAAATATTATTATGTTTTAGAGTCCACCAAATGAAGAAGGATGTCATCATATATTCCATATTTCTATCTTTTTAGCTTTTATATATTTTTTGGGCTGCCCCCGTACCAACACAATCGCCTCACGGACACACTCCAGTCTCTGAGCCCCGCCACCTAACCGGCCCCCCTCCCCCCCACTGGGGCTCACAAAGGCTTTGGCCAGCGCTGCTATCTTGCCTGCGGGTCAAAACAAGATGGCCGCATGTCTCCGGGTTGCCACAGGGCCGAGAGTGGAGTGGAGTGGAATGGCGTGGACAGAATGGTGGTATTGCGGCTCTGATGGGAGGGTAGTGTAGCTAAAAATCCACCCGCAAGGAAGACCGACTGCACAGGTTGTTCGTTTTCCAGCTTCGTGAACATGGATTCCCAAGCAGCCATGGGGCAGAGTGGGCCTGTAAGCACGGTGTATAAGCTCTAACCAGAATGTAGAAATGCTATTTTCTTGGTAAAGGGAAGAAATACTATCAATGTTATGAAATGGCATTTTAAATCTTAAACACACACACACACACAGACACACACAGACACACACACACACACACACACACACACACACACACACACACACACACACACACACACACACACACACACACACACACACACACACACACACACACACTTTCCATGCAATGCATTACTCTGAACTGAGTTTGCCGATGCAATCTGCCCCTGTGCATTCGGAAGTCTGGAACACATAAATTGTGGATCACCGGGATTGCGGTCTTGTCAGTTTGAAATACAATGCACATATTTGAACACAGCCCCCGGTACAGTGCAGGTTTATCCATATTCCTGCCAAAGGGACAAACATCGGGAGGGTAGGAGAGCGCCGGAATGAGATGGCGTGGAATCAGCTCGGACCACCCTATGGAGAATGTTTAAAGAGTCTTCCCGCCGAGATTACTTGTGAATAACTATAAGTCGTGCAGTTTATGTATCACAGCATCCGTAACCCTATAGACATACCCTCATCTCTCGGGGATGGTAATCCTTATTCTATCGAACGCTTTATTGAACGCACACATGGACTGCGCTCAGATCCAATAGGAGCTAGGTAAAAGTGCTGATGTATAGGTGCTAGTTAATTAACCATTAATTGGATGGACAATATTGATCTCATAATTTGGTTGCTGCGACATTAGTGATGTGATGTTCAGAATGTAAATTGTCCAATTGCTTTGGACGTGGTCCCCAGCAGAGCGTGGTAGGCATCGTTCCACCCTCAGCCCTATTCTCTTCAAACAAAGGTGCACGAGGTGGGCAGCAAATTACAGTACACACGGGGTATGCATGCTCGGACTACTAAATACTGACAGTGCAACCATAAGCTGTATACCTGCTCAAACTGCTAAATACGATTCAACTATGCAATTTATATAATGCATGCTTGGACTAATAAATACAAAACAACTGGACATGGTACACATGCTTACACTACAAAATAGTATACAACCATATGATGCATCAATGCTAAAACTAATTAATACTAGGAATTATTCAGTGTGTACATTCTTAGAACCCCATATTTTGAAATCATACACTTAGGAACTAATGTAAGTAAATCCGGCGTGAAAAATGCATGAACTACTAAATCCTAAAACTGTACCGTCAATTCAGAAATTTTGACATATTCCACATAGCGGATCAACAGCACGCTGGCATCAGGGATCAGGCACATAACAGCGGCGGTCTTGCGTTTACATCAAATTAATTCTGAGGTGCACTCAGAGACCCAGCAGCCCGCTCTCCATGCGTTTCCCCGGTGACACTAAGCTTGACTGTTTAATATAGTGTTAATATTTACAGAATGTAGTGAGAAGTCAGCAGAGCCAAAGACGAGACTCAGTGTGTGTTTGCCTCAGTTCATCTGTAATACGTGTGGGCCTATACACTGATCTGTTTGACGTGTCAATAGGACATGAATGGGATCAGGCTATGGCGTGCGGGAGTTATGCGAAACTGCATGCCATTGATGTGAATATGCTATGTCTGCTGTATATGCTACACTGGCTGTACATAGGCTTACTGTACTGGCCATATATGCAACACTACATGCTATACCTGCTGCTCTCGCTAAACATGATTAAGTGGCTATACGGGCTGTCAGCTGAACCAAATGATCCAATTTGAATAATGTATTACAAAATATAAGAGAGATTTGAGTGTATTCGAAAATTCCCCCAAAAATGCAAAAATCAAAAAATGCATCATTAATGTGCACGGCGATAAAAAAACCAAATGCCAGAAATAATGTGGTCTGTGCTCTCTGGACTTTGCTATGTTTTAAAACATGATTCTGTCGTGCTACAAATATGAGGCCTACTAGCTAGACACGACGCTATACTAGCTTTGCATGGCTACACTGGCCATACATGCTAGGGTCAGGGCTTCTATCCTAGCAGAGCGGCTATTACAGGATTGGTGTGCTTGATGGCATGTCTTGCGAGTGTGAAAGTGGCAGAAATAAGTATGGGCTCAGGGTCTACTCTCCTGCTGTGACACAAATGGATATCACTGTCTTCGGCTGACCTCTAATCTCAACATCAACTCTGTTCTTGTTTTCTGTAGTTTTCCCTCATTCTCCGCACCCAAACCAGATGTTTCTGATCTCTGTTTGCGAGTGGCTCAGAAAGTGTCTCGGCTGTTTGGGTATTGCCTCCCTCTGTGGTGTTCGCTTCCTGCTGCGGCGTCACATTGAATATGGAGATCAATTAGATGGTTTGGATGTAGATGGATGTGCTTCTTTTGATTTCTTGTTGTCTATCAATGCTGTGTGTGCATGTGTATTTGTCTGTCTGTCTGTCTATCTGCGTGCGCTCGGTTGTGTGTGTGTGTGTGTGTGTGTGTGTGTGTGTGTGTGTGTGTGTGTGTGTGTGTGTGTGTGTGTGTGTGTGTGTGTGTGTGTGTGTGTGTGTGTGTGTGTGTGTGTGTGTGTGTGTGTGTATGAGAAAAACACGAGACACGATTCCATGACTTTAGCAAATGTTTCCTAGGGTGTCCCTCCCTCACATTGGTAACTTGCCACAACTTCCTGCTCCCCCGCTGTATCTCTCTGCTTTGATATGGTCGCATGAATAGTAAACAATCCATTTGCATAATTTGGAGCTTGACGGACCCGGATGGAGACGTGGATTTCAAAGGCAAGACTTGAAACATCAAAAATTATAATTCCCCCCCTTAAAAAAAGCAGCATGGAGCCACCGTGTTTGTGATGGGCCGTTGATGAAAGGTGTGTGTGTGTATGTGTGTGTGTGTGTGTGTGTCTTTCTAGGTTTCTAGCTTATAAAACCATTGATGCAAGGTTATCACTTTCGTTATGACAAGACAATTAGATCGTGCATCAATCATGCAGACATGCATTGTGCTTCTCATTAAAAATGCAACGTAAGGAGTTACATTGACAGCCATCAGGTAGAGCAATCAGAAAGAGTGACTTGGCAAGTTTCGAGCATAGTTGAATGCAGGTCACTTTTATTGATGCTGTTATGGAAATAAAATGTTATTACGTTTTACCAGGTGTTTGTGGACGCAGATTCTGTATTTTTACAGAACTGCTGTATTTACAAAAAAAACTATTCTTATATATTCAGTTTGTTAAAAAAATGATGAAGAAAACATATTTTTGGTGTGGGCCAAGCAGTCTTTCCACTTTTGATAGCAACTTTTTTATTTTGTCGTCATTTTCATCTTTTTTTTTTTTTCTTTTTTTCTCGTCTAAAACTTGCTAGAAAATGCTGATTTCTGCCAATTGAGATTTAGTTGCA